>NC_069507.1:212287059-212649559 GCF_027579735.1 Bombina bombina
GTAATGAACTGGCTGCATGCAGGGACATGAATCTTTGGCCTGCTAAAAAAAGGAAAATAATAGGGTTTGGGAAACATTTGCAGGTTATTCATTCGCTGCCATGCACCAATTCTCCAGTGATTCATCCACCGCACCAACATTTATTTATCTAGCAAATTTCAGGAGCATTGACCCTTTTTTTTTACGCTAAATACATTTATACAAAAGACAGAGTGGATATTTTTTTGAAAGTGTAACTTTCCATAAATATTAGTTAATGTTTCTTATTTCGAAGAAATATTAAACAAAGTTACTGCTTTGGGCATTTGCTACCGTTATGGTTTGGTTGACCGTACAGAGACTAAGTTTAGGTATCAAGTCTATCTAGAGACTGGATAATGTGCTCACTGCTGACGTATGGTTTTGCATTTCAATGGAACTTTTTTTTTTTTCTTATTTCAAAGCTTAAGGGCTTGTTTCCATTGAGTCGCAATTGGGTGTTCGCGAGTTCACGAAACAAAAAAGCTACTGTCGGAAACCATTATGCTTATCGATAGTTTACGATGGTGCATTTTCTATCATTACCAGCAGCTGGGTCCAGTTGCCGAAAATAAATAGTAGAACGTTATGACATACTGAACTAGGTGTAAAAAATACGCTTCCTGAGTCTTAATTCTTATTGAGATATTAAAGTTAACAAACAATGCAAGTGTTTCACTTTATAAATGTATTGTTATATGTAATATTTATTGGTGGCTCAGGTATAGGACTAGTTGGAGTTATGTTCCTATTTAAATATCAATATGTATTTACATCTAAAATATAATTAATCACATACCGCCACAATTCCAACTAGGCCTAAATTAGTTTTTAGCTGTTGGCAACTTCGATAGCTTATAGCTCCATTTTTAAAGACTCCGTGGAAACAAGCCCTAAGTTGAGTTTCCTTAATCAAGTGTGTATCTTGTCTGTCTGTCCTGGTATTTGTATTTTCTGGCATTTTTTGTTAATACTGCTGTTTATAATTTAATTAATTCCCAGTTATTATCATAAAACATCTGGTATGTTTACTTTCAGTGTATAAATGATTTAAAGAGACAGTAAAGTCAAAATTAAACTTTTATGATTTGGATAGAGCATGCAATTTTAACCAACTTTCCTATTTACTTCTGTCATGAAATATGTTTTGTTCTTTTGGTAAAACTAGGCAGGTTTATAAGAGCTCAGGAGTGTGCACGTGTCTTTAGTACTCTATGGCAGCAGTGTTTTGCAACATTATTTGTAGCTTTGTTATACAATGTTGCAAAACACTGCTGCCATAGAGTACTAAAGACACGTGCACACTCCTGAGCTTTAATGAGCCTACCTAGTTTTCCCAGCCACAGTCCTTGATACCACAGAGGTTTCACTGCTCTAGTTGCGGCTCGCTAATGCAAAACCCAAAAAAGTACCATACATCTTGTTGTACAGAGGGCCAGGGTCGGCCGCTCAGTATAACGTTGTAGACGTGAAGGGGGCGTGTACAACAAACCGTCAGCCTCAACTAGAGCAGTGAAACCTCCATATTATCAAGGACTGTTCAGGCTTTCCGTGGAATATCTTACTTCAGTATCCTGATCCGGGAGGATCCCGCTCACCTTTTACTGTAAACATACCTCACATGTTTGAGGGTAACTTTCGTGAGTAGCTCCACTTAGGGGATTGGGCTCACGTTTGTTTTAACTATTTATTTTATTAAACATATCGCACTTAAAATCCTTTGTGCGGTCCTCTTTTTTTCCTTTTCATATATATATATATATATATATATATATATATATATATATATATATATATGTGTGTGTGTGTATATATATATATATATGTGTGTGTGTGTATATATATATATATATATGTGTGTGTGTGTGTGTATATATATATCTATATCTATATATCTATATGTGTATATATATGTATATGTGTGTGTGTATATATATATATCTATATATCTATATGTGTGTATATATATATATATATATATATATGTGTGTGTGTGTATATATATATATATATATATATATATGTGTGTGTATATATATATATATATATATATATATATATATATGTGTGTGTATATATATATATGTGTGTGTGTGTGTATATATATATATATATATATATATGTGTGTGTGTGTGTATATATATATCTATATCTATATATCTATATGTGTATATATATATATATGTGTGTGTGTGTGTATATATATATTTATATCTATATATCTATATGTGTATATATATATATATATATATATATATATATATGTGTGTGTATATATATATATATATATATATATATATATATATATGTGTGTGTGTGTATATATATATATGTGTGTGTATATATATATGTGTGTATATATATGTATATGTATATATATGTATATGTATATATATATATATATATATATATATATATATATATATATATATATATATAGTACTGTGCAAAAGTCTTAGGCCACCATTTGATTTGTTGTTTTAGCAATGGTATGCTGAACAAATATAAAATATTTACAAGAAAAAAAACAGGATATTTGTATTCAGTATTAAAAAAACAGAAAAAAACAGCTTCTATAGGCTAAAGGGGCAAGTATTTAGTGTGACCTCCCCTTACACTTGTAAACCTAAATGGAATGGAACCCTAATTAATGTCATTGCTAACACCTGTGTTTGTCCTACTATTTCATGTCAAAATGACTGCTGTGAAAATGGTCTATTACATCAGGTTTGTGCACGACATGCTTGAGCAATACATACACGTGGTATGAGTTTAATTAATTGGAAGCTGGCTAATAAGACCAACTTTCACTCACATCATTCCATTCAAAATGCCAAACATCACAGAATTTTACAGACATAAAGTCATACTTTTGCATCCGCAAGGCCACTCTCAAAGAGAAATCAGCAAACAAACTGGTTACTCGAGATGTGGTATTCGAGCGGTTATAAAGAAATTTGAAGAATCAGGAGAGGTCAAGGACAAAATTTGAAGAGAAGTTTCTCAAAGTTTCTTTTTTAAGTGACTGGAAGAATTCCAGCATGGATCTGACAGATTCATCGGGATGCCAAGTTGACTTTCTATAGTCCAAAGAAGCTTGATGTGGAATGGTAGCAGCCAAGAAACCACTTTTTCATAAGGGAAACAGGGTGAAAAGGCTAAGATATGCTAAAGCTCACAAAGATTGAAATGAAGATCAGTGGAAAAGAGTACTATGGAGTGACGAATCCAAGTTTGACATTTTTGGGTCCAATCGTCGACAATATGTGAGAAGAAGAGTTGGAGAGAGAAGGAAAATGAGTGCTTGCTACCTTCAGTAAAACGGTGGAGGGTCTGTCCTGGTTTGGGGCTGCGTTTCTGCCAGTGGTGTTGGTGATATTGTTCAAATTGATGGGATAATGAATGCTGAAAAGTACAGTCAGGTTTTAATTCATTATGCCATTCCTTCTGGAAAACGCCTAATTTTGAATGGTTTTGTTTTTCAGCATGATAAGGATCCCAATTACACTGCTAATGCAGTGAAAGCATATTTGGAGAGAAAAACAGCTGATAAAACACTGACAGTCATGGACTGAATATCATAGATGCAGTATGGGATCACCTGAACAGAGAGAAAAAAAAAGACAACATAAATCTAAAGAAGAACTCTGGGAAGTGCTGAAAGAAGCTTGGTATAATAAACCAGAAGTTTACTTTAGAAAACTTCCGGACACTTTCCCCAAAAGAGTTCAAGATGTGCTTAGTGCCAAGGGAGGTCACACTAAATACAGACTTTTGTCTGAAGAAGCCATTTCTTTCATGTAATTAGCAAGAGTCCATGAGCTAGTGACGTATGGGATATACATTCCTACCAGGAGGGGCAAAGTTTCCCAAACCTCAAAATGCCTATAAATACACCCCTCACCACACCCACAATTCAGTTTTACAAACTTTGCCTCCGATGGAGGTGGTGAAGTAAGTTTGTGCTAGATTCTACGTTGATATGCGCTCCGCAGCAAGTTGGAGCCCGGTTTTCCTCTCAGCGTGCAGTGAATGTCAGAGGGATGTGAGGAGAGTATTGCCTATTTGAATGCAGTGATCTCCTTCTACGGGGTCTATTTCATAGGTTCTCTGTTATCGGTCGTAGAGATTCATCTCTTACCTCCCTTTTCAGATCGACGATATACTCTTATATATACCATTACCTCTGCTGATTCTCGTTTCAGTACTGGTTTGGCTTTCTACAAACATGTAGATGAGTGTCCTGGGGTAAGTAAATCTTATTTTCTGTGACACTCTAAGCTATGGTTGGGCACTTTGTTTATAAAGTTCTAAATATATGTATTCAAACATTTATTTGCCTTGACTCAGAATGTTCAACTTTCCTTATTTTTCAGACAGTCAGTTTCATATTTGGGATAATGCATTTGATTTATTCATTTTTTTCTTACCTTCAAAAATTTGACTCTTTTTCCCTGTGGGCTGTTAGGCTCGCGGGGGCTGAAAATGCTTCATTTTATTGCGTCATTCTTGGCGCAGACTTTTTTGGCGCAAAAATTCTTTTCCGTTTCCGGCGTCATACGTGTCGCCGGAAGTTGCGTCATTTTTTGACGTTATTTTGCGCCAAAAATGTCGGCGTTCCGGATGTGGCGTTATTTTTGGCGCCAAAAGCATTTAGGCGCCAAATAATGTGGGCGTCTTATTTGGCGCTAAAAAATATGGGCGTCGCTTTTGTCTCCACATTATTTAAGTCTCATTTTTCATTGCTTCTGGTTGCTAGAAGCTTGTTCTTTGGCATTTTTTCCCATTCCTGAAACTGTCATTTAAGGAATTTGATCAATTTTGCTTTATATGTTGTTTTTTCTCTTACATATTGCAAGATGTCTCACGTTGCATCTGAGTCAGAAGATACTACAGGAAAATCGCTGTCTAGTGCTGGATCTACCAAAGCTAAGTGTATCTGCTGTAAACTTTTGGTAGCTATTCCTCCAGCTGTTGTTTGTATTGATTGTCATGACAAACTTGTTAATGCAGATAATATTTCCTTTAGTAAAGTACCATTGCCTGTTGCAGTTCCTTCAACATCTAAGGTGCAGAATGTTCCTGATAACATAAGAGATTTTGTTTCTGAATCCATAAAGAAGGCTATGTCTGTTATTTCTCCTTCTAGTAAACGTAAAAAATCTTTTAAAACTTCTCTCCCTACAGATGAATTTTTAAATGAACATCATCATTCTGATTCTGATGACTCTTCTGGTTCAGAGGATTCTGTCTCAGAGGTTGATGCTGATAAATCTTCATATTTATTTAAAATGGAATTTATTCGTTCTTTACTTAAAGAAGTTCTAATTGCTTTAGAAATAGAGGATTCTGGTCCTCTTGATACTAATTCTAAACGTTTGGATAAGGTATTTAAATCTCCTGTGGTTATTCCAGAAGTTTTTCCTGTTCCTAATGCTATTTCTGTTTTGGCCTCTTCTGAAGAGAGAATCGTTCATTTGTTTTCAGACAGACAATGTCACAACTGTGGCATACATCAATCATCAAGGAGGAACTCACAGTCCTCTGGCTATGAAAGAAGTATCTCGAATTTTGGTTTGGGCGGAATCCAGCTCCTGTCTAATCTCTGTGGTTCATATCCCAGGTGTAGACAATTGGGAAGCGGATTATCTCAGTCGCCAAACGTTGCATCCGGGCGAAAGGTCTCTTCACCCAGAGGTATTTCTTCAGATTGTTCAAATGTGGGAACTTCCAGAAATAGATTTGATGGCGTCCCATCTAAACAAGAAACTTCCCAGGTATCTGTCCAGATCCCGGGATCCTCAGGCGGAAGCAGTGGATGCATTATCACTTCCTTGGAAGTATCATCCTGTCTATATCTTTCCGCCTCTAGTTCTTCTTCCAAGAGTAATTTCCAAGATTCTGAAGGAATGCTCGTTTGTTCTGCTGGTAGCTCCGGCATGGCTTCACAGGTTTTGGTATGCGGATCTTGTCCGGATGGCCTCTTGCCAACCGTGGACTCTTCCGTTAAGACCAGACCTTCTGTCACAAGGTCCTTTTTTCCATCAGGATCTGAAATCCTTAAATTTAAAGGTATGGAGATTGAACGCTTGATTCTTCGTCAAAGAGGTTTCTCTGACTCTGTGATTAATACTATGTTACAGGCTCGTAAATCTGTATCTAGAGAGATATATTATAGAGTCTGGAAGACTTATATTTCCTGGTGTATTTCTCATCATTTTTCTTGGCATTCTTTTAGAATACCGAGAATTTTACAGTTTCTTCAGGATGGTTTAGATAAAGGTTTGTCCGCAAGTTCCTTGAAAGGACAAATCTCTGCTCTTTCTGTTCTTTTTCACAGAAAGATTGCTATTCTTCCTGATATTCATTGTTTTGTACAAGCTTTGGTTCGTATAAAACCTGTCATTAAGTCAATTTCTCCTCCTTGGAGTTTGAATTTGGTTCTGGAGGCTCTTCAAGCTCCTCCGTTTGAACCTATGCATTCATTGGACATTAAATTACTTTCTTGGAAAGTTTTGTTCCTTTTGGCCATCTCTTCTGCCAGAAGAGTTTCTGAATTATCTGCTCTTTCTTGTGAGTCTCCTTTTCTGATTTTTCATCAGGATAAGGCGGTGTTGCGAACTTCTTTTCAATTTTTACCTAAAGTTGTGAATTCCAACAACATTAGTAGAGAAATTGTGGTTCCTTCATTATGTCCTAATCCTAAGAATTCTAAGGAGAAATCGTTGCATTCTTTGGATGTTGTTAGAGCTTTGAAATATTATGTTGAAGCTACTAAATCTTTCCGAAAGACTTCTAGTCTATTTGTTATCTTTTCCGGTTCTAGAAAAGGTCAGAAAGCTTCTGCCATTTCTTTGGCATCTTGGTTGAAATCTTTAATTCATCTTGCCTATGTTGAGTCGGGTAAAACTCCGCCTCAGAGAATTACAGCTCATTCTACTAGGTCAGTTTCTACTTCCTGGGCGTTTAGGAATGAAGCTTCGGTTGATCAGATTTGCAAAGCAGCAACTTGGTCCTCTTTGCATACTTTTACTAAATTCTACCATTTTGATGTATTTTCTTCTTCTGAAGCAGTTTTTGGTAGAAAAGTACTTCAGGCAGCGGTTTCAGTTTGAATCTTCTGCTTATGTTTTTCGTTAAACTTTATTTTGGGTGTGGATTATTTTCAGCAGGAATTGGCTGTCTTTATTTTATCCCTCCCTCTCTAGTGACTCTTGTGTGGAAAGATCCACATCTTGGGTAATCATTATCCCATACGTCACTAGCTCATGGACTCTTGCTAATTACATGAAAGAAAACATAATTTATGTAAGAACTTACCTGATAAATTCATTTCTTTCATATTAGCAAGAGTCCATGAGGCCCTCCCTTTTTTTGTGGTGGTTATGATTTTGTATAAAGCACAATTATTCCAATTCCTTATTTTATATGCTTTCGCACTTTTTTATCACCCCACTTCTTGGCTATTCGTTAAACTGAATTGTGGGTGTGGTGAGGGGTGTATTTATAGGCATTTTGAGGTTTGGGAAACTTTGCCCCTCCTGGTAGGAATGTATATCCCATACGTCACTAGCTCATGGACTCTTGCTAATATGAAAGAAATGAATTTATCAGGTAAGTTCTTACATAAATTATGTTTTTGTTCTGAATGTTTTTATTTTTTTTTATTTTGTGTACATATTTCCTGTATTTTCTGTTTGTATCTTAATATTGAGACCAAAAATAAATATGGATGGTCATTAAAACTTTGCTAAAACAACAAAGCTGGTGGTGGCCTAAGACTTTTGCACAGTACTATATGTATGTATTTATGTGTATATATATACACCATTGAATAAATAAGTTATTATTTGAACTGAATCCAGCGAGTGCAGTCCCTACTTGTTGATACTTATTGAAATTTTGACTGAGCACCCTGGTTGCTGACTATCTATGAATTGTGAGTGCAGATACACAGTGGAAATTATATATATATATATATATATATATATATATATATATATATATATATATATATATATACATACTGTATATCCAAAACAGAATGCACTCCAGACATCCGTAGTCAGCAGCTCAGGGTGCAGCAGAGCAATATACAAAAAGATAAAAAAATCAGAGCGCACTCCTATGGGAATCCTTTTAAAATACCTTACTTTATTAGTGAGGATTGTTTCAATCAGCCAATAGAATGCAAGCTCAATCCTATTGGCTGATTAGATCAGCCAATAGGATTCAAGTTCAATTTTTTGAACCTTAATTCCGATTGGCTGATAGAATTCTATCAGCCAATCGGAATCTAAGGGACGACATCTTGGATGACGTCACTTAAAGGAAACTTCATTCGTCGGGAGTCGTCGTCAGAAGAGGATGCTCCGCGCCGGATGTCTTGAAGATGGACCCGCTCCGCGCCGGATGGATGAAGATAGAAGATGCCGTCTGGATGAAGACTTCTGCCGTCTGGAGAACCACTTCTCTCAGCTTGGATGAAGACTTCTCCCAGCTTCGTTGAGGGCTTCTTGCCACTTCGTTGAGGACTTCTCCCGGCTTCGTTGACAATGGATGTTCGGTCTTCAAAACTGTAAGTGGATCTTCGGGAGTTAGTGTTAGGTTTTTTTAAGGGTTTATTGGGTGGGTTTTAGTTTTAGATTAGAGACTTTGGGCAGCAATAGAGCTAAATGCCCTTTTAAGGGCAATGCCCATCCAAATGCCTTTTTCAGGGCAATGGGGAGCTTAGGTTTTTTTAGTTAGGGTTTTATTTGGGGGGTTGGTTGTGTGGGTGGTGGGTTTTACTGTTAGTGGGTTGTTTGTATTTTTTTTACAGGTAAAAGAGCTGATTTCTTTGGGGCAATGCCCCACAAAAGGCCCATTTAAGGGCTATTGGTAGTTTAGGCTAGGTTTTTTTTTTTTTGTTTTTTTTTTGGGGGGGGGGGGCTTTTTTTATTTTGATAGGGCTATTAGATTGGGTGTAATTAGTTTAAATATCTTGTAATTTAGTGTATGTTTTTTTTGTAATTTAGGTATTTGTATTTAATTTAGTTAATTGAATTTAATTTAGGTTATTTATTTAATTGTAGTGTAAGACAGGTTAGGTTTTATTTTACAGGTAAATTTGTATTTATTTTAGCTAGGTAGTTAGTAAATAGTTAATAACTATTTAGTAACTATTCTACCTAGTTAAAATAAATACATAGTTGCCTGTAAAATAAAAATAAAACCTCAGCTAGATACAATGTAACTATTAGTTATATTGTAGCTATCTTAGGGTTTATTTTACAGGTAAGTATTTAGTTTTAAATAGAAATTACTTAGGTAATGATGGTAGGTTTTCTTTAGATTTATTTTAATTATATTAAAGTTAGGGGGGTTAGGGTTAGACTTAGACTTAGGTTTAGGGGTTAATAAATTTAGTATTGTGGCGGCGACGTTGGGGGCGGCAGATTAGGGGTTAATAAATGTAGGTAGGTGGCGGCGATGTTAGGGGCGGCAGATTAGGGGTTAATAATATTTAACTAGTGTTTGCGATGCGGGAGTGCGGTGGTTTAGGGGTTAATATGTTTATTATAGTGGCGGCGATGTCCAGAGCGGCAGATTAGGGGTTAATAAGTATAATGTAGGTGTTGGCGATGTCCAGAGCGGCAGATTAGGGGTTAATAAGTATAATGTAGGTGTCGGCGATGTCCAGCGGGGCAGATTAGGGGTTAATAAGTATAATGTAGGTTTTGGCGATGTCCGGAGCGGCAGATTAGGGGTTAATAAGTGTAAAATTAGGGGTGTTTAGACTCAGGGTTCATGTTAGGGTGTTAGGTGTAAACATAAATTTAGTTTCCCCATAGGAATCAATGTGGCTGCGTTACAGAGCTTTACGCTGCTTTTTTGCAGCTGGCTCTCCCCATTGATGTCTATGGGAAAATCGTGCACAAGCACGTGCAACCAGCTCACCGCTGACTTAAGCAGTGCTGGTATTTGAGTGCGGTATGGAGCTCAATTCTTGTCTTTTAACGCCGGGTCCTATAATACCAGCGCTGTAGGCAAGTGAGCGGTGACAATAACGTGCAAGTTAGCACCGCACCCCTCTTACCGCAAAACTCGTAATCTAGCCGATAGTTATTACTTGCCCAGTGCATGAGTTAAATTCTATATGTTGCTAACTGGCTGCAGAGAACATTTAAATATACTGAGGAGGTATGTTCCTAAACTGTTAAACAATAAAACTTTGCAAAATGATTTTTAAAACATTTATTTTAAGTACAGAAGTTTTGAAGTGCTGTGCTTTTGTTTCTGATAAAATATGATTTTAATGTCCCTTTAAGGCTGGACAAATCCTAAGAATCAGGAAGATACGACTTGTACGTTTTCCTCCTGACTGCTAACTTTTTATTTATTTATTTTTAAAAATATATACTGTATATGTCTATATATAATGTATTTCCTAGCTCCTAACTTTCATATTCAAAGGGCATAAAAATGCAAGTCATATGTTAGAGCATTTTATTACTGTACTATTGCTTGCTTATAACCAGTGGTGGACCTGCTTATCAGAGGGCCCTGGTGCAAGATTTGTTTGGGGTTCCCCAATAGTAACTCAGTAGAAAGCAATAGTATTAATTAACATTCTGCTCTGTGTAATGATTTTGAGGATAGATAGATAGATAGATAGATAGATAGACCTACAACCTGCACTAATAAAAGGCTCCCCTGAATTAGGGCAGTCTGCACACGCCTATGTGTCTGTGGCTGTTTTGGGCCCCCTCCAGCTCTTGGACCCTGGTGCGACTGCACCTGCTGAACCAATTGTAGTTCTACCCCTGCTTATAACTGTTTAACCCCTGCAAAGGGATTACACACATAGTTAAAGTCAGCTTCAGCAAGCTAGCTGAACACATCTGGTGAGCCAATAACAAGAGGTATATGTTGTTTCTTAAAATTGCATGCTCTATCTGAATTATAATTTCCTGCAGGCACAGCAGCAAACTCAGTACTGTGACTGTAGATGGTTCTACAGAGGCACACAAGTGACAAAATAAAACCTTACTTTATCCACTTAGATGCATTTGTGCACATCATAGTGCGCTTTATTACATTTCTATAGAACTTTCCTTTATATGCACATCATAGTGCACTTTATTACATTTCTATAGAACTTTCCTTTATATGCACATCATAGTGCGCTTTATTACATTTCTATAGAACTTTCCTTTATATGCACATCATAGTGCGCTTTATTACATTTCTATAGAACTTTCCTTTATATGCACATCATAGTGCGCTTTATTACATTTCTATAGAACTTTCCTTTATATGCACATCAGTGCGCTTTATTACATTTCTATAGAACTTTATATGCACATCATAGTGCGCTTTATTACATTTCTATAGAACTTTATATGCACATCATAGTGCGCTTTATTACATTTCTATAGAACTTTATATGCACATCATAGTACGCTTTATTACATTTCTATAGAACTTTCCTTTATATGCACATCAGTGCGCTTTATTACATTTCTATAAAACTTTCCTTTATATGCACATCATAGTGCACTTTATTACATTTCTATAGAACTTTCCTTTATATGCACATCATAGTGCACTTTATTACATTTCTATAGAACTTTCCTTTATATGCACATCATAGTGCACTTTATTACATTTCTATGGAGCTTTATTACATTTCTATAGAACTTTCCTTTATATGCACATCATAGTGCACTTTATTACATTTCTATAGAACTTTATATGCACATCATAGTGCGCTTTATTAAATTTCTATAGAACTTTCCTTTATATGCACATCAGTGCGCTTTATTACATTTCTATAGAACTTTCCTTTATATGCACATCAGTGCGCTTTATTACATTTCTATAGAACTTTCCTTTATATGCACATCAGTGCGCTTTATTACATTTCTATAGAACTTTCCTTTATATGCACATCATAGTGCACTTTATTACATTTCTATAGAACTTTATATGCACATCATAGTGCGCTTTATTACATTTCTATAGAACTTTCCTTTATATGCACATCATAGTGCACTTTATTACATTTCTATAGAACTTTATATGCACATCATAGTGCGCTTTATTACATTTCTATAGAACTTTCCTTTATATGCACATCAGTGCGCTTTATTACATTTCTATAGAACTTTCCTTTATATGCATATCATAGTGCGCTTTATTACATTTCTATAGAACTTTCCTTTATATGCACATCATAGTGCACTTTATTACATTTCTATAGAACTTTCCTTTATATGCACATCATAGTGCGCTTTATTACATTTCTATAGAACTTTCCTTTATATGCACATCATAGTGCACTTTATTACATTTCTATAGAACTTTCCTTTATATGCACATCATAGTGCGCTTTATTACATTTCTATAGAACTTTCCTTTATATGCACATCATAGTGCGCTTTATTACATTTCTATAGAACTTTCCTTTATATGCACATCATAGTGCGCTTTATTACATTTCTATAGAACATTCCTTTATATGCACATCATAGTGCGCTTTATTACATTTCTATAGAACTTTCCTTTATATGCACATCAGTGCGCTTTATTACATTTCTATAGAACATTCCTTTATATGCACATCATAGTGCACTTTATTACATTTCTATAGAACATTCCTTTATATGCACATCATAGTGCGCTTTATTACATTTCTATAGAACTTTCCTTTATATGCACATCATAGTGCACTTTATTACATTTCTATAGAACTTTCCTTTACATGCACATCATAGTGCACTTTATTACATTTCTATGGAGCTTTATTACATTTCTATAGAACTTTCCTTTATATGCACATCATAGTGCGCTTTATTACATTTCTATAGAACTTTATATGCACATCATAGTGCGCTTTATTAAATTTCTATAGAACTTTCCTTTATATGCACATCAGTGCGCTTTATTAAATTTCTATAGAACTTTCCTTTATATGCACATCAGTGCGCTTTATTACATTTCTATAGAACGTTCCTTTACATGCACATCATAGTGCACTTTATTACATTTCTATAGAACTTTATATGCACATCATAGTGCGCTTTATTACATTTCTATAGAACTTTCCTTTATATGCACATCAGTGCGCTTTATTACATTTCTATAGAACTTTCCTTTATATGCACATCATAGTGCGCTTTATTACATTTCTATAGAACTTTCCTTTATATGCACATCATAGTGCACTTTATTACATTTCTATAGAACTTTCCTTTATATGCACATCATAGTGCACTTTATTACATTTCTATAGAACATTCCTTTATATGCACATCATAGTGCGCTTTATTACATTTCTATAGAACTTTCCTTTATATGCACATCATAGTGCGCTTTATTACATTTCTATAGAACTTTCCTTTATATGCACATCATAGTGCGCTTTATTACATTTCTATAGAACTTTCCTTTATATGCACATCAGTGCGCTTTATTACATTTCTATAGAACATTCCTTTATATGCACATCATAGTGCGCTTTATTACATTTCTATAGAACTTTCCTTTATATGCACATCATAGTGCACTTTATTACATTTCTATAGAACTTTCCTTTATATGCACATCATAGTGCACTTTATTACATTTCTATAGAACTTTCCTTTATATGCACATCATAGTGCACTTTATTACATTTCTATAGAATATTCCTTTATATGCACATCATAGTGCGCTTTATTACATTTCTATAGAACTTTCCTTTATATGCACATCATAGTGCACTTTATTACATTTCTATAGAACTTTCCTTTATATGCACATCATAGTGCACTTTATTACATTTCTATAGAACTTTCCTTTATATGCACATCAGTGCGCTTTATTACATTTCTATAGAACTTTATATGCACATCATAGTGCGCTTTATTACATTTCTATAGAACTTTATATGCACATCATAGTGCGCTTTATTACATTTCTATAGAACTTTATATGCACATCATAGTACGCTTTATTACATTTCTATAGAACTTTCCTTTATATGCACATCAGTGCGCTTTATTACATTTCTATAAAACTTTCCTTTATATGCACATCATAGTGCACTTTATTACATTTCTATAGAACTTTCCTTTATATGCACATCATAGTGCACTTTATTACATTTCTATAGAACTTTCCTTTATATGCACATCATAGTGCACTTTATTACATTTCTATGGAGCTTTATTACATTTCTATAGAACTTTCCTTTATATGCACATCATAGTGCACTTTATTACATTTCTATAGAACTTTATATGCACATCATAGTGCGCTTTATTAAATTTCTATAGAACTTTCCTTTATATGCACATCAGTGCGCTTTATTACATTTCTATAGAACTTTCCTTTATATGCACATCAGTGCGCTTTATTACATTTCTATAGAACTTTCCTTTATATGCACATCAGTGCGCTTTATTACATTTCTATAGAACTTTCCTTTATATGCACATCATAGTGCACTTTATTACATTTCTATAGAACTTTATATGCACATCATAGTGCGCTTTATTACATTTCTATAGAACTTTCCTTTATATGCACATCAGTGCGCTTTATTACATTTCTATAGAACTTTCCTTTATATGCATATCATAGTGCGCTTTATTACATTTCTATAGAACTTTCCTTTATATGCACATCATAGTGCACTTTATTACATTTCTATAGAACTTTCCTTTATATGCACATCATAGTGCGCTTTATTACATTTCTATAGAACTTTCCTTTATATGCACATCATAGTGCACTTTATTACATTTCTATAGAACTTTCCTTTATATGCACATCATAGTGCGCTTTATTACATTTCTATAGAACTTTCCTTTATATGCACATCATAGTGCGCTTTATTACATTTCTATAGAACTTTCCTTTATATGCACATCATAGTGCGCTTTATTACATTTCTATAGAACATTCCTTTATATGCACATCATAGTGCGCTTTATTACATTTCTATAGAACTTTCCTTTATATGCACATCAGTGCGCTTTATTACATTTCTATAGAACATTCCTTTATATGCACATCATAGTGCACTTTATTACATTTCTATAGAACATTCCTTTATATGCACATCATAGTGCGCTTTATTACATTTCTATAGAACTTTCCTTTATATGCACATCATAGTGCACTTTATTACATTTCTATAGAACTTTCCTTTATATGCACATCATAGTGCGCTTTATTACATTTCTATAGAACTTTATATGCACATCATAGTGCGCTTTATTAAATTTCTATAGAACTTTCCTTTATATGCACATCAGTGTGCTTTATTAAATTTCTATAGAACTTTCCTTTATATGCACATCAGTGCGCTTTATTACATTTCTATAGAACGTTCCTTTACATGCACATCATAGTGCACTTTATTACATTTCTATAGAACTTTATATGCACATCATAGTGCGCTTTATTACATTTCTATAGAACTTTCCTTTATATGCACATCAGTGCGCTTTATTACATTTCTATAGAACTTTCCTTTATATGCACATCATAGTGCGCTTTATTACATTTCTATAGAACTTTCCTTTATATGCACATCATAGTGCACTTTATTACATTTCTATAGAACTTTCCTTTATATGCACATCATAGTGCACTTTATTACATTTCTATAGAACATTCCTTTATATGCACATCATAGTGCGCTTTATTACATTTCTATAGAACTTTCCTTTATATGCACATCATAGTGCGCTTTATTACATTTCTATAGAACTTTCCTTTATATGCACATCAGTGCGCTTTATTACATTTCTATAGAACATTCCTTTATATGCACATCATAGTGCGCTTTATTACATTTCTATAGAACTTTCCTTTATATGCACATCATAGTGCACTTTATTACATTTCTATAGAACTTTCCTTTATATGCACATCATAGTGCACTTTATTACATTTCTATAGAACTTTCCTTTATATGCACATCATAGTGCACTTTATTACATTTCTATAGAATATTCCTTTATATGCACATCATAGTGCGCTTTATTACATTTCTATAGAACTTTCCTTTATATGCACATCATAGTGCACTTTATTACATTTCTATAGAACTTTCCTTTATATGCACATCATAGTGCACTTTATTACATTTCTATAGAACTTTCCATTATATGCACATCATAGTGCGCTTTATTACATTTCTATAGAGCTTTATTACATTTCTATAGAACTTTCCTTTATATGCACGTCATAGTGCGCTTTATTACATTTCTATAGAACTTTCCTTTATATGCACATCATAGTGCACTTTATTAAATTTCTATAGAACTTTATATGCACATCATAATGTGCTTTATTAAATTTCTATAGAACTTTCCTTTATATGCACATCAGTGCGCTTTATTACATTTCTATAGAACTTTCCTTTATATGCACATCAGTGCGCTTTATTACATTTCTATAGAACTTTCCTTTATATGCACATCATAGTGCGCTTTATTACATTTCTATAGAACTTTACTTTATATGCACATCAGTGCGCTTTATTACATTTCTATAGAACTTTCCTTTATATGCACATCATAGTGCGCTTTATTACATTTCTATAGAACTTTCCTTTATATGCACATCATAGTGCGCTTTATTACATTTCTATAAAACTTTCCTTTATATGCACATCATAGTGCACTTTATTACATTTCTATAGAACTTTCCTTTATATGCACATCATAGTGCACTTTATTACATTTCTATAGAACTTTCCTTTATATGCACATCATAGTGCGCTTTATTACATTTCTATAGAACTTTCCTTTATATGCACATCATAGTGCGCTTTATTACATTTCTATAGAACTTTCCTTTATATGCACATCATAGTGCGCTTTATTACATTTCTATAGAACTTTCCTTTATATGCACATCATAGTGCACTTTATTACATTTCTATAGAACATTCCTTTATATGCACATCATAGTGCGCTTTATTACATTTCTATAGAACTTTCCTTTATATGCACATCATAGTGCACTTTATTACATTTCTATAGAACTTTCCTTTATATGCACATCATAGTGCACTTTATTACATTTCTATAGAACTTTCCTTTATATGCACATCATAGTGCGCTTTATTACATTTCTATAGAGCTTTATTACATTTCTATAGAACTTTCCTTTATATGCACATCATAGTGTGCTTTATTACATTTCTGTAGAACTTTCCTTTATATGCACATCATAGTGCGCTTTATTACATTTCTATAGAACTTTCCTTTATATGCACATCAGTGCGCTTTATTACATTTCTATAGAACTTTATATGCACATCATAGTGCGCTTTATTACATTTCTATATAACTTTCCTTTATATGCACATCATAATGCACGTTATTACATTTCTATAGAACTTTCCTTTATATGCACATCATAGTGCACTTTATTACATTTCTATAGAACTTTATATGCACATCATAGTGCGCTTTATTACATTTCTATAGAACTTTCCTTTATATGCACATCAGTGCGCTTTATTACATTTCTATAGAACTTTCCTTATATGCACATCATAGTGCGCTTTATTACATTTCTATAGAACTTTCCTTTATATGCACATCATAGTGCACTTTATTACATTTCTATAGAACTTTCCTTTATATGCACATCATAGTGCGCTTTATTACATTTCTATAGAACTTTCCTTTATATGCACATCATAGTGCACTTTATTACATTTCTATAGAACTTTCCTTTATATGCACATCATAGTGCGCTTTATTACATTTCTGTAGAACTTTCCTTTATATGCACATCATCGTGCGCTTTATTACATTTCTATAGAACTTTCCTTTATATGCACATCATAGTGCGCTTTATTACATTTCTATAGAACATTCCTTTATATGCACATCATAGTGTGCTTTATTACATTTCTATAGAACTTTCCTTTATATGCACATCAGTGCGCTTTATTACATTTCTATAGAACATTCCTTTATATGCACATCATAGTGCGCTTTATTACATTTCTATAGAACTTTCCTTTATATGCACATCATAGTGCACTTTATTACATTTCTATAGAACATTCCTTTATATGCACATCATAGTGCGCTTTATTACATTTCTATAGAACTTTCCTTTATATGCACATCATAGTGCACTTTATTACATTTCTATAGAACTTTCCTTTATATGCACATCATAGTGCACTTTATTACATTTCTATGGAGCTTTATTACATTTCTATAGAACTTTCCTTTATATGCACATCATAGTGCGCTTTATTACATTTCTATAGAACTTTATATGCACATCATAGTGCGCTTTATTAAATTTCTATAGAACTTTCCTTTATATGCACATCAGTGCGCTTTATTAAATTTCTATAGAACTTTCCTTTATATGCACATCAGTGCGCTTTATTACATTTCTATACAACTTTCCTTTACATGCACATCATAGTGCACTTTATTACATTTCTATAGAACTTTATATGCACATCATAGTGCGCTTTATTACATTTCTATAGAACTTTCCTTTATATGCACATCATAGTGCGCTTTATTACATTTCTATAGAACTTTATATGCACATCATAGTGCGCTTTATTACATTTCTATAGAACTTTCCTTTATATGCACATCAGTGCGCTTTATTACATTTCTATAGAACTTTCCTTTATATGCACATCATAGTGCGCTTTATTACATTTCTATAGAACTTTCCTTTATATGCACATCATAGTGCACTTTATTACATTTCTATAGAACTTTCCTTTATATGCACATCATAGTGCACTTTATTACATTTCTATAGAACATTCCTTTATATGCACATCATAGTGCGCTTTATTACATTTCTATAGAACTTTCCTTTATATGCACATCATAGTGCGCTTTATTACATTTCTATAGAACTTTCCTTTATATGCACATCATAGTGCGCTTTATTACATTTCTATAGAACTTTCCTTTATATGCACATCAGTGCGCTTTATTACATTTCTATAGAACATTCCTTTATATGCACATCATAGTGCGCTTTATTACATTTCTATAGAACTTTCCTTTATATGCACATCATAGTGCACTTTATTACATTTCTATAGAACTTTCCTTTATATGCACATCATAGTGCACTTTATTACATTTCTATAGAACTTTCCTTTATATGCACATCATAGTGCACTTTATTACATTTCTATAGAATATTCCTTTATATGCACATCATAGTGCGCTTTATTACATTTCTATAGAACTTTTCTTTATATGCACATCATAGTGCACTTTATTACATTTCTATAGAACTTTCCTTTATATGCACATCATAGTGCACTTTATTACATTTCTATAGAACTTTCCTTTATATGCACATCATAGTGCGCTTTATTACATTTCTATAGAGCTTTATTACATTTCTATAGAACTTTCCTTTATATGCACATCATAGTGCGCTTTATTACATTTCTATAGAACTTTCCTTTATATGCACATCATAGTGCACTTTATTAAATTTCTATAGAACTTTATATGCACATCATAATGTGCTTTATTAAATTTCTATAGAACTTTCCTTTATATGCACATCAGTGCGCTTTATTACATTTCTATAGAACTTTCCTTTATATGCACATCAGTGCGCTTTATTACATTTCTATAGAACTTTCCTTTATATGCACATCATAGTGCGCTTTATTACATTTCTATAGAACTTTACTTTATATGCACATCAGTGCGCTTTATTACATTTCTATAGAACTTTCCTTTATATGCACATCATAGTGCGCTTTATTACATTTCTATAGAACTTTCCTTTATATGCACATCATAGTGCACTTTATTACATTTCTATAAAACTTTCCTTTATATGCACATCATAGTGCACTTTATTACATTTCTATAGAACTTTCCTTTATATGCACATCATAGTGCACTTTATTACATTTCTATAGAACTTTCCTTTATATGCACATCATAGTGCGCTTTATTACATTTCTATAGAACTTTCCTTTAAATGCACATCATAGTGCGCTTTATTACATTTCTATAGAACTTTCCTTTATATGCACATCATAGTGCGCTTTATTACATTTCTATAGAACTTTCCTTTATATGCACATCATAGTGCACTTTATTACATTTCTATAGAACATTCCTTTATATGCACATCATAGTGCGCTTTATTACATTTCTATAGAACTTTCCTTTATATGCACATCATAGTGCACTTTATTACATTTCTATAGAACTTTCCTTTATATGCACATCATAGTGCACTTTATTACATTTCTATAGAACTTTCCTTTATATGCACATCATAGTGCGCTTTATTACATTTCTATAGAGCTTTATTACATTTCTATAGAACTTTCCTTTATATGCACATCATAGTGTGCTTTATTACATTTCTATAGAACTTTCCTTTATATGCACATCATATTGTGCTTTATTACATTTCTATAGAACTTTCCTTTATATGCACATCAGTGCGCTTTATTACATTTCTATAGAACTTTATATGCACATCATAGTGCGCTTTATTACATTTCTATATAACTTTCCTTTATATGCACATCATAATGCACTTTATTACATTTCTATAGAACTTTCCTTTATATGCACATCATAATGTGCTTTATTACATTTCTATAGAACTTTCCTTTATATGCACATCAGTGCGCTTTATTACATTTCTATAGAACTTTCCTTTATATGCACATCAGTGCGCTTTATTACATTTCTATAGAACTTTCCTTTATATGCACATCAGTGCGCTTTATTACATTTCTATAGAACTTTCCTTTATATGCACATCATAGTGCACTTTATTACATATCTATAGAACATTCCTTTATATGCACATCATAGTGCGCTTTCTTACATTTCTATAGAACTTTCCTTTATATGCACATCATAGTGCGCTTTCTTATATTTCTATAGAACTTTCCTTTATATGCACATCATAGTGCGCTTTATTACATTTCTATAGAACATTCCTTTATATGCACATCATAGTGCGCTTTATTACATTTCTATAGAACTTTCCTTTATATGCACATCAGTGCGCTTTATTACATTTCTATAGAACTTCCCTTTATATGCACATCAGTGCGCTTTATTACATTTCTATAGAACTTCCCTTTATATGCACATCAGTGCGCTTTATTACATTTCTATAGAACTTTATTACATTTCTATAGAACTTTATTACATTTCTATAGAACTTTATTACATTTCTATAGAACTTCCCTTTATATGCGCATCATAGTGCGCTTTATTACATTTCTATAGAACTTCCCTTTATATGCACATCAGTGCGCTTTATTACATTACTATAGAACATTCCTTTATATGCACATCATAATGCGCTTTATTACATTTCTATGGAACTTTCCTTTATATGCACATCAGTGCGCTTTATTACATTTCTATGGAACATACCTTTATATGCTTATGTGAGAACAAATGTAATTGTTATACGTGAGCACAATGTTATCTATATGGCATACATGAACTAACGCCCTCTAGCTGGTTAAACTGTAAAATGTATTCAGATAAGAGTCAGCCTTCAAGGGCTTAGGAATTAGCATATGAGCCTACCTAGGTTTAGCTTTCATCTAAGAATACCAAGAGAATAAAGCAAATTTGATTATAAATATAAATTGGAAAGCTGTTTAAAATTACATGCCCTATCTGAATCATTAAAGTTTAATTTGAACTTTACTGTACCTTTTAAACTTGCAGGATTCCGGTAGTTCATGTCAGTTTAAGACACTTTTGAATTAACTTCTATTTTCAAATTTACTTTGTTCACTAGTGTATCCTTTGTTAAAAAATAATATAGATATCCTATACTACTGGGAGCTAGCTGGTCATCTTTTGTCATTGGCTCACCAGATGGGTTTAGTTATCTCCCATTAGTGCATTGCTTCTCTGGTGCTGACTTTAATTATGTCTTTAAAAAAAAATCCCTTCATTTATTAATCCCCAGTTTTGTATAACCAACCTAATATACGTTTTACCTTTATAACTACCTTGTGTCTAAGCTTCTACAGACAGCATCCTTATCTCAGATCTTTTGACAAACTTACATTTCAGGCAATTAGTGCTGACTCTTAAATAACTCCCTAGGAGTGAGCACAATGTTATCTATATGGCACACATGAACAAACAGTACAGGTTATTAGCTATTCACAGACAGACTGAGAGATAAGAGGCGGACTACAGAGTCTTATAAATCAGGCTATAAGCCTACCTAGGTTTAGCCTTTAACAAAAATACCAACAGAAAAAGCAAATTTGATGATGAAAGTAAATTTGAAAGTTGTTTAAAATTGCATACATCTGAGTCATGATAGTTTAATTTGGATTTTACTGTCCCTTTAAAGGGTCATGAAGCCCACTATTTTATTTTTTCTGTGATTCATAGCATACACTTCTAAAAATGTTTTCAATTTGCTTCTATTATTGAATTTACTTCACTCTCATAGAATATTTTCTTGATGAGATATCTAGATAGGTAGCGTGCACATTTAAGGGGCAGTGCATGACACTGCTGCCACCTACTTCTTGCTAATGCGTAACATAGTTATAAAACTGCTGCCAAACATTGCTCCAGTCACGTAATAAAATCACATTGTGTCTTATACAAGAGTGTGACACGTTAGTGATGTCATCTCTGTATATTCATGATTGGCAGCTGATCTCTTGTGGGGTCAAACCCTTTTGTAAGTTCAAGTATTATCATAATAAGAAGGCGCACACAAGTATGATTGGCAGCTGAGCTGTTAGGCAGAGTAGGCTGGATTTGTAACATATCATTTACCAAAAGTCAGCTGTCAGTCACCCATCTTGTTCTGCATGTTTAAGAGGTCAGTGCTTTGCTTGTCTGTTCTATTCAGTTAATCTTCATCCAAATCCCTTAAAAGATGCCATTTTTATCATTCTCTCTTTGTTTCTTTGTTCCCTTTCCCATACTGCACTTTACTAATAAATACCGTCTTCAAGACCACCCTAAGCAAGTTTACTTAAAGGGGCATAAAATTGCAAAAAAATAATAATAATGTTAGAGCTTTATCGTTACACTATTGCTTGCATATAACAAAGTATTTAACATCAGCAATTGCACTATTTTCTGTCATGTAGTGCTTCAGATATGTGCACATTACCTATCTAGTTATCTCTTCAACAAACAATAACATGAGAACAAAGCAATTTTGATATTAGAAGTAAATTGTTTTAAAATTGTAGTCTCTATGTGAATCATGAAAGGACATTGTTGGGTCTCATGTCCCTTTAACACATCTGGTGAACCAGTGTCAAGAAGCATATGTGTGTAGCCAGCTAGCTTCAGTAGCGCATTGCTGCTTATGAGCCTAACTAGGTATGCTTTTCAACAAAGGTACCCAAGAGAATTAAGTCAATTTGATAACTGATGTAAATTGAATATTCTCTTAAAATTGTATGTTTTATCTGAGCCAATTTAGACTTTCATGCTCCTTTAACAGATGGTTGCCTTGTATGCAATAAACTTGTCACTATATGGAGTTGTCTCTATTCCTACCCCATCTCAGACTTGTGTTCATGAGAAATCTAGTCAATCATATCAGCATCAAAGTTAGTGCCTGTTCATTTGGAACTTGATGTGTGTGTTTTACTTTTGGTGGCAGACAGTGTGACAAATGCGCTTCAAATAAATAGCCTAAAGCATCTGGTTGTGACCTACAAGTCTTCCCAGTTTTTGGCATAACGTCAGCAAGACGAGCTTCCCCTGAGCCAGTGGAAAAATAAAATCATATTTAAAACGGTGAGAAATGTTTGTGGCTCTAAAGGGCAGAATACAACAAATTGCTTCTAAATTCAGAATGTTCTTAGTTTAAAGAAAAGTCATATATCTTCCGGATGTCACTGCCTGCAAGATCCGATCTGTGTAAGTGTATGTGCGGAATAATTTTACAAATGCGATGCTAACATTTCTGTAGGCTAAAATATAAAATAGAGAATAATGCATAAGGTCAGACTTTTAACCTTTGTATTTAAATTTCTGACTGCTTAGGTCAGAGTTTAGGCCCTGGGAAGTGTTTGAATGATTGAACCTAAAGGCTGCATTTATCATTGCTTTGCAGACTGATATAAATTTTTCCTCATTAAGTCAATAAAACTGGTTACCTCAGGCAGCATCTCTGTCTAGAAATTGTGATTAATGGTGTTTATGAAATTGACATAAATAGACATTTATTTATTTATTTTTTATGTGCTCTGGCCACTTTTTTTTGTCTTTTTTTTCTGAGTAATTCAAATTTATGTAGATTTGTATTGGTTTCTCCATTGTCTGTTCTACTACCAAGAAGCTAATAGATTTGTATTATGATGTCATATACCCTTATTAGTGTTTATCCTGCTAAGCTATAATAATTCTGCTTTAATTAAATAATAACTACATCTGTAAACCAGTTTAAAAAAACAGATTTATGCTTTAACTTCATTCTACATGTAAGTGTACTATGACCTATGCATAATTGTATTCAAAATGTTTTGTTCTAAAATAGATTTTTTTTTATTCTATTCAAAAAGGAAATGCACTATTGTTAAAAAAATAAAACAACAACCCTATACAGAAATCCCACTCAAGGGGGCCTGGGGGTCCCCAATATACGTGAATATAGAAATGCTATATTCCTTTCAAGAATTATAGACTGGTGCTCTTTCGAAGAGCATCATCACAAACAATGGGTCAAACTTGAACACGAACTCTGCAACTGCACTCAGTTGGGATCCTCCTGTTGGACCGATAAAAAACGATCCAAAATCAAATACCATAATAACCCAATCATTCATGAGACTTATAACACCTTGATAGAGATGGTTAAATCACACCCTAACCTGTCCACAATACTTTCCCCACTAACGCCCGCATTACAGAATGAGAGTTTCCCACGAGGACTTACTTCTATACCCACAGGTACCAGGGACATTCACCTTTTGGTGTCGGCTTATATATTGACAGAAGGTGGTAGCTTACTACCTAGACAATCTATTGAACAACTAGGTGACAGGTTTTTTAATATGTGGTTTCTGTACCACCAACTCAGCCATTACTTTCAGACGACACACAAACACCATCTGACTAGGTAACGCACACAGTTCGAGATTTTGTGTAGCTCATCCTCACCTAACCTCCGCACAATATCACATACCTATAAATTATTGACTACACCAAGTGAAACTGATTTACCGACTTTTACCAAAGCTTGGAACAGAGATTTACCGTTTTTAATCCCAAACACAGAATTGCACTCAATTTTCAAAGCCAAAAAAAGTGAGCACACTCGTCTAAACTCACAAAATTACTAACCAGGTGGTATCTTACACCACAGAGACTCAAACGCCTCTTCCCTGGCTCCTCTAACCGCTGTTGGAGACAGTGCAAGGAAGAAAGCACCCTGTTTCACACCTGGTGGGCCTTTTCCAAAATTCAAGCATTCTGGACATCCATTATACCATATATTCAGAACACTATTGGCACTCTGCTACCTCTTGACCTGATTATATATCTGTTCCAAAAATACCCCAAACTCAATTCAAATCTGCATTCTAGATTGTTACAAATAATGATTAATAGTGCACATCAATTAATTCCGAGACTGTGGAAAAAGGATTCAGTCCATACCTTATCACTATGGATCCAAGAGACACAGCTCAACCTCAAGCTAGAAAGATATCATTATCTTTTACTGAACAAGTTAGACACTCATGCAGAGATAATGTTTCTCTGGGACTCCAGACCCACATTAAGGTCTTAACATGACTCCTTTTTATACACCATCCCATTACATCCAGGTTACTCATGACAACTCCTACTTTTTTCCCAGGGTGACGGTGGGCTTCACAGGTCACCCTGGACTTTACATGTCACCCTGGACTTCACATGTCACCCTGGACTTCACATGTCACCCTGGACCTTCACATTTTAGAATCTGACATTAATATCAATAATGCATAGAAACTAGACATATTTGCTTAGCTGAAGCTATATGTATGCAAGAATAGGGAAACATGGGAAATATAACTGTTTAATGTTTATTGTTATTAGTTTAATTTGTTATAAAAGGAAAGCAAAATTCTGAAGATGTATGGCCCATAATGTTGAAAACTTTATATGTTTATTTGCCAGAAGAGCCTTATAATCAGCACTTTATTGAACTTTTATATGGACTCACTTCTATGTGCTGCAAATGGACTCTTTATCTCATATGAGGGCTATAGTTCTGTTCCTAATTTTGTTATTGTTTACTGCATTTTATTTTCTCCTTCTTTGACTCATGTATGTTTCAAACAGAAATAAACAATTTTTCTTTTATAAAATAAAAAAAATAAAAAAAAATAAAAAACTAGCTATGAGATTATATTTGGTGTTATGGATCACACTAAATCTCCCAACATTTTAAAAATAAGCGACCTAATTAAATTTTTTAGCCTAGATTACAATTGGAGCACTATTGATATAGCAGGATGCGCTATTAAGATTGCAGGACCATACTAAGATTAGCACACAATCTGGTATTACAAGTCCATGGTAAAACTGAATAACCAGGGAATTATTAGCTCAGCCAACATCCCTTTAGCGCCCCTATACTTTCAAAGGATTTCACGACCGTGCTAAACATCCCTCATTTTACTAGTGGAAAGTTATGTTTTGTTCTCGAGCCAAGCACATAAGTTAGCACAACTTGAGACCTGAAGTAAAGTGTTAGGGCTACAATAAAAGCAAAATAAAAATACATGTAAAACACATTTAAATAAAATATTACACACACACTCACACACACACATATATATATATATATATATATATATATATATATATACACACACACACACACACTCCCCTGCCACTTTATTAGGTACACCTTGCTAGTATCGGGTTGGACCAATTTTGCCTTCAAAAATGCCTTAATTCTTCATGGCAAAAATTCAACAAGGTGTTGGAAACATTGCTCAGACATTTGGGTCCATATTGACATGATAGCATCACACAGTTGCTGCAGATTTGTCGACTGCAGAACTATGATGCAAATTTCCCATTCCACCACATCCCAAAGGTGCTCTATTGGATTGAGATCTGGTGACTGCGGAGGCCCTTGGAGTACAATGAACTCATTGTCATGTTCAAGAAACCAGTTTGAGATGATTTGAGCTTTGTGACATGGTGCATTATCCTGCTGGATGTAGCCATCAGAAGATGGGTACACTGTAGTCATAAAGGGATGGACATGGTCAGCAACAATACGCAGGTAGGCTGTGGTGTTTAAACGATGCTCAATTGGTACTAAGGGGCCCAAAGTGTTCCAAGAATATATCCCCCACACCATTACACCACCACCACCAGCCTGAACCGTTGATACAAGGCAGGATGGATCCATGCTTTCATGTTGTTTACACCAAATTCTGACCCTACCATCTGAATGTCGCAGTTGAAATCGAGACTCATCAGACCAGGCAACATTTTTCCAATCTTCTATTGTCCAATTTTGGTGAGCCTGTGCGAATTGTAGCCTCAGTTTCCTGTTCTTACAGGAGTGGCACCCGGTGTGCTTCAAGGTTTGACGTGTTGTGCGTTCAGAGATGGTATTCTGCATACCATGGTTGTAAGTTACTGTTGCCTTTCTATCATGTTGAACCATTCTCCTCTGACCTTTAACATCAACAAGCCATTTTCGTCCACACAACTCCCGCTTACTGGATATTTTCTCTTTTTCGGACGATTCTCTGTAAACTCTAGTGCGTTAAAATCCCAGTAGATCAGCAGTTTTTTAAATACTCAGACCAGCCCGTCTGGCACCAACAGCCATACCACATTCAAAGTCACTTAAATCCCATTCCTTCCCCATTCTGATGCTCGGTTGGAACTTCAGCAAGTAGTCTTCACCATGTCTAGATGCCTAAATGCATTGAGTTGCTGCTATGTGATTGGCTGATTTGCAATTTGTGTTACCAAGCAATTGAACAGGTGTACCTAATAAAGCGACCAGTGATTGTATATATATCAAATTTAATGTATGTTTATTATTGGAATAAATGTATAAAAAGTATTTTAAAGGGACATGTAATGGGAAGAGCTCAAAGGTGTGTGTGTTTATATATATATATATATATATATATGTGTGTATATATATATATATATATATATATATATATATACTGTGTATCTATATATATATGTGTGTTTTTATATATATACATATATATGTGTGTGTGTGTGTATATATATATATATATATATATATATATATATATATACATACAGTATCTCACAAAAGTGAGTACACCCCTCACATTTCTGTAAATATTTTATTATATCTTTTCATGTGACAACACTGGAGAAATGACACTTTGCTACAATGTAAAGATGTGAGTGTACAGCCTGTATAACAGTGTTAATTTGCTGTCCCCTAAAAATAACTCAACACACAGCCATTAATGTCTAAACAGTTGGCAACAAAAGTGAGTACACCTATAAGTGGGAATGTCCAAATTGGGCCCAATTATCCATTTTCCCTCCCAGTGTCATGTGACTCGTTAGTGTTACAAGGTCTCAGGTGTGAATGGGGAGCAGGTGTGTTAAATTTGGTGTTATTGCTCTCACTAATGTGTCTTGCCTACAGTCAAGCATGGTGGTGGGAGTGTCATGGTCTGGGCCTGCATGAGTGCTGCCAGCACTGGGGAGCTACAGTTCATTGAGGGAACCATGAATGCCAACATATACTGTCACATACTGAAGCAGAGCATGATCCCCCCCCCCCCCTTCGGAGACTGGGCTGCAGGGCAGTATTCCAACATAACGACCCCAAACACACCTCCACTGTTTTGCTAAAGAAGCTGAGGGTAAAGGTGATGGACTGGCTAAGCATGTCTCTAGAACTAATCCCTATGAGCATCTGTGGGGCATCCTCAAGCAGAAGGCGGGGAGCGCAAGGTCTCTAACATCCACCAGCTCTGCAATGTCGTCATGAAGGAGTGGAAGAAGACTCCAGTGGCTCCCTGTAAAGCTCTGGTGAACTCCGTGCCAAAGAGGGTTAAGGCAGTGCTGGAAAATAATGGTGACCACACAAAATATTGACACTTTGGGCCCAATTTGGACATTTCCACTTAGGGGTGTACTCACTTTTGTTGCCAACGGTTTAGACATTAATGGCTGTGTGTTGAGTTATGCTGCACACTCACTACTTTACATTGCAGCAAAGTGTCATTTCTTTAGTGTTGTCACATGAAAAGAATAAAAAATGTGAGGGGTGTACTCACTTTTGTGAGATACTGTATATATATATATTTATACATGGTGTTTAAGAACTGAACCATTCTCCACCAATTTAAGCACCATCAAAAGTCACACATAATTGATTTGTGCTTGTTACAAAATCAAAACAACATTTAAAAAACTGTCACAATAAAAAATAAGTTTTACGCAGATGATTTATATAAAAAATGTGTATATACTTGTTTGCGAACGCGTGTGTGTATATACATATATGCATACACATTCTATATACAGTATATATATATATATATATATATATATATATATATATATATATAATCAGCAAGAAGGATGCAGAATGCGGTCAGCCGTAAAAATTATAAAGTCTTTATTGAACAACTAGTAAAAAAGATCCATGGAGCACATTATGCAGCATCAACAAAAACAATTAATCAGCTTACATGTTTCAGTCATCAGGCCGTAATCATGGCTGTTAGACTAAACACCTGTGCACCTTTAAAAGCAACAGAATAAACCCTGATTGGATAAGAAAAATAGGAGTGTTTGTGATGCAATATTCGTCGAGTAGAGTTCTAAACATCATGCCCATTTTGAGCCTGCTACATTAGGACCGTAACACAATAAATAATAGGAATAGTATATATTAATGTGTATGTTCTCTATCCATAAAATATAAGTAACAAAATACAATTAATAACAATACTGCTAAGAAATGCTGCCAAGAAATATACCTGCAGTGATTATATATTTGCAGTAATTACATGTTTGCACACATATATATATATATATATATATATATATATATATATATATATATATATAGCATCATTAAATTTGCACAGAAATTTGCACTTAAAAACTTTAAAGGTATATACGCTTTGACAAAGAAAGGAACTTATAGAGTGTATATTCTCAACATATATAGGCTCACAGTGGAATTGATGTAAAGAATCTATATATTTTATCTTTAATCCCTAATAATAGAAGGGATAAGATTAAGGAAAAGGTACAACATATATACATGGAAAAATAGATCAAATTAGATTAGATAGTTAGTGGGTAGATTAGAAGGTACCTACAAAACTCAACGTACATGTATGAATGTAGTGCCATATATGTACATACATACATATGTGAGAATATAAAGACACATCTAATTGCTTATTGCCTTAAATGACCAATAACACGTATGTGTGTATGTATATATATTATTATTATTATTATACTTTATTTATTAAGCACCAACATATTCCGCAGCGCGTGTGTGTGTGTATAGGGGATGCTGGGAAAGAGGGAGATGAACTGAAAAACAAATGGCAAAAAAACACATTATTCCCAATAATTAATAAGATCATACTCAGAATTCAGACCGGTAAGTACCTGAGTCTGAAGCTTGAATATCCAGTACATCTCCCTCTTTCGCAACAGCTTATCCCTATCTCCTTCTCTAGGTGGACACAAGACCCGTTCTATTGCTTGCCATTTCAGAGCATTTAAACTCTTTTGATGGCATTTTGCAAAATGTTGCACTAGGGGAGTTGTGGCTTGCCCAGCCTGTATTGTAGATACATTATTTCGTATTCTGACCTTGATCTCATTAGTAGTGAGGTCAACATATTGTAAATGGCATGTGGTACAAATCAACACATAGATAACATATGTTGAAGTACACTTAAAACAGCTTTCAATAGGAAAGATGTCACCTGTAGTTTCTGATTTGAAAGTATTAGAAGGCAGGACATATTCACAGGCCCTACATTTGTTTAGGCATTTGAAAATGCCCCTGTGTGTTAACCATGAACTGCTTATTCTATTCAATTATATATATACACACACATACACCTTTTGAGCCCTTCCCAGTCAAACACTTTTATATAAAACTTATTTTTAACAAAGTGAATTTAAAAAAAATATATAAATACTTTAAATACATTTGTTCTTCACTTGTTATTGACATGATTATTTTTATTTTTAAATCTATCTAAATATAAAGCTATATATGTGTGTGTGTGTGTATATATATATATATATATATATATATATATATATATATACATATATATATATATATATATATATATTAAAAAAAAGAACATGTGAAGTGAAGAACAAAGTTATTTAAAGTATTTCTTAATGCATCTTTGACTTTAGCGCAGTTGACCTAGTGCACCTTCGGGTTATCGTACAAGCGAAAGGCAGAATAGGTATTTGTAGTGTTGCCCATAGAAGTCTATGGGGAAAGGGATTTAACAAGGCTGCGCTACCTGACCTCCAGATTTTAGTGCCCCTGCGTTTTCTGCTCACATGCAAACTTTTTATTTTCAACATGTAATACAAGCGCAAGAATAAGAGCCTTAACCTGCGCAGTGATGCTGCTCAATGGAGTTAATATTTTTTAGATTCACTTTTTAATCTAGGCCTTTATGGAGTATTTGATTTTGAGCTCAAGGCCCCTTTCCTTTGCTAAGAAGAGCGTGGTTTGAGCTGTCTATAGTGCCATTAAACACTCTAGGTGTGAGGTTTGCACATTGAAAGGATGGGATTACTCTGAGCAAGAGAGAAGCCTAGAACCATGATCACTACAATAAGCTTTGCCGTGTCCATGGATTGCTACCAACCCTTTACAGTGCTCGCAGTTCTGTGCTGCTTTGTGTGGAAGCCAACATATAAAGAGAAGAAAGTGAAAAGAATCTATAAAATAGATACTGTCCCACAAAAGGTAGGACAGTTCAGAGGATTGTAATCTAGTGCTCTTTTGTTAGTTTTCCTTAATACCAAAAATATACAGATAATCATACACAACAATAACCCTACTCACAGGATATACTGAACCCCCATATATTGTCAGCTCATCAGGGGTTATATTTCCTGTAGCAATTTCAGGATCACAGTGGCTGCACTCCTCTTCACACCAATATAGTGGAATAAAACAACAGCATCTAGCAAGTATAAGAGAGTTAGTTGCCTCATGTGTGTATCAGTCACCAAATAGACAAATCAGATAAAAAATGTCAAACACAAGGTACTTACATTTCCATAGAGCGCCCTTATGTGCTAGTAGACGCAGGCTGGCAGTAAAAAGGTGTGTCAGCTCACCTCCTCCTGACAGCTGTACGTAATCCAGGGACAGCTCAAACACACAGTGATGAACCAAACAGTAGGCCCAACACTTATGTGCACCTGGCAATTAGGGCTTGTTAACACTGTTGTAGTTTAAAAACTGATTTATTTTGAAATAGTAGTATGTCATACATTATGCTAGATGCATTTTCTAAGCAACAGGTTTACTTGCAAGATCCCATTTTGCACAGTAAAAAAAAATCCCTCCTCTACACAGCTGACATTTACTATTATAAGCGAAGATTTTGGAATGTTCTAAGGTGGCAAGACCTGTACTTTCCTATAGAAACAACATAGCCAATTGTCTGAACTGTATGGGAAAGACCACTTATTTTTAGAATATTTCACCTGGTGTAAACATTACAAGACTGGAGAGATGGAAATGAAAATTTCTGTTCGGATGCAGAAATCTTTTTGATCATAGAGCCGTAAGTCCTTCTTTGCTCCTTTAACTTCTGGATTGATATCCAGATATTTTAGAAAATTAGACTCCTTATTTTGCAGATAGATTTTGCAGGTTCATACCAGCAGAGCGTCTGGTTCTAAAGAAACCTTCTGGAAACCCTATGTGCAAGAGAAAGGTAGACGATGGGCAAGACCCTCCTCATCACAAACACAGTAAGTCATAATGATGGTAAGAATATACAAATGTTTTTTTCATTGGAATTTGCTTGGCTCACTTCAAGACATTTGGGCACCTTTTTTCAGTTAAGTGGGTACTAGAAATCAGTTGAAGAGGTTTTAAACTAGAAGAAAAATAAATTGCCACATCATCTATACTTTGTACATTCACCACTTCCATTAAATCCAAACAAAAGGAGTATTATCTTCCAATACACGTATTGCTAATGGGAGTCAAAAGTAGAATAGCAGGTTCCAGCTTCCAAACAGAGATAGGGTTTTTATTGTAGATTTTTTATGGGAAAGATAAATAATCGATCTTGGATGTTGGTTCTGGAGCTGAGATCTAAGTTTTTGTTGACAAAAATAAAAAAATAAAAAGTAGTGACATGGAATTTATTCCTGTGACTGCATTTCTGCTTTATTTAGCTCTCAAGTATGCTTACTTCCAGGTTCCAGTGGCAAACAATCATGTGCAATATCTCTGGTTCCCAGTAGGAACACAACATTATTAATTTATAGCTCTTTCTTTTGGCATTTCCTCTCCCCCAAGGACCTCCACAAATGTATCAGTACCCCTTATTGTAGAAATTTTCAAAGAAGGGGATTTTGTACTCTCTTACACGATCAATGTTCTATTTTTGTCTGACACACAGAAAAAAGCTTATGTGCAGACACCAAAAATATTTTAAATTCTCCATTTTTACAGATGGATAATAAAAACAAAACAAAAAAATCAGATGACCCAAGTCTTCCAGGGAGCAACCTTCAATAGAAGGTTTAGTGGGGTTATCTAGAAGTACATTTGGTGGCCATCCCTCAAGAATCATCAACTATATCAGTTATTTGGTTGATTTTCATCTCCTCAGTCAATGAAGGTGTGTGGAGGGTTCTTCACATGGACCATTATAGAAAGGGTACTCCCACAAAAAAGAGGAGAGGACAGGGCACAAAAACTTGGAGAGAGGCCTTCTGGATCTTTAGGCTAAAGACCAGGATTCCCGAAGGTCTAAACTCAGAATACAATCTCATTAACTTCTGGTAGTTCTGTCCCCTTAATCGGCATAGTATATTTGAGTTTTCCTGATCGGTGGCATTTTGACATTATCCACAATCACCCATTGGATATTATTAATATAGCTAACTAACTCGAACTCTGGCATCATATAGCAGGCAGTAAGCTTGGGATGGGATTTTAATATTAGAGTCAGTCTCATCTACCCCTCTCTGAGTAAAACACAAAAACATATAAGAGAGGTATATGGACTCTTAACATATTTTTCATATGAGTTTGGGGGCATATTTAATGTTCCTGTCCTAATATTGTAGGATGGTGGTTGGAATAGGTAGTCTCTTTGTTGAAGGAGAATGTATAGTTGTAATAACATCTATATAGGCAACTGCATGTGTGTTAAATCTGATAGGTTGAAAGGGGTGAGCCCTTTGAACATAGGAGCGTTTGCTTTACTAGATGATTGCTACACAGCTCCAATACGATGAACCCAGAGGATTGGCTATCCAAATGTGGGGCGTGTTTGTAGCCTGGAGCGGACTACAGATAATACAGGCATCCGCACTTAAGTTTTGGTCCCCACAATAAGTAGATCATAAGTCTAGAATGTTTGGAAGTTAAGCGGCCAGCAGGATTTACTCCAGCACAAATTTGGGCTAAATGTTTTGATACATTTGATCGGATAATTATTGCTCCGTAAATCTTCCACAAAATAGGGGGTTGGATTGGTCATAGATTGGGGGAGTGCCTTACAAATGAAGACGCTCATTGGCCAGGATGCCATTCTAAATCAGTTATTATGACACAGACCGTCTCTGGTAACTCAAGAGCCTGATTGGTTCTAGTCTAGGCAACCTGATAATCTGACTGGTCTCATAATATTGAGCAGCTCAGTGTAACAGGTATATTGACATTTAACATTCTTATACAGTCACTGCCTCTCTGTATATACTTGACACCATTAGGATATATTCACATTTATTAGTCACACCACCAGTGATTACTATGTGTCAGGTAGAGTAGTAGAGCACAGACGAAATTAGCTGTTCGTTGGTTAGGTGTACTTTTGATCAATTAGCAGCATGATTGGTTATGGAAAGGGAGGGGTGTGTATCCCAGTATCCAATAGGCAGTCAGACATAGGGTTTTTAAACTAGCAAGCATGTGAATGTTTTAAGCAGGCTAGGAGTAAGGCAGCAGCCGAAACCGGTCAGCCACTATTTTTCTTGTCTGACATTGCACAGATTATACTGTTTCTTTCATGTAATTAGCAAGAGTCCATAAGCTAGTGACGTATGGGATATACATTCCTACCAGGAGAGTTTCCCAAACCTCAAAATGCCTATAAATACACCCCTCACCACACCCACAAATCAGTTTTTCAAACTTTGCCTCCCGTGGAGGTGGTGAAGTAAGTTTGTGCTAGATTCTATGTTGATATGCGCTTCGCAGCAGGTTGGAGCCCGGTTTTCCTCTCAGTGTGCAGTGAATGTCAGAGGGATGTGAAGAGAGTATTGCCTATTTGAATTCAATGGTCTCCTTCTACGGGATCTATTTCATAGGTTCTCTGTTATCGGTCGTAGAGATTCATCTCTTACCTCCCTTTTCAGATCGACGATATACTCTTATATACCATTACCTCTACTGATTCTCGTTTCAGTACTGGTTTGGCTTTCTACTACTTGTAGATGAGTGTCCTGGGGTAAGTAAGTCTTATTTTTTGTGACACTCTAAGCTATGGTTGGGCACTTTTATATAAAGTTCTAAATATATGTGTTTAAACATTTATTTGCCTTGATTCAGGATGGTCAATATTCCTTATTTCAGACAGTCAGTTTCATTATTTGGGATAATGCATATGAATAATAAATTTTTTCTTACCTTAAAAAATTGTCTTTTTTTTCCTGTGGGCTGTTAGGCTCGCGGGGGCTGAAAATGCTTCATTTTATTGCGTCATTCTTGGTGCAGACTTTTTTGGCGCAAAAAATTTCTTTGTCATTTCCGGCGTCATACTTGTCACCGGAAGTTGTTCGTGATTGCGTCATTTTTTTGACGTTTTGCGACAAAAATGTCGGCATTGCCGGATATGGGCGTCATTATTGTCTCCACATTATTTAAGTCTCATTGTTAATTTGCTTCTGGTTGCTAGAAGCTTGTTCATTGGCATTTTTTCCCATTCCTGAAACTGTCATTTAAGGAATTTGATAGATTTTGCTTTATATGTTGTTTTTTCTCTTACATATTGCAAGATGTCTCAGATTGATCCTGGATCAGAAGCTACTTCTGGAAAAACGCTATCTGATGCTGGTTCTACCAAAGTTAAGTGCATTTGTTGTAAACTTGTGGTAACTGTTCCTCCGGCTGTAGTTTGTGATGAATGTCATGATAAACTTGCTAATGCAGATAGTATTTCCATTAGTAATATTCCATTACCTGTTGCTGTTCTATCAACATCTAATACTCAGGGTGTTCTTGTTAATATAAGAGATTTTGTTTCTAAATCTATTAGGAAGGCTATGTCTGTTATTTCTCCTTCCAGTAAACGTAAAAGGTCTTTTAAAACTTCTCATATTTCAGATGAATTTTTAAATGAACATCATCATTCTGATTCTGTTTCTGATGATGATTTTTCTGGTTCAGAGGATTCTGTTTCAGATATTGACACTGATAAATCTTCATATTTATTTAAAATGGAATTTATTCGTTCTTTGCTTAAATAAGTCTTAATCGCATTGGAAATTGAGGAATCTAGTCCTCTTGATACTAAATCTAAGCGTTTAAATACGGTTTTTAAACCTCCTATAGTTATTCCGGAAGTTTTTCCCGTCCCTGATGCTATTTCTGAAGTAATTTCTAGGGAATGGAATAATCTGGGTAATTCATTTACTCCTTCTAAAAGGTTTAAGAAATTGTATCCTGTGCCATCTGACAGATTAGAGTTTTGGGACAAAATCCCTAAGGTTGATGGGGCTATCTCTACTCTTGCTAAACATACTACTATTCCTACGGCAGATAGTACTTCTTTTAAGGATCCTTTAGATAGGAAAATTGAATCCTTTCTAAGAAAAGCTTATTTATGTTCAGGTAATCTACTTAGACCTGCTATATCTTTGGCTGATGTTGCTGCAGCTTCAACTTTTTGGTTGGAGGCTTTAGCGCAACAAGTGACAGATCATAATACTCATAGCATTGTTAAACTTCTTCAACATGCTAATAACTTTATTTGTGATGCCATCTTTGATATCATTAGAGTTGATGTCAGGTATATGTCTTTAGCTATTTTAGCTAGAAGAGCTTTATGGCTTAAAACTTGGAATGCTGATATGTCTTCTAAGTCAACTTTGCTTTCCCTTTCTTTCCAAGGTAATAAATTGTTTGGTTCACAGTTGGATTCTATTATTTCAACTGTTACTGGGGGGAAAGGAACTTTTTTACCCCAGGATAAAAAATCTAAAGTTAAATATAGGGCTGCTAATCGTTTTCGTTCCTTTCGTCAGAATAAGGAACAGAAGCCTGATCGTTCCCCTAAAGGAACGGTTTCTGTTTGGAAACCATCTCCAGTCTGGAATAAATCCAAGCCTTTTAGAAAGCCAAAGCCAGCTCCCAAGTCCACATGAAGGTGCGGCCCTCATTCCAGCACAGCTGGTAGGGGGCAGATTACGATTTTTCAAAGAAATTTGGATCAATTCGATTCACAGTCTTTGGATTCAGAACATTGTTTCACAAGGGTACAGAATAGGTTTCAAGATAAGGCCACCTGCAAGAAGATTTTTTCTTTCTGGCGTTCCAATAAATCCAGTGAAGGCTCAGGCGTTTCTGAAATGTGTTTCAGATCTAGAGTTGACTGGAGTAATTGTGCCAGTTCCGGTTCTGGAACAGGGTCTGGGGTTTTACTCAAACCTATTTATTGTACCAAAGAAGGAGAATTCCTTCAGACCAGTTCTGGATTTGAAAATATTGAATCGTTATGTAAGGATACCAACATTCAAAATGGTAACTATAAGGACTATTCTGCCTTTTGTTCAGCAAGGGCATTATATGTCCACAATAGATTTACAAGATGCATATCTGTATATTCCGATTCATCCAGATCACTTTCAGTTTCTGAGATTCTCTTTTCTAGACAAGCATTACCAGTTTGTGGCTCTGCTGTTCGGCTTGGCAACAGCTCCAAGAATTTTTACAAAGGTTTTCGGTGCCCTTCTATCTGTAATCAGAGAACATGGTATTGTGGTATTTCCTTATTTGGACGATATCTTGGTACTTGCTCAGTCTTCGCATTTAGCAGAATCTCATACGAATGGACTTGTATCGTTTCTTCAAGAACATGGTTGGAGGATCAATTTACCAAAGAGTTCATTGATTCCTCAGACAAGGGTAACCTTTTTAGGTTTCCAGATAGATTCAGTGTCCATGACTTTGTCTCTGACGGACAAGAGACGTCTGAAATTGGTTTCAGCTTGTCGAAACCTTCAGTCTCAATCATTCCCTTCGGTAGCCTTATGCATGAAAATTCTAGGTCTTATGACTGCTGCATCGGACGCGATCCCCTTTGCTCGTTTTCACATGCGACCTCTTCAGCTCTCTATGCTGAACCAGTGGTGCAGGGATTATACAAAGATATCACAGTTAATATCTTTAAAACCGATTTACGACACTCTCTGACGTGGTGGACAGACCACCATCGTTTAGTTCAGGGGGCTTCTTTTGTTCTTCCGACTTGGACTGTGATCTCAACAGATGCGAGTCTGACAGGTTGGGGAGCTGTATGGGGGTCTCTGACAGCGCAGGGGGTTTGGGAATCTCAGGAGGCGAGATTACCAATCAACATTTTGGAACTCCGTGCGATTTTCAGAGCTCTTCAGTCGTGGCCTCTTCTGAAGAGAGAGTCATTCATTTGTTTTCAGACAGACAATGTCACAACCGTGGCATATGTCAATCATCAAGGAGGGACTCTCAGTCCTCTGGCTATGAAAGAAGTATCTCGAATACTTGTATGGGCGGAATCCAGCTCCTGTCTAATTTCTGCGGTTCACATCCCAGGTATAGACAATTGGGAAGCGGATTATCTCAGTCGCCAGACCTTACATCCGGGCGAATGGTCTCTTCACCCAGAGGTACTTCTTCAGATTGTTCAATTCTGGGGACTTCCAGAAATAGACCTGATGGCTTCTCATCTAAACAAGAAGCTTCCCAGGTATCTGTCCAGATCCAGGGATCCTCAGGCGGAGGCAGTGGATGCATTGTCACTTCCTTGGAAGTATCATCCTGCCTATATCTTTCCGCCTCTAGTTCTTCTTCCAAGAGTGATCTCCAAGATTCTAAAGGAGCGTTCGTTTGTACTGCTGGTGGCTCCAGCATGGCCTCACAGGTTTTGGTATGCGGATCTTGTTCGGATGGCTACTTGCCAACCGTGGACTCTTCCGTTAAGACCAGACCTTCTATCTCAAGGTCCTTTTTTCCATCAGGATCTCAAATCATTAAATTTGAAGGTATGGAGATTGAACGCTTGATTCTCAGTCATAGAGGTTTCTCTGACTCCGTAATTAATGCTATGTTACAGGCTAGTAAATCTGTGTCTAGGAAGATTTATTATCAAGTCTGGAAGACTTACATTTCTTGGTGTTCTTCTCATCAATTTTCTTGGCATTCTTTTAGAATTCCTAGAATTTTACAGTTTCTTCAGGATGGTCTGGATAAAGGTTTGTCTGCAAGTTCCTTGAAAGGACAAATTTCTGCTCTTTCTGTACTTTTTCACAGAAAGATTGCTAATCTTCCTGATATTCATTGTTTTGTACAGGCTTTGGTTCGTATAAAACCTGTCATTAAGTCAATTTCTCCTCCGTGGAGTTTGAATTTGGTTCTGGGGGCTCTACAAGCTCCTCCATTTGAACCTATGCATTCTCTGGATATTAAATTACTTTCTTGGAAAGTTTTGTTTCTTTTGGCCATCTCTTCTGCTAGAAGAGTTTCTGAGTTATCTGCTCTTTCTTGTGAATCTCCTTTTCTGATTTTTCATCAGGATAAGGCGGTGTTGCGGACTTCATTTAAGTTTTTTACCTAAGGTTGTGAATTCTAACAACATTAGTAGAGAAATTGTGGTTCCTTCATTGTGTCCTAATCCTAAGAATTCTAAGGAAAGATTGTTGCATTCTTTGGATGTAGTTAGAGCTTTGAAATATTATGTTGAAGCTACTAAAGATTTTAGAAAGACTTCTAGTCTATTTATTATCTTTTTCAGTTCCAGGAAAGGTCAGAAGGCTTCTGCCATTTCTTTGGCGTCTTGGTTAAAGTCTTTGATTCATCATGCTTATGTCGAGTCGGGTAAAACTCCGCCTCAAAGGATTACAGCTCATTCTACTAGGTCAGTTTCTACTTCCTGGGCGTTTAGGAATGAAGCTTCGGTTGGTCAGATTTGCAAATCAGCAACTTGGTCTTCTTTGCATACTTTTACTAAATTCTACCATTTTGATGTGTTTTCTTCTTCTGAAGCAGTTTTTGGTAGAAAAGTACTTCAGGCAGCTGTTTCAGTTTGATTCTTCTGCTTATAATTTCAGTTTTTTTCATTATAAGATTTAAACTTTATTTTGTGGTGTGGATTGTTTTTCAGCGGAATTGGCTGTCTTTATTTTTATCCCTCCCTCTCTAGTGACTCTTGCGTGGAAGTTCCACATCTTGGGTATTTATTATCCCATACGTCACTAGCTCATGGACTCTTGCTAATTACATGAAAGAAAACATAATTTATGTAAGAACTCACCTGATAAATTCATTTCTTTCATATTAGCAAGAGTCCATGAGACCCACCCTTTTTTGTGGTGGTTATGATTTTTCTCTTGTTAAGTGTATCCAGTCCACGGATCATCCATTACTTGTGGGATATTCTCCTTCCCAACAGGAAGCTGCAAGAGGATCACCCACAGCAGAGCTGCTATATAGCTCCTCCCCTAACTGTCATATCCAGTCATTCTCTTGCAAGCCTCAACCAAGATGGAGGTCGTAAGAGGAGTGTGGTGTTTTATATCAAAAGTTTGTTATTTTTAAATGGTACCGGAGTATACTGTTTATCTCAGGCAGTATTTAGAAAAAGAAGAATCTGCCTGCGTTTTCTATGATCTTAGCAGAAGTAGCTAAGATCCATGGCTGTTCTCACATATTCTGAGGAGTGAGGTAACTTCAGAGAGGGAATGGCGTGCAGGTTTTCCTGCAATAAGGTATGTGCAGTTAATATATTTCTAGGGATGGAATTTGCTAGAAAATGCTGCTGATACCGAACTAATGTAAGTAAAGCCTTAAATGCAGTGAGAGCTACTGGTATCAGGCTTATTAATAGAGATACATACTCTTATAAAAATGTAATATAAAACGTTTGCTGGCATGTTTAATCGTTTTTATATATGTTTGGTGATAAAACTTATTGGGGCCTAGTTTTTTTCCACATGGCTGGCTTGAATTCTGCCTAGTAACAGTTTCCTGACTTTCCACTGTTGTAATATGAGTGGGAGGGGTTTTTTTGTGCAGCAAAAATTATAGACACAGACATCCAGCTTCTTCCTGCATGATCCAGGATATCTCTGGAAGGCTCAAAAGGCTTCAAAGTCGTTTTTGAGGGAGGTAACAAGCCACAGTAGGGCTGTGGCAGTTGTTGTGACTATTTAAAAAAACAAACAAAAAAAAACGTTTTTGTCAGTTATTAATCTGTGTTTGGTATTAAGGGGTTAATCATCCATTTGCAAGTGGGTGCAATGCTCTGCTAACTTGTTACATACACTGTAAAAATTTTGTTAGTGTAACTGCCTTTTTTCACTGTTATTTCAAATTTTGGCAAAAATTTGTGTTTCTTAAAGGTGCAGTAACGTTTTTTATATTGCTTGTAAACTTGTTTATAGTGTTTTCCAAGCTTGCTAGTCTCATTGCTAGTCTGTTTAAACATGTCTGACACAGAGGAAACAACTTGTTCATTATGTTTGAAAGCCATGGTGGAGCCCCATAGGAGAATGTGTACTAAATGTATTGATTTCACCTTAAACAGTAAAGATCAGTCTTTAACTATAAAAGAAATATCACCAGAAGATTCTGACGAGGGGGAAGTTATGCCGACTAACTCTCCCCACGTGTCAGACCCTTCGCCTCATCATGAATAATACCCTGTCAGAGGTATTATCCAGGTTGCCTGAATTAAGAGGCAAGCGCGATTGCTCTGGGGTTAGGAGAAATACAGAGCGCACAGATGCTGTAAGGGCCATGTCTGATACTGCATCACAATATGCAGATCATGAGGACGGAGAGCTTGAGTCTGTGGGTGACGTCTCTGATTCGGGGAAACCTGATTCAGAGATTTCTAATTTTAAATTTAAGCTTGAGTACCTCCGTGTATTGCTTGGGGAGGTATTAGCTGCTCTGAATGACTGTAACACAGTTGCAGTACCAGAGAAATTGTGTAGGCTGGATAAATACTATGCGGTGCCGGTGTGTACTGATGTTTTTCCTATACCTAAAAGGCTTACAGAAATTATTAGCAAGGAGTGGGATAGACCGGGTGTGCCTTTTTCCTCACCTCCTATATTTAGAAAAATGTTTCCAATAGACGCCACTACACGGGACTTATGGCAGACGGTCCCTAAGGTGGAGGGAGCAGTCTCTACTTTAGCAAAGCGTACCACTATCCCGGTTGAGGACAGTTGTGCTTTTTCGGATCCAATGGATAAAAAATTGGAGGGTTACCTTAAGAAAATGTTTATTCAACAAGGTTTTATTTTACAGCCCCTTGCATGCATAGCGCCTGTCACGGCTGCGGCGGTATTCTGGTTTGAGGCCCTGGAAGAGGCCATCCATACAGCTCCATTGACTGAAATTATTGACAAGCTTAGAACACTTAAGCTAGCTAACTCATTTGTTTCTGATGCCATTGTTCATTTCACTAAACTAACGGCTAAGAATTCCGGATTCGCCATCCAGGCGCGTAGGGCGCTATGGCTTAAATCCTGGTCAGCTGACGTGACTTCGAAGTCTAAATTACTCAACATTCCTTTCAAAGGGCAGACCTTATTCGGGCCTGGTTTGAAGGAAATTATTGCTGACATTACTGGAGGTAAGGGTCATACCCTTCCTCAGGACAGGGCCAAAGCAAAGGCCAAACAGTCTAATTTTCATGCCTTTCGAAATTTCAAGGCAGGTGCAGCATCAACTTCCTCCGCTTCAAAGCAAGAGGGAACTTTTGCTCAATCTAAGCAGGCCTGGAAACCTAACCAGTCCTGGAACAAAGGCAAGCAGGCCAGAAAGCCTGCTGCTGCCTCTAGGACAGCATGAAGGAATAGCCCCCTATCCGGCAACGGATCTAGTAGGGGGCAGACTTTCTCTCTTCGCCCAGGCATGGGCAAGAGATGTTCAAGATCATATCTCAGGGATATCCTCTGGACTTCAAAGCTTCCCCTCCACAAGGGAGATTTCATCTTTCAAGGCTATCTGCAAATCAGATAAAGAAAGAGGCATTCCTACGCTGTGTGCAAGACCTCCTAATTATGGGAGTGATCCATCCAGTTCCGTGGACGGAACAAGGACAGGGTTTTTATTCAAATCTGTTTGTGGTTCCCAAAAAAGAGGGAACCTTCAGACCAATTTTGGATCTAAAGATCTTAAACAAATTCCTCAGAGTTCCATCTTTCAAAATGGAAACTATTCGGACCATTCTACCCATGATCCAAGAGGGTCAGTACATGACCACAGTGGACCTAAAGGATGCCTACCTTCACATACCGATTCACAAAGACCATCATCGGTTTCTAAGGTTTGCCTTTCTAGACAGGCATTACCAATTTTTAGCTCTTCCCTTCGGGTTGGCTACAGCCCCGAGAATCTTTACAAAGGTTCTGGGCTCACTTCTGGCAGTTCTAAGACCGCAAGGCATAGCGGTAGCTCCGTATCTAGACGACATCCTGATACAGGCGTCAAACTTTCAAGTTGCCAAGTCTCATACAGAGATAGTTCTGGCATTTCTGAGGTCGCACGGGTGGAAAGTGAACGAGGAAAAGAGTTCTCTATCCCCACTCACAAGAGTCTCCTTCTTAGGGACTCTTATAGATTCTGTAGAAATGAAAATTTACCTGACGGAGTCCAGGTTATCAAAACTTCTAAATTCTTGCCGTGTTCTTCACTCCATTCCGCGCCCTTCGGTGGCTCAGTGTATGGAGGTAATCGGCTTAATGGTAGCGGCAATGGACATAGTGCCATTTGCGTGCCTACATGTCAGACCGCTGCAATTATGCATGCTGAGTCAGTGGAATGGGGATTACACAGATTTGTCCCCTCTGCTAAATCTGGATCAATAGACCAGAGATTCTCTTCTCTGGTGGTTGTCTCGGGTCCACCTGTCCAAGGGTATGACCTTTCGCAGGCCAGATTGGACAATTGTAACAACAGATGCCAGCCTTCTAGGTTGGGGTGCAGTCTGGAACTCCCTGAAGGCTCAGGGATCGTGGACTCAGGAGGAGAAACTCCTTCCAATAAATATTCTGGAGTTAAGAGCGATATTCAATGCTCTTCTGGCTTGGCCTCAGTTAGCAACACTAAGGTTCATCAGATTTCAGTCGGACAACATCACGACTGTGGCTTACATCAACCATCAAGGGGGAACCAGGAGTTCCCTAGCGATGTTAGAAGTCTCAAAAATAATTCGCTGGGCAGAGTCCCACTCTTGCTACCTGTCAGCAATCCATATCCCAGGCGTGGAGAACTGGGAGGCGGATTTTCTAAGTTGTCAGACTTTCCATCCGGGGGAGTGGGAACTCCATCCGGAGGTGTTTGCTCAATTGATTCATTGTTGGGGCAAACCAGAGTTGGATCTCATGGCGTCTCGCCAGAACGCCAAGCTCCCTTGTTACGGATCCAGGTCCAGGGACCCAGAAGTGACGCTGATAGATGCTCTAGAAGCGCCTTGGTTCTTCAACCTGGCTTATGTGTTTCCACCGTTTCCTCTGCTCCCTCGACTGATTGCCAAAATCAAACAGGAGAGAGCATCGGTGATTCTGATAGCACCTGCGTGGCCATGCAGGACTTGGTATGCAGACCTAGTGGACATGTCATCCTTTCCATCATGGACTCTGCCTCTAAGACAGGACCTTCTGATACAAGGTCCTTTCAATCATCCAAATCTAATTTCTCTGAGACTGACTGCATGGAGATTGAATGCTTGATTCTATCAAAGCGTGGCTTCTCCGAGTCAGTCATTGATACCTTAATACAGGCACGAAAGCCTGTTACCAGGAAAATCTACCACAAGATATGGAGTAAATATCCTTATTGGTGTGAATCCAAGAATTACTCATGGAGTAAGGTTAGGATTCCTAGAATATTGTCTTTTCTCCAAGAGGGCTTGGACAAAGGATTATCAGCTAGTTCCTTAAAGGGACAGATTTCTGCTCTGTCTATTCTTTTGCACAAGCGTCTGGCAGAGGTTCCAGACGTTCAGGCATTTTGCCAGGCTTTGGTTAGAATTAAGCCTGTGTTTAAACCTGTTGCTCCTCCGTGGAACTTAAACTTGGTTCTTAAAGTTCTTCAAGGAGTTCCGTTTGAACCCCTTCATTCCATTGATATTAAACTTTTATCTTGGAAAGTTCTGTTTTTGATGGCTATTTCCTCGGCTCGGAGAGTCTCTGAGCTATCTGCCTTACAATGTGATTCTCCTTATCTGATTTTTCATGCAGATAAGGTAGTTCTGCGTACCAAACCTGGGTTTTTACCTAAGGTGGTTTCTAACAAGAATATCAATTAAGAGATTGTTGTTCCATCATTGTGTCCTAATCCTTCTTCAAAGAAGGAACGTCTTTTACATAATCTGGACGTAGTCCGTGCCTTGAAGTTTTACTTACAAGCTACTAAGGATTTTCGTCAAACATCTTCCCTGTTTGTCGTTTACTCTGGACAGAGGAGAGGTCAAAAAGCTTCGGCAACCTCTCTGTCCTTTTGGCTTCGGAGCGTAATACGCCTAGCCTATGAGACTGCTGGACAGCAGGTCCCTGAAAGGATTACAGCTCATTCTACTAGAGCTGTGGCTTCCACATGGGCCTTCAAAAATGAGGCCTCTGTTGAACAGATTTGCAAGGCTGCGACTTGGTCTTCGCTTCACACTTTTTCAAAATTTTACAAATTTGATACTTTTGCTTCTTCGGAGGCTGTTTTTGGGAGAAAGGTTCTTCGGGCAGTGGTTCCTTCCGCTTAATCCTGCCTTGTCCCTCCCATCATCCGTGTACTTTTGCTTTGGTATTGGTATCCCACAAGTAATGGATGATCCGTGGACTGGATACACTTAACAAGAGAAAACATAATTTATGCTTACCTGATAAATTTATTTCTCTTGTAGTGTATCCAGTCCACGGCCCGCCCTGTCCTTTTAAGGCAGGTCTAAATTTTAATTAAACTACAGTCACCACTGCACCCTATGGTTTCTCCTTTCTTTGTTTGTTTTCGGTCGAATGACTGGATATGACAGTTAGGGGAGGAGCTATATAGCAGCTCTGCTGTGGGTGATCCTCTTGCAACTTCCTGTTGGGAACAGTGGCGTCACTAGGGTTGGTGTCACCCGGTGCGGTAAGTCATGGTGTCACCCCCCCCCAGAAAGCAGACACACACAAAAACACAGGCAAACACACATACAAACACTCAGACACACTTAAAAACATACTCAGATGCACACACAAACACTCGGAAACACACTCAGACACACACACAAAAACACACACACAAAAACACTGAGACACACAAAAACTCAGACACACACATACAAAATATGTAAACTGCACTGCATTAATTAGGAAGCTCATGCCTAGAGCTGCTCCCTGGCTCAGCAGAACATCAAATGAAAGATAAACAGAGCACTCTAAAATAAATCACTGAAGAAAAGGTTTAGGCGCGCAAACTATGAAAATTCTGCTCTCTGACTCTGTTCCAAGTCTGTCAGTGCACAGCCCTGGGCCGCATGTCACTGAGCAGTGAGCACAGATAGGCAGGCAGGTTTAGGCTAGCAGCGCAACTTTGCAAGCCCCACGGCACACCCACAACATTCATAGTGAAATTGGGCAGGGGAGGAGCAAAGTACAAACAAGCAAAAGCAGCCGGGAAAACTATTTGTTGAAATTGCAGCACTGGCTCAAGGGGCAAAAAAATTGTGTGTCTACAACTTCCCCAGTCCCACTAATGTTCACAAATGCCAGCCTCTAATAAAATAATCTATGCATCTCAACATTGTATTTCTTTGAATTTCAATAAAATTTAAAAAAAAAAAAAAAAAAAAAAAAAATTTTTTTTTTTTTTTTTTGGTGTCACCCCCTGGAGGGTGTCACCCGGGTGCGGCCCGCCCCCCCCTAGTGACGCCACTGGTTGGGAAGGAGAATATCCCACAAGTAATGGATGATCCGTGGACTGGATACACTACAAGAGAAATAAATTTATCAGGTAAGCATAAATTATGTTTTTTGTATAAAGCACAATTATTCCAATTCCTTATTTTTTATGCTTTCGCACTTTTTTCTTATCACCCCACTTCTTGGCTATTCGTTAAACTGATTTGTGGGTGTGGTGAGGGGTGTATTTGTAGGCATTTTGAGGTTTGGGAAACTTTGCCCCTCCTGGTAGGAATGTATATCCCATACGTCACTAGCTCATGGACTCTTGCTAATATGAAAGAAATGAATTTATCAGGTAAGTTCTTACATAAATTATGTTTTTTTACCCTCAGGGTTTGAGTACCTTGAATATTCACTAATAAAAGATTTATGTTTTAACCTAAACCATGGTGGTCTTAGCAAAATACATTTCTTTAAATGGTGTGTGCCTTTTGTCAGATTGGGTGATTCCGCTGTTATGCAAAGCCAGGAAAGAAGGAGCAAAATTCATTACAATTCTTCTCCATTAGCCAAATAAGGCTATGCTTCTGTCACGGCCTACGTGAGTATTGAACCCAAGACTGCTGTTTTGTGTTGCAGTGAGTTACCTCTGAGCCATAGGTTAGCCTTAGATTCTGCTCTATTTTTCTAACCTGTTCTTTTATTTTGTTTTTTTGGCTCCACCTGCCTGCCAGCTGTGGTAGATATGCAATCAGCTACTGCTATAAATACTTAGCACTTCTTGTCCTCCATGCCTGCTTTGGTGAACTTTCTCCTAGGGTGTGCTTTGCTGTGTATTCCTGAATTGTTCCTCTGACCATTTTTGCCTGAACTTGACTACTCTTTTGCCTGCTGATTCTATACGCCGTTGCCAGACTGTGTATAGACTTCCTGCCTCTCTCGACAACTCTCTTGTATTACCCTTTTGTGCCACATTGCCTGCCCTTTGCCAACCTTGCTGTTTCACTGCATCTTTGCCTTGCCCTCATCCACTTCTCCAATATGAACTATACCAATGTATGGGAACCCTCCAACTAACAGCCAGAGTGTGTACCTTTCCTGCGGTACCTTACAGCCACATCTGGGGGGTTTTCAGGGTTTTTTGTAATCGAAAACCGCAGAAGTTGATGTTGGCTACTTTGTTGATGGATAGTCAAGGTTGCAGCACCTATAAATTCCAGCTCCACTTTAAATTTTACACCAAGCAAGAAAAAAAATTCTACTATTACAGTAGAATATAGACAGTTTATTGTTTTTAACACTTAAAACAATACCCCTAGTAGTTTTTATTTCTGCAACAACAGTTTTAGTACTCCAACCAATTTCAGTGGATGTACTATATGTATATATGGATTATATAGTGTTATACAAAGGTCCAGAACTTTTTCCCAATGTTGTATCTTTCTCCTAACATGTTGCATTCTCACAACAAGAAGAAAGATATTCAGTTATTCCCGTCCACTTTTTTAGTTGAGTTTTAGCTGAGAGAGCCAAGGTAACTTGAAATTAAATCCAAATGAACCCCTAACTATTGATTCTGTGATGGACATTCACTTAGAATAAGGGTGTTAGAAAGGTGAGACACCTTTTTGTGGTAAAAAGGGGAGTGGTCAACTTGTGTTCATCCCCCTATAGAATGGGAGCTTTGGCTGGTGACTTTAATCTAGAATGTGAGCCAAGATATAGAAATTTCTTTTTTTGTTTATTTAATTTCAAGCTTTCCTCTTAAATCATATCAGCATTCACCAACAGCCTTTTCCCCTGTACTTCACTTTTTTATAGTGACTGTATCTTATGTGTATTCACAGTTTGTGCCAATTAAGTAAATTTGAAAATAAAATTGGGAATGTTCATTGAATTCCCCCATTAAATATTATCATGTTCCTGCATCTGTACCACATTGTCCTATTATTACAACAAATTTAGTATTCTCTGTATTTTAGCAGGCACACCCATCGGATGGCGCAAGCACTTCTATTGCCCCCTGGGTTATATAATTAGAGCCGGTAGCTGGTGTGTTATGTAATCTCAGCATACACATTTATCTTGTCCTCTTAGCCTAAAATTAATTTACATTAGGGAACTGCTTCTAGGAACATGCCCTGCCTTCCTAGGTCAGCATTCTACAGGCCACGCCATTGGTAGTGACATCAGTGTGAAAAGCTATATCATCCTCTCTCCGACGGTGACAGCAGCTGGCAGCCTTTGCTGTTGCGCATGGAGCTAAGCAAAGCAAGATTACGGATTTTTCGTTTGGTGGTTCCTTTTGAGTTTGTCACAAAGTGTGAATTAGACTGGATTCAATTTACTCTTTGTAACCAATTAAATATATTATTATACACAGATGTTAAGAGTGAAAACACGTGATTAATTTTCCTATCTCTGCATTACTGTTGTAGCTGACATTGGTAGCACCGTTTGGACAAAATATACGGCAAGTCAGCAATTAATAGCATTGTGTATCTGACCTCTCTTGTAGTGGGATAAAAAAGTACATTATCCTATGTTGAAATATGTTTTCATACAATCATTGTTGTGACTTGTGTGTTAGGCACAAACTTATCATTATTTGTCATGCAGAGTTTTTCTATTGCTCTGGGTTTTCTTTTATTTGTTTGTGTGTTGTCAGCCTTCTCCTTATGTATTGTTTGTAGAATGCCTATTGACGGTTCTTCTAGTATATTGTTTGTTGGAATGGTCACAGCCTTGTCAATCTGAAAATAGGGGTGTCAGGTATGTGGCGGGGAAAGGGCCCCACATATGCCTATCGCACGTGCTTCCTCACCTCAGTATTGGCAACTCTTAGCCATTAGAAAGCTGTAAGTCTGGGATGGTGACTGTCGAGTATAATTTTGCTTGTTGGAATGGTCACAGCCTTTTCAATCTGAAAATGGGGGTGTCAGTGGTGTAATGGGTAAAGCGCCCCATAAATGTCTCTTGCTTAGGACCCTGCAAATGCTAAGGGTTGTTCTGTACACCAGCTACCATATTCTGCCTTAGAAAGTTGTGTTATCAGATTTAAGCAGTCTTTCAATATGTCCTGACATGGATAAATGTATCATGGTCAACTCTAGTTGCATTAAATTGCTGCCAGGTGCTTTTTAGGTAGAGAAACTCATCAGCAATAGCAGTCTGTTAATGTACTGTAAGGGAGATTGTCTGAGGTTTGAAGCTGTTAATTCACTCTGAGGATGATGGCTTTCATTGCAGTAACTGGTGTCAAATCAAGACAGCTACTTCAATCACATATACTATAAGGAGATTGCCCTTCCAAGCTACCTTTGGCCTTTAACCTGAGTGTTTTTCATTTCCAATTTTTTGAAGCCGTTTGTCACCATTTTGTACTTTGTCATCGGTGATGCATTAAGGAAAATACGAACGGCTGGTAGAAAAATGTTCTTTATATTTTATGGGCAATGTTCAATTTCTTAAATTTTTTTAAGTGTAACCTATTTTCCATTTAATCAGGTTGGCTCATCCTATTTCATAATCTGCTCACAACTTTCAAGAAAATGTTGCATTATATAGAACCTATTGAGGTGCACAAGGGTCACCCTATATTACAGAATCTTTAACTTTAACAGAGCTGAATGTACACAGCTTGTCAGAGAAACCTAGGATTTGATGATAGAAGAAAATGATTGGTCCATCCAGACTAAGCTATTTTATCCTTTGGCTATAAAACCTAATTCACTCTTTGATCCTTGTCAACTTTTTTATTTAGAATAAATGTGTCTATTTAAAGCACTTATGCTTTTTTTAACTGTTTAATGGGTGGTTATTATTGTGGGGGGTTGTTTGGGGGGTTTTTCTGCTTTTTTATTAAAATATGTTAACAGATCACTCGAAGAAAAAAAACTAATTTTGTTATGGAATAGTGTAGCAAAAAAGAATAGAGATAATGAAGATCAGAGGTGGATGAGAAAATCTTTTTTGTTTGGAATAAAGATCAGAGCATCTGTTTTCTGCAGCTGCTTTGTTCTGTGAAAGTCATTTCATAATGCTTTTACTCAAGAAAAGATGAATTGACTTGCTCATTTGTAAGTATCCTATATTGTATGCGCTGATTAGACTTAAGGTCCAACTGTATCATGTGACTATAACAAATCAGACCCTATGACCTGCTCCCCCTTGATTATATATATAACTTTACTACAAAAAACACTCTTCTGCTTGCTAATAATTATAATCATAAAAACAGGTTATGTATTTTATATACATATATAAATATATATTATCTATATCTTTATCAGTAAGCGCAACTTGCTCTTCAGAAAGACAATAAGAGTGGTACAGTATCATATATGTGCACAAAGCAGCACAGCTTCGTAAAGAATCCACAGTAATTTACCCTGTTAGCCTACCTCTTAAGAGTTACAACAAGTGTCTAAAGAAATTAAGTTTGTTCTATTTCTCTTGTTAACCTTTGTTAAAATGTAGCATCTTTCAATGAGAGCATACTGAGGTAAGTCTAGGATGAGTGTGCACACCTTGAGCACTGTATGTGTTACAACCATTGTTTAATGCTCCTGCAATTAAAGGGACACTGAACCCAAATTTTTGTTTCACAATTCAGATAGAGCATGCAATTTTAAGCAACTTTCTAATTAACTTCTAGTATCAAATATTTTTCATTCTCTTGGTATCTTTATTTGAAAAGCAAGAATGTAAGTTTAGAAGCCGGACGATTTTTGGTGAACAACCTGTGTTGTCCTTGCTGATTGGACAGAATCATTAAAAAGTGCTGTCCAGTGTCTGAACCAAAAATTGGCTGGCTCCTTAGCTTAGATGCCTTCTTTTTCAAATAAAGATAACAAGAGAACGAAGAAAATTTGATAATAGAAGTAAATTAGAAAGTTGCTTAAAATTGCATGCTCTATCTGTATCATGAAAAAAAAATTGGTTTAGTGTCCCTTTAATGGGACAGTAAACCTACAAAATAATGTTATATAATTCTGCACATAGTGCAGAATTATATAACATTATCTTAACGCAAACTTTATGCAACATAATATTGCAGCTAAAATTTGATTAGCTGCAATCTGTCTGATAGCGGGAGCGAGCTACATTGAGTGTAATGGCGCAATCGGGCCGGGCTGTGACTAGTCAGCTGCCCAGATGCGCTCAGGGGGAAAACCAGACCTGCTCAGTAGGACAAGAGCAGCGGTCTGAAAAATCCTCTTTTATAATCAAATTTTAGCTGCAATATTATGTTGCATAAAGTTTGCACTAAGATAATGTTATATAATTTTGCACCATGTGCAGAATTATATAACATTATTTTGTGGATTTACTGCTCCTTTAAGTGCCCAATACACATGCACACTCCTGAACCTAATTCAGCATGTTCTCAATTTGTGAACAAACTATACCAAGACAAATAGCACAATGTATCATGATTAAGGGCAGATAGGTTCACAAATAGAAAACCTGTCCTCCAGCAAATGCCACTTGGGATGTAGCATTGCGTGGCAAAATTTAACATTGCACAAGAGCTCTCTTGTGCAATGGTGTCCCCTGCTCTTGTGCAAATAAATTGCACCAGAGCAGGCGATGTCAATTACCCTGAACGAGCGATTGTCAGAGATATATTAATCTTGCCACTTCTGAGGTGGCAGAGAACAAAAAGAAGCAGTTTCTGCTTCTTAAATTTGTGTCTGCAGGCTCACTCATTTATCTGCACTGCAAAGCCTCAAAACTGCAAGTGCAGCTTAATAAATCTACCCTGCGCTATTACAACCAGATAAACCCTTAACAATCAGCGACATACAGGGTACGTCGTGGTCGTTAAGGGATTAAAGCGAATGTCAATTTTGATGCTAAAGTGCCCGGTTTTTAAAAATTCGATTAAAAACAGGGGCACTTTAATTCATCAAAATTTACATTTCACTCCTGTTGAGAAAAAAAACTTACTTTTTAATCTTCACAGCAGCTCCAGCTTCCTCCGCCCGTCGCAAAGCCTCTTCCTGGGTCTAAAATGAGGAATCCGGCTTCCTCCAATCACGGTGTTGAATCAGACACTGATTCCCCCGGGGGGGGGGGGGAAGCCGTGATTGGAGGATGACCTATCCATCATTTCTGACATCAGAAATGGCTTGCAACGACCGGAAGAAGAGTAAAAGGTAAGTTTATTTTCTCAACAGGAATGAAATGTAAATTGTGATGAATTTAATTGCCCCTGTTTTTAATTGAATGTTTAAAAACCGGGCACTTTAGCATCAAAATTGACATTCACTTTAATATAACCTACTTTGTTTAGAGCAGTGTTTCTCAACCGCGGTCCTCAAGTACTTCCAACAGGCCAGGTTTTCATTATAGCTGAACTAGAGCACAGGTGAAATAATCAGCTGATGGATGAGAGTAAGTTAGTAACCAAGGTTACTGATCAGCTGATTATTTCACCTGTGCTCTAGTTTAGTTACAATTAAAACCTGGCCTGTTGGGGGCGTTTGAGGACCACGGTTAAGAAACACTGGTTTAGAGGATTCCGGCACATGAATTTTCTCATTCCAAGTAATATTGTTTTTTTATTATTATTATTGTTTACTAATTTTGCACCCTACAGACTCATCTAACGTATACATTTGTTCTCCTAAGTACTTCACTTCCCAAACGTCAATACAGATTATGTTTTTTCCAGTACTCTGCTACGCCATAGCTACAGTAATGGCAAGAGACTTTAATTCTTGCTTCCAAAATATATTGAACTTGAGAGAATGGCACTTTCAGTTTGATTAACGATTTCATAATATTAGAACAGCAACTAAGAACAAATCAGCTTATATCCTACAAAGTTTATGCTGATTTCAAGCATCAACATATAATCATTGGCTATAACAAGAACATAATGGTACAAAGCAAAGACGCTCTACGTAAAATAGCCGAGTGCAAATCTTTATAAGATGTAATTAGTGTAATTTAAAAATCATTTAATGTATTTTTATATGCACTGAAATTTCATAACTCTAAGAGCTTTGGTGTTGGGCTTATCTATGAAAAGACGTTTTATTGTAATTATGTGAGATCATCTGCATTATGCAGTCTCATTGAAATCTGTGTGAATTCAGTTATGGTATTGAAAAGATAATGATGTTAAAAAGATCAAAGGGCTGGGGATTTTATTAATGGCATAAACGTCCCCCGTGATTTAATTAATGAGTAAATTTATGGATTACCTTTGTTTTGCATAACCTTTTTGATATACAAAGTGGTATAATGCAATAACACTAATTGTATAATTGGATGCAAGATAGAAATTGAAATTCTATTTTGCTGTGCTAAAAGGTTTAATATAAGAAGCATTATTCTTCCTGAATTGTAATTTTGAAAAGTTAACAGTGAAATATGCATATTTTGAAATGCACTTTGGCTTCGTTTGTCACATAAAGCCACTTCATAAAATTAAGTTGTTTTTTTTCTGCTTACCAAAGTTTATAAATCATCATAATCTGTAACCGGTGCTTTATATCATTTTAGTGGTTTCATTTATTTGTTTGTTTTGTCTCTGAGATTGATATATTATAATATGAGTTGTACATTTGATTAATTGAGGCATATGGGCCATTTTGCTCTTTTTAACAGTTTTCTTCTTCTACTTGTCAGGAAAATCTTAAAGGGATAGTCTAGTCAAAATTAAACTTTGATGATTCAGATACGGCATGTCATTTTAAAAAACTTTCCAATTTACTTTTATCTTCAAATTTGCTTTGTTCCCTTGGTGGGATTTTTGAAAAGTTAAACCTAGGTAGACTCAAACTGATTTCTAAACCGTTGGAAACAGCCTCTTAGCTCAGAGCATTTTGAAAGTTTTTCACAGTTAGACAGTACTAGTTCATGTGTGGCATATACATAACATTGTGCTCACTCCTGTGGAGCTATTTAGGAGTCTGCGCTGATTGGCTAAACTGCATGTCTGTCAAAAGCACTGAGATAAGGAGGCTGTCTGCAGAGTCTTAGATACAAGGTAATCACAGAGGTAAAATATATATTTAATATAACAGTGTTGGTTATGCAAAACTGGGTAATGGGTAATGAAGGGATTATCTATCTTTTATAAACTATAACAATTCTGGTGTAGACTGTCCCTTTAATATATTAAAGGTCCATAAGTTTGTGCAATAATTTTCTTTTTTTAAAAAAAAAAAAAAAAAAAAGAAATTCTTTCTCATGTTCTCATAGTATTGACATAAATCATGCAGAAATATATTGCAATCCCCCTATTTATTTTTATACCATTATGCACGTAGGGGCATCCCAAAACAAAACCTTTTTTTTAAATTAATTAAAGAGACAGTAAAGTCAAGTTTATACATTCATCATTCAGATGCAATTTGAAACAATTTTCCAATTTTTTAATGTTGCTTAGTGCTCTTGGCATCCTTTGTTAAAGAGTAATCCTAGGTGAACTCAAAATCGTCCATGTGTCTTTAGCCTTCTGGCAACAGGGCAACAATGCTGCCATAGAGAGTCTGTAGCATTTTATTGCAGCAGTGTTTGTAACTATGTATAACACTTCTATTAACATTGTTGTAGACATTGCTGCCAGATGGCTAAGGACACATGCACGCTACTTAGCTCACCTAGGGTTACTGGTTAACAAAGGATACCAACTGAACTAAGTGAAATTGATGATAGAAGTAAATTGAAAAGTTGTTTAAAAAGGTTTGCTCTATCTAATGCATTTAAGTTTAGTTTTGACTTTACTGGCTCTTTAAATTGCCTGCCTAGTTTGTTTATTTTATTAGCCCACTTGACCCCTGCACATGCGTCACCTGGCCATGCCCACTAACTCCTCTTCCTCACTCCATCTCTGGATGACTTGAAAATACCTCTGGACTGCCCCAACTCAGCCACTGAACCACTCCTGAATGATTTCATGTAACATGGGGAGGTATGTGCTAGACAAGGATATTACATGTTACTTCTTAGTCAAAGTCATCTATATATTTAAAAGCAATTATGGTAAGATCCGTATCAGAAGTAAAATGTTCTGGCAATTTTGTTAAAAACAATTAATATTGGCTTCATTAGTCCGTTCCAAATGCTTATTGCCAGACAGTCATGTTTTTCCTTATTGAACGTAGCAAATATAACATAACATTGCAATATTCAAACATCAACATTTGAATGTTGATTGAATGGAAGTCTTTAAAACTCAACATTTAGCTATTCAGAAGTTAACCTTTGATCATTAAATGTTAACATCTGTCCTATAGAAAAAATATGATGGTAAAACAGATATCAATGAGGAACATTCACATGTCAAAAAAACAAATATATAGCAATCTCTGCAATAAAAATATACACATTGTTGTTATCTTTTATTCATAATGTAACTTATACTGGATAAAGGGTGTACAATAAAAAAGCAAAACAAGCAAACAGGAATATGTTGGGCCATGTTTCCCTCAACAGATTAGTGATTTGGTATGGTAATAAAATTGATGTAACCCTAAATTAAAGTCAAAATTAAACTTTCATGACTCAGAGCATGCAGTTTTAAACAAGTTTCCAGTTTACTTTTATCATAAAATGTGCTTTATTCTTTTGGTATTCTTTGTTGAAGGCTAACCTAGGTAGGCTCATAAGTTGATTTCTAAGCCCTTGAAAGCAGCCTCTTATCTCGGTGCATTTTATTAGCTTTTCACAGCTAGACAGTGCTAGTTCATGTGTTTCATATACATTACATTGGCTCACTCCTGTGGAGTTATTTAAGAGTCAGCACTGATTGGCTAAAATGCATATCTGTTAGAAGCACTGAATTAAGGGGGCAGTCTGCAGAGGCTTAGATACAAGGTAATCACAGAGGTAAAAAGTGTATTAATATAATAGTGTTGGTTATTCAAAACTGGGGAACGGTTATAACGGATTATCTATCTTTTTAAACAATTAACATTTTTAAGTAGACTTTAAAGGGACAATGAACCCACATTTTTTATATTGTGATTCCAATGGAGCAAAACATTTGAAGCAACTTTCTAATTTACATCTATTATCAAATGTTCTTCATTCTCTTGGTATCTTTATTTGAAATGCAAGTGAATTTATTTGAAATGCAAGTTTAGATGCCAGCCCATTTTTGGTGAACAACCTGGGTTATTCTTGCTGATTGGTGGATAAATTCATCCACCAATAAAAAGTGCTGTCCAGAGTCTGAAGCAAAAAAAATGCTTAGATGCCTTCTTTTTCAAATAAAGATAGCAAGAGACCGAAGAAAATTGATAACAAGAGTAATTTAGAACGTTGCTTCAAATTGCATGCTCTATCTGAATCACGAAAGAAAAAAATTGGGTTCAGTGTCCCTTTAACCATTTAAGCTGCATTATCAGGGACCCTAACATGTTTGCCTCTTGCTTTTATTACAATATAAAATACCTGTATTTTCTGTAGCTCCTAAAAATGCCCATCATTTCTGCCCACATTTTTTGCTCAAGTTTAAATTTTATCCTAGGCATTCAATGTGTGTGTATGTATATATATGTATATATATATATATATATATATATATATATATATATATATATATATATATATATATATATATATACATATATATATATATATATATATATATACAGTACATATGTGTGAAGAAGGGCACTCTCGGGATTTTTAGAAAGACAATAAATGTATTTATTTTGACAAATCAAAACATGTCATGAATAGAACATCAGTGTCGACGTTTCGGCTCACATCTGAGCCTTCTTCAGGACGAAGTTAATCTTTAGTCGACGATGCAGCCGTGCTCCCAGAATAGGAAATGTGCTCATCGTTATGTATAATATATATATATATCTATATATACATACATACAGTATCTGACAAAAGTAAGTACACCCCTCACATTTTTGTAAATATTTTATGATATCTTTTAATGTGACAACACTGAAGAAATTACACTTTGCTACAACGTAAAGTAGTGAGTGTACAGGCTGTATAACAGTGTAAATTTGCTGTCCCCTCAAAATAACTCAACACACAGCCATTAATGTCTAAACCGTTGGCAACAAAAGGGAGTACACCCCTAAGTGGAAATGTCCAAATTGGGCCCAAAGTATCAATATTTTGTGTGGCCACCATTATTTTCCAGCACTGCCTTAACCCTCCTGGGCATGGAGTTCACAAGAGCTTCACAGGTTGCCACTGGAGTCCTCTTCCACTCCTCCATGACAACATCACGGAGCTGGTGGATGTTAGAGACCTTGCACTCCCCCACCTTCTGATTGAGGATGCCCCACAGATGCTCAATAGGGTTAAGGTCTGGAGACATGCTTGGCCAGTCCATCACCTTTACCCTCAGCTTCTTTAGCAAGGCAGTGGTCGTCTTGGAGGTGTGTTTGGGGTCATTATCATGTTTGAATACTGCCCTGCAGCCCAGTCTCTGAATGGAGGGAATCATGCTCTGCTTCAGTATGTCACAGTACATGTTGGCATTCATGGCTCCCTCAATGAACTGTAGCTCCCCAGTGCTGGCAGCACTCATGCAGGCCCAGACCATGACACTCCCACCACCATGCTTGACTGTAGGCAAGACACACTTGTCTTTGTACTCCTCACCTGGTTGCCGCCACACACGCTTGACACCATCTGAACCAAATAAGTTTATCTTGGTCTCATCGGACCACAGGACATGGTTCCAGTAATCCATGTCCTTAGTCTGCTTGTCTACAGCAAACTGTTTGCAGGCTTTCTTGTGCATAATCTTTTTAAGAGGCTTCCTTCTGGGACGACAGCCATGCAGACCAATTGAATGCAGTGTGCGGCGTATGGTCTGAGCACTGATAGGCATACCCCCCTCCCTTCAACCTCTGCAGATATGCTGGCAGCACTCATACGTCTATTTCCTAAAGACAACCTCTGGATATGACGCTGAGCATGTGCACTCAACTTCTTTGGTCGAACACGGCAAGGCATGTTCTGAGTGAAACCTGTCCTGTGAAACCACTCTATGGTCTTGCCCACCATGCTGCAGCTCAGTTTCAGGGTCTTGGCAATCTTCTTATAGCCTAGGCCATCTTTATGTAGAGCAACAATTCTTTTTTTCAGATCCTCAGAGTTCTTTGCCATGAAGGTTTCATGTTGAACTTCCAGTGACCAGTATGAGAGAGTGTGAGCGCGATACACCAAATTAAACACACCTGCTCCCCATTCACACCTGAGACCTTGTAACACCAATGAGTCACATGACACTGGGGAGGGAAAATAACTAATTGGGCCTAATTTGGACATTTCCACTTAGGGGTGTACTAACTTTTGTTGCCAACGGTTTAGACATTAATGGCTGTGTGTTGAGTTATTTTGAGGGGACAGCAAATTCACACTGTTATACAGGCTGTACACTCACTACTTTACATTGTAGCATAGTGTCATTTCTTTAGTGTTGTCACATGAAAAGATATAATAAAATATTTACAAAACTGTGAGGGGTCTACTCACTTTTGTGAGATACTGTATATGTATGTATATATATATATATATATATATATATATATATATATATATATATATATATATATACTGTATATGTGTGTGTGTGACGCTACTTGTAGCCACGCTGTTAGCATTGCTTCAGCAGACATGAAAACATTTATTTTGTCTCCTAATTAGGAAGGCTGCAATCAGAAACTTTGACAGAGTTCAGCTCCTCAATGCAGAGTCTGCCAGGTTCCATAGCGCAGGCTTTATAAAATTCTCTTTAATTCAGGACCAGAATATCATTAACTTTGTAAGTGGATGAATACAATGGACAAGCAATTTAATTAACTTCTAACATTGGATGTTGGACGGGAGACAAAATGAAATTATGCACATATTTCTCATACAGGCAGTCAACCTTGAAAGCAACTTGATTGTGGTGGGTCAGACAGGGGAACAACTTTGTCCAATTATTTCATGTTTAGCCCAGGGATATGAAATTTAAAATATGGTACTTTGTAAATCAATCATCTCTCATTTTGAGGCAGTTACATTGGTTTGTAGAATTGGTACAACCCCTCTTGACTGTGACATGCTAAATACCTTTTGTCACATGGTGCTTTTGGTTTACAGAAGTGACCTGGAAAAGACTGCATTTATTATTCTAACCTTTTTTTGATCTGTATGTAGTTTGTATTCTCAAACTGTGTTTGTGACAGAGCTGCATATTAGTGAATTAAAAAATAATCCCATTAGTGGTGGCACGGGCAGCCATTTATATGAATGCCCTACTTATGGCATTGAAAAGATTTCCGTTTGCCATGTAAACTGAGTTCATTAATGTTATGCTTTGTACTTGGTGTAAACAAGCAGACTTTAGACTCACTTAAGAGTTCACATGTCCTTGGCAATGTTGGAAAGCTACATACATACATAAAATGTACGGGAAATAGTATTTGTTTATTTTTTAAACTATAACCCAATAAAGGGGTGAACAGACCTCATTATCTTATATGGTTTTATGCACACAAAGAATTTTCTTATCTCTTACTTTATACTCAAAAAATATTACTTGATATGGTTGGAAAATTAAAATTTGTGGTACCTGTCTGTCATAACCCTCACTGGGAGTGTAATTGCATCGAAACCTTCTCATTTCTATAGGTTTTCTATAAACCATACTTACATACTACATTTTTCAGTATAGGTGGGGATACAGGAAACATAAGCTATTTCAGGGGTCAAAATAAAGGTAAATTATCTATTTGTAAACCATTCAATACACTTCCGCAAGTAAAATGAATAATTGAGAACATATTAAAGGGGAGAAGAAATCCACAGTACACGTCCCTTATATCTCAGTCCCAGGTACAAATAATAATTTGATTTTTAACGGTTTCTGTACTTGGGTTGCCAGCAGCTCAGTCACAGTTACTGATTCGCCAGTTCTAAGGCGGGAAAACTCTTTTAATAAATAGTTATCGGGTGAAAATAAAAAACAAACATTGAAAGCACCAACACTAAATACCTATTAACATCTTTGTTACTGATTATTAACTCAATCCTCACTGGGAGAAAGTGGAACAAGTACAAATGTCAGCTGTATTTTACATTAAAGGAAGCAAAATAAATCATGAATGTCTATTGCAGTGTTTTCCAACCAGTGTGCCGTGGCACACTAGTGTGCCGTGAGAGATCCTCAGGTGTGCCACGGCAGACTGACAACAGTGTGACATATTTTTTAAACTTTGCTTGTTTTTTACTCCCAGTGCAGGGGTAGTTTGTAGGAGGCAAGGCATAACAGCACAATACATACAGTATGTGTATATATATATATGCTGTATTAGGCTACAATGTGTGATTTTTTTTAAATTTTGGGATGGTGGTGTGCCACAGGATTTTTTAATGTAAAAAAGTGTGCCACGGCAAAAAAAAGGTTAAAAATCACTGGTCTATTGCAATAATGTATCACTTTTAATAAAAACTATTTTATGTGAAATATCAGTTTAATGGTTCTTGAAAAGATAGTGAGGTGTAACTCAGTGCTTTGCAGATAAAAACAGAGTCTTATTGACTATATAAAGACATTTTTTTTGTTTGTTTAATGCACGTTTGTCGTGTAAATCACCTATAGAAACTTTGCCACACACCCTCTCTGCCTCTCAAGTGTTTTTTTTTTCTTCATTTTATGACACTTGTGCCTTTCATCCAATCATCAAATTAGTCGCATGGCTCCATGAAAGTAATGTATGTGTGCTCTCAAGGCCAAGAAGCCACTGCGTACTGAAAGGGAACGCCCTTTGACAAAGTTGTAAAAAGGGGATTTTGGTGGCTATACATTAGCAGGTGAGGCTGCTCTATTTGTCACTACACTACAGAAAAGGAAGGGGGGCAGAGGGAATTTCAAACAAAGGTAGGAGAATACAATATATTTATCATAAAAAGTAAGTTAAAAAACAAAAAAACAGCAAACAACTTGTTTTCATGCAAAATAAGCACTTCTCTCTATAGCCCCTTCCCCCAGTATGATAAGAGTGTAACATTTTTTAAACTTAAGTTTCATTCTGGCAGTACTAAGTATGAGCAAATCTGACTTGTTTTATGACATTGTGCTAGATAAGCTTCCTGTAGAGACCACAGCCTCCTTGTAGGACTACGACAGGAAGTAATGGAAACTGCACAAATGAAGTAAAAAAATATTAAAAGGTAAAATCCATTTAAATTGATTATTATTACATATTGCAATGATTTATATTAAGTATATACTATTGCTCAGTGCTTTCAACAATGAAACACACTGTTTAATATCCCTTTAACTGTAGTACATGAGTGTTCACCTTTAATATAAATGTTAATTATCTCGTACTACAGTTTACCTGAAGCAAAATAATTTACAATAATCCAGCCCAATACAGCTCCTTTCAGTATTAAAAATAAAAACTTTATTCTACAATTATTTAAAAAGTCCATGGCATCATATCACAATGACATAGTTGAACTCAATACAATATAGAGCAGCCAAGGAGAAGAATGGTTTGACCGGTTTCGGTCCTTTCGACCGTACTCATAGACCTAGAACACATACTTGGTAGTGAGTTTAAATTAAAACAAGGTAAAAACAATCTCATTGGCTGTTGACTTAATTATCAACCCCTGCTATAATCAATTATAATGTATGTGAAAACATAATGTATACCTTATTAATAAACATAAATGAATACATATATATATACATAGGGAATTAATAAATAAATAAATAAAGGTAAATCCAAAACACCACATTAACCAGTATCTATTAAACTGTTTACAAAACACCAATAGCTATATTCAATGTCAGGAGATTGTAATTAAGGAGTATATATCAAAGGGCAGTATAAATATTGATATTCATTACACAAATATATATACATTGGAACTTATGCAGTTTGAGGTAAAAACACATGGAAATCAGAGATTTATATTTTAATCAGTAGTACAGTTTACCTGTTGGAGTGTATTAAATTGTTTACAAATATCACTTTTACTATAATTTTATCATTTGAGCAAACTGATTTTCCATGGTAAAACCACCACTTGTGCTTGAAATATGAATACTGCAGTATTCTCTATAGAAAAGCTATGCAAACAAAAGACTGCAGCAGAAACAAACTTCGAGATTAGAGAGAGCAGAGCCCAATTAAAATTATGTTTGTGCTGCTGCTTAGAATACAATTAACTCTTTTCAACTTGATGTTAATTGAGCCTTTAAGTATCGCAGATAAGTACCCTTTTTGAGCTTTCTAGGTTCTACTTAAAGAAGTTAAAATTAAGCTTTCATGATTCAGCGGTGTGACTGCTGCTTCTATTGGCTCAGCAGCTGTAGCTGCTCTGCATCTTATAAGCTGTACTTGAACTATATATTTAACCCATTTGCAGGGGTTAAACATAGCATTGCAGGGTTGCTAATGTTAAAATTGCATGTTATAGCGAATTAGAGCATGTTATTTCTCTACTGTAACGGCCCTTTAAATGATAAAAAACACACACTTACTGCTCTTTCATTGGTGCTGTTATACACGCAGCCTGTAGAGGGAGCTCTAGCTGGTGGAGGGAGTGCTGAATGCTGTTGATCTACTACTGCACACAATGTCCAAACATAGGTGCACTTTATTGAAAAAGTACTTCTAGCTATACCAATAGGGTTTTACCACTGAGTGACTGAAGCTACTGCACTGTAAAGCTCTCTCAGCAGGTTGCTTGTATATCATTGCAACCCAAACTGCTGCCTTATAGTGTTCATTACACGAGCACGCTCCTGAGGCTACCTTAATATGCTTTCATAGTAATGAGTAAAGCTTCAACAAAAGAAATACAATAAATAAGTACATTTCCTAATATATGTAAATTAGAGAATTTCTTATTTTTAATTGTCCGCATGAAATGTTATTTATATATATATATATATATATATATATATATATATATATATATATATATATATATTACCACCTTTTCTTCTTATTTGCTATGAAAAATTGTGACTTTTCTAATTCTCAGGGCTGCAATTGCACCCTGCTGACTTATCAGGGTTTACCCTGCTACATATGTTTCCCTAATTGGCTTTAACAGATAAAATAGACTTTGTACTAAGCCTTGTTGTCTGCAAACTGAAGCCCGGATTGGTTCCTCCAAATAAGGCAAGTGGTGAGTGTAGTATGACTATTGAAAAACAACTGCAGCACAATTTGTTTTAAAAATATTTAGATTTGACTGATATGTTTTTCTCTAAAAACAGAAATGTCTTTTAATACTAATTACAAGGTGTGTACTATCCCTTAAACTACAAGACAAACATATCAAATATGGAGATGGCATGCAATCATGTCTATATCCATATTAATAATTGACTGCCATCTCTTTATTAACAAGTAATGTTTTTCTTAAAGTGATAGTAAAGCCCAAATTAAACTTGCATGATTCAGATAGGGCATGTCATTTTAAACAACTTTCTAATTTACTTTTATCATCAAATTTGCTTTGTTCTCTTGGTATTCTTAGTTAGCTAAGCCTAGGTAGGTTTATAAAGCTAAGCCTAGGTAGGCTGGTAGGCTTATAAGCTAATTTCCAAGCCCTTGAAGGCTGCTTCTTATTTCAATGTGTTTGCCACAGATAGAGGGCGTTAGTTCATGTGTTTCATATGACTAACATTGTGCTTGTGCACGTGGAGTTATTTAAGAGTCAGCACTGATTGCCTGAAATGCAAGTCTGTCAAAAGATCTGAGATAAGGAGTCAGTCTGCAGAAGCTTAGATACAAGGTAATTACAGAGGTAAAAAGTATATTAATATAAAAGTGTTGGTTATGCAAAACTGGGGAATGGGTAATAAAGGGATATTCTATCTTTTTAAACAGTAACATTTTTGGTGTTTACTATCCCTTTAATAATTGTTTTTTACCTTTCCTTGTGTCTTGCATGTGAAATATGTGAACAGCCCTCTGCTGGCCATTTGTTGTAATTGCAGGCTCTGGTGCAAGGAGGAGGTTGTTTTTCCTTCCACAAGGCAGGGAGAGTCCACAGCTTTATTCCTTACGTTTGGGAAATACAACACCTGGCCACCAGGAGGAGGCAAAGACACCACAGCCAAAGGCTTAAATATCCCTCCCACTTCCCCTATCCCCCAGTCATTCTTTGCCTTTCGTCACTATTGGAGGTTTGCAGAGAAGTTTCAAAAGATTTGTATCCTGTATGGGTATTACGTTCCCTTCGAGAAAGGACTGGAGTTTTAAGTAATCATGACAACCTCTCAGTGAGAGTATTGATGAAAGTTAGAGTCTGGAGATGCAGGGAAAGTTTTTCTGTGAACCCATCCAGACTGTTGCTAACAGCTCCTGAGCAATCAGAGTTGACGAATTTCACTGCTTGCTGCTACACACTCAAGTCCATGTCAGAAGCGCTGCTGCAAGCCTGTCACACTTGAGAGGCTGTGCCTGTTCCACAGTATGGATCCTGGAGGGTAAAACTGTTTTTTATATATCCATTTTAAAACACTATACAGGGTCACACTGTGACTCCTTTATACCTCGATAGGATCAAGAGTTAATATCTCCTTCAGGGAGATTATTGGAACAGTTTGGGGATTTATATCTGCTTAATGTTTTTCTAGGCTCATAGGCTGTGTGTTTTTGGCTTGGAACAAACCGGTTTCACTTTCGTTTTTGAAGTGTTGTGCAGCTCATAATAGCTTGGCGCCCTTTTTCATAGCAGTGGAAGTCCTGTCTTACGTACCACGTAACCGGGTGCAGTCTCTTTAATTTCCTAAGATCCTGCTGCAGACATCACTCCTGAGGAGAGCGTTTTCACTGTTAGCTGTCTGGGTCTAGGAGCTAGTGAATGCCCCAGCCATTGGGAGTATTAAGGTGCTGTTTTTGATTGTCCTTCTGTGGGTGTATACAAAGCTATGGAGGACTCTGATACTACATTAGAAGGTTCCGCTCCTTCTGTACTGATTAATAATTCCTGTTTATATTGTGAGGAGGCTGTGGTTTGCCCGCCTGCTTAATTTTGTTCCATTTGCCTAAACACTGTTCTAAAGTCTAAGAAGGGAGACAAGCCTGCTATTCCCGGTCCCTGACTTTTAATTAGATTTGTGGGGCTCCATCCCGAAGGTGGATGGTGCTATCTCCACGTTGGATAAGCATACTTTTCTTTTCCCTTCAAGGGGAAGATTTTATTCGGTCCAGGGCTGGACTCCATTATCTGTATGGTTAACGGAGGGAAAGGTGCCTTCCTACCACAAGATAAGAAAAATAGTCCTAAGGGACGGCAACTGTCTAATTTTCGTTTCTTTCGTACTGACAAGTTGAATGACAGCAGTCCTCTTCCAAGTTCGAGCAGCCCAAGAGTACTTGGAAGCCCGCTCACTCCTGGAATAAGTCCAAACAGACTAAGAAGCCTGCCCGATCCGGATCAGTTCAAGTAGGGGACAGACTGTCTCTTTTTTCAGACGCTTGGTTCCAGGATGTATAGGATCCTTGGGTCCTGGAGGTTGTGTCCCAAGGATACAGGATAGGATTCAAGTCTCGTCCGCCCAGGGGCAGATTCCTACTCTCCAGTCTTTCAACAAGACCAGAAAAGAGGGCTGTCTTCTTAGGTTGCGTACGGTATCTCTCCTCTCTAGGAGTAATTGTCCCGGTACCTACAGCAAAAAGAGGTTTGGGGTTTTATTCAAACCTTTTCATGGTTCCAAAGAAGGAGTGAATTTTCCATCCAATTCTGGATCTAAAGTGCTTAAACACGTTTCTGAGTGTTCCCTCTTTCACGATGGAAACAATACGGCCAATCCTACCTCTAGTTCAAGAAGGACAGTTTATGACCACAATAGACCTGAAGGATGTATACCTTCACATCCCGATTCAAAGGGAACATTTTCAGTTCCTGAGGTTTGCTTTTCTGGATCAGCACTTCCAGTTCATAGCTCTTCCGTTTGGCCTAGCTACTGCTCCAAGTATATTTACAAAGGTTCTGGGGGCTCTTCTAGCCATTGCCAGAACACAAGGTATTGTAATAGCGCCTTACCTGGACGATATCTTGGTACAGGCACCATATTTTCATCTAGTAAATAATAATATTTCTCACAGATCAGAGACATTGCAAGCTAACTTCTGCATGTCTTGCCCTCCAGGCCTCCTTTGAGACCCTCAGTGGCTCAGTGTATGGAGGTAATCGGACTCATGGTGTCCTGCATGGACATCATTCCTTTTGCCAGATTCTATCTCAGACCCTTACAACTATGCATGCTGAGACAATGGAATGGCGACCATTCAGATCTGTCTCAACAGATTGGGCTGGACAGCCTGTCGAGAGACTTGCTCTCCTGGTGGCTCTGTCCAGATCATCTGCCCCAAGGCATGTGCTTTTTGAGACCGTCCTGGGAGATTGTAACTAAGGATGCAAGCCTTTCCGGCTGGGGAGCCGCTTGGTGTGCCAAGAAGGCACAAGGTCTGTGGACTCAGGAGGAGTCCTCACTTCCGATCAATATCAGTTTATCAGATTCCAATCAGACAATATAACCTTGGTTGCCTATATCAACCATCAAGGGGGAACGAGAAGTTCCTTGGCGATGAGAGAAATATCTCAGATACTAGAGTGGGTAGAGACTCACAAATGTACGCTGTCAGCGATCCACATTCCGGGTGTGGACAACTGGGAAGCGAACTTCCTCAGCAGGCAATCCTTTCACCCAGGGGAATGGTCTCTTCACTCCGAGGTGTTTGCAGAGATATGCAGCGAGTGGGGGACGCCGGAGATAGATCTCATTGCATCCCACCTCAATACCAAGCTACCCAGGTATGGGTCGCAGTCGAGGGATCCTCAGGCGGAATTAATAGATTCCCTATCAGTACCATGGAGGTTCAGTCTCATATATCTTTTTCCTCCATTACCGTTTCTCCCTCGTGTGGTGGCTTGTATCAAGCAGGAGATAGCATCTGTAATTCTGATTGCTCCATTGTGGCTGCGAAGAACGTGGTTTACGTATCTGGTGGGACTGCCCTCATCTCCTCAGTGGAGGCTACCTTGTCACAGGGATCTGTTGATACAGGGTCAATTCGTTCATTAAAATAAATCTATATTCTCTGAGGCTCACTGCGTGGAGATTGAACACTTAATCTTAGCCAAAAGAGGGTTCTCTGAGAGTGTTATCGACACTCTGGTTCAAGCTCGTAAGGCAGTTACTCGTCATATCTACCATAAAGTGTGGAGGACTTACTTGTACTGGTGTGAAGAGCATGGCTTTTCCTGGCATAAGGTTAAGGTTGCCAGAATTTTAGCTTTCCTCCAGGATGGACTGGAGAAGGGCCTATCTTCTAGTTCCCTGAAGGGACAGATATCGGCCGTGTTGGTGTTACTGCACAAAAGGTTGGCTGAGCTTACGGATGTGCAGTCCTTTGTTAAGGCTTTGACTAGGATCAGACCTGTGCTTAGATCTGGGGCTCCGCCTTGGAGCCCAAATCTTGTTCTTAGTGTTTTGCAGCAGGCTCCGTTTGAGCCTATACATACTGTTGACATTAAATTGTTATCTTGGAAGGTTCTTTTTTTGTTGGCTATTGCCTCTGCACACAGAGTTTCTGAGATTTCTGCTTTGCAATGCGATCCCCCTTATCTGGCTTTTCATGTAGATAAGGCGGTTTTACGCACTAAACTAGGGTTCCTCCCTAAGGTGGTGTTGAATAATTAACATTAATCAAGAAATTGTTGTTCCTTCCTTGTGTCCTAATCCTTCTTCAGCAATGGAACGTTTGCTTCACAATCTAGATGTGGTTCGTGCCTTGAAGTTCTATCTTCAGGCTACTAAGGAATTTAGACAATCTTCCTCTTTGTTTGTCATCTATGCGGGGAAGCATAAGGGGCAGAAGGCTACTACGACTTCTCTATCTTTCTGGTTGAGGAGTGTCATCCGCTTAGCTTATGAGACAGCAGGACGACAGCCTCCTGAGAGGATAATGGCTTATTCCACTAGCGCAGTGGCTTCCTCTTGGGCTTTTAAGAACGAACCCTCAATGGATCAAATTCAAGTTTGATGTGTTTATTTGCAGTTTTCGGGAGAAAAGTCCTCCTCTTTTTTCTGTTCTATCCTGTTATTCATTCAGTGTCCTCTGGGGCTTGGGTATAGTTTTCCCAACAGTAAGGAATGAAGTCGTGGACTCTCCCTACCTCATGGAAGGAAAACATAATTTATGCTTACCAGATAAATTCCTTTCCTTCCTAGCAGGGAGAGTCCACGACCCCGACCTGTAATTTATTTTTTTGATGGGCAGCTCCCTTTTTATATTATTTCTTCTGGCACCTTTTATACCCTGATGTTTCTCCTACTTTTCCTTGTTCCCTCAGCAGAATGACTAGGGGATAGGGGAAGTGGGAGGGATATTTAAGCCTTTGGCTGGGGTGTCTTTACCTCCTACTGGTGGCCAGATGTTGTATTTCCCAACAGTAAGGAATGAAGTTGTGGACTTCCCCTGCCAGGAAGGAAAGGAATTTCTCTGGTAAGCATAAATTATGTTTTTGTAGAGATGGATAAATATCTTAGCATATTTGTAAAAATAAACGATGTTGCCAGCCTTCATTAAAGGAACATGAAACCATAAATTTGTTTTTAGTGATTCAGATAAAACATGCTATTTTAAATAACTTTCTAAATTTTGTACTCTTGGTATCTTTTGTTGAAAGACAAGGGAGTAAGCTCAGGAGCATGCATTTATCTGGATCACTATATGGCAGCAGTTTGGCAAGACATGTTATTCATTTACAAGAACACTAGATGGCAGCACTGTTTCCTTCTTGTAGTGTTCCAGCCAGCTATCTAGGTATCTCTTTAACAAAGAATACCATGGGAACGAAGCAACTTTGATGATAGAAGTAATTTGTAAACTTGTATAATATTATATGCTCTGACTGAATCACAATAGAAAAAAATGGGGTTAATATTCCTTCAATTTACTGAACAGTAGACATTTAATGTTTTTGGGGGGGTTTGCTTGAAGTGACATTTGAATAAAAACATTTGCATTTTGATTCTCATAGTCTTCTAAAGTAAATGATTTTCAGACATTATATTTGAATGTTACATTTAATATTTGAATGCTAATATTTGTGCTATAGATTTTGTTTAACAGATAAATCAGTTTAATTTGTAGATTTTACTGTGCACATAACATACAGAATATATGCCTGTATCAGTTGTGCACTCTTATTAAGAGCTTGCACATACTCATATAGTCAGCTGTGCCATATATAAAACATATATAACGTCAGCAACATATCTCCATGTAGTTTAAAGGATATAAAACAATCTGTTACATTGAACAGACAGTGGCTTATACTTAATAGAAACCATTGCAATGTGTATTATTAATTATTTTAAAAGGATTTTATTATATATATATATATATATATATATATATATATATATATACATATATATATTTATTTATTTTTATTTATTTATAACTTAAGTTGTAAAGGGTCCATTACTTCCTGTAACAGCCCCAGTAGGAGGCTGGGGTTTCTACAAGAAGGCAAATAAGGAGTTTAATTTTGACTAAACAGTCCCTTTAAGTTCTCTACTGAGCATGGGTATCTCCTAGCAACCACTTTGAAGGAAAAGCTACTCTTCCTGTATAGTCCACAGTCCCATGTTGAGCTGTGACAGGAAGTAATGGACACTGCACAAAGAAGGTAAAGCAAAAAAAAAAAAAAAAAAAAAAGAAATACAAGTTAAAATCCTTTAAAAATTATGAATAATATATGCTACAATGGTTTCTATTAAGTATAACTCACTGCTTAGTGTTTTTTTTATTACAACAATAAATGAAACAATATCTCATTAAGCTTACAGACATAGCTACCTGCCTTAAAGGGACATAAAAAGTAATGTGTTGGATTTTGTGTAGGGCTGCAATAAATTAGCATGCCAGCCAATTGTTTCATTATACAATAGCACCTTATGTTGCTGAAATTGTTATTCAATAGCCAAATTGCCCTGACCAGAAGAGCTAATCCAGACATATTACTAGCGTAAACATGGCTGACCACTGTCATTTTGTTGGGAACACTTATTATTTTTGCAGTATTTTTTCACCTCTGATGAGGCCAATCAGGGACAGGAATGTGAGAGTATTAGGCTTGTGCAGACCTCCCAAATGTCCCTATTTGAGAGGGACAGCCCTTAATTCCAAGATCTTTCTCTCTAAGACAACCATAAGTCCCTTTTTGCAGAATTTTTCTACCCACAAAATGGTGGCAGGCCCCTACTAACCTCCTGTGTCCCTGATACTCATCCACTAATGTTATGAGGTATTAGCTTGTGTACTGTGCACTTCCAGTTCTCTCAGTTGCAAAAGCCATATTATTGGAGTTAATGTACCATAAAATAAATAATGTAAGTATATCACATATGACTTTAGTACTCATAATTAAACTATTCATTTTAATTGTATTAAATTAATTTTAAATTACAATCTCATGGCGTTACATTTACCTTCAGTGTTAGTATAACTTCCCTAAATGTTTTGTTATTTTTAGTCATTTATTTTGAAGAGATCTTTGTATATAACACACACACCTTAGTACCTATAATGTTACTAAGAACTCTGCATTTAATTATATACATGGTGACTTATAAAGCTCACTTTTTATGCTATCCTCAACAGAAACAAATTATTTATAAGTATTTTATAGCACCTGTTATTCTGATGGCGTTGGAAACCTTTTGACTAGAGCAGCTAATTGAATTGTGCAGATAAGATTACCTCGTCTAACGCCGGTGGGCTATAAATAGTATTTCTCTAACTATAGAATATTATTGTCCCCAAATGTATCATCCTTCTTTATGTCATATACATCTGTAATATGTGACTGTTCCCAAAGTGAGTCTCATTCATTTTCTACAAAAATAATTAAAGTTAAGGGCACAGGTTGTTGTAGACTGGTATCCCATAGAAAGTTGAAAATGTCAATATGCAGTGATATGGCCAGCAAAAAACTCACATCAGCTATTTAATGATATGTACTTTTGCTGATAAGTCCAATTCAGGAAATGATAAATTGCTAGTCACTTAATTTGTTTGCAAATAAAGTGATTGAATATTTTCTAATAGCTGTTGAATTGGATGCAAGGCCAGTTTCTCCAATGAGCATTTAGTCTCAGATCAGGTAGAATTGATTAAGTTATTGTTAACAAATATATACTTTTAACCCTTTCGTGACAGGGTTAAAGTGCCTACATCGGAACAACTGTTCCGATGTAGACAAATTGAAACTACGCGATCGTGCATACGATCGCGAGATTTCAATTATTGGATCGCATCTGGGGGGCGTCCCTACAATCCTAGGAACGCCCTCCAGACCGCGATTAAATCCCTGAAGCACAGAAGGCTTCAGGACAGCCGTTAGTTATGCCGTTCCATTCCGTCATAACGGCTTTAAAGCCCAGTCTAATTATGACGGAATGGAACGGCATAACGGCTTTAAAAGGTTAAGCAGCTTCTTATTTGCAGGAACACAGTTGTTTTTAGAATTTGCTTCAAATTGAGTGGTTTTAAAAGAACAAAGATTATTCATTCTCACCTGTGTACATGAATGCAAAACTATATTTCAATAGCTTGATAACTTCTATAAATCATGCAATTCTAATAGAAATTGCAGACTATAAACCCCATGCCAGAAGCTGCGGGTAAAAGGGCAGTAGACACTGTTGTCCATTTCACTGACGCAGGTACTGGCGTCTTTGCATATCAAGTCCTATAGCACTACCGCATTGTATTACTTAGCCCTTAAAATCTTACCTATATCTTGCTGTTACTTAGTGAGAATGTGCCAGATCATAAAAGTCAGAATAAAACCTTCATGCTTCAGATAGAGCATGAGATTATAAGAAACTTTCCAATTTGATGCGGTTACCTAATTTGCTTCATTCTCTTAGTATACTTTGTTGAAAATCATACCTAGGTAGACTCAGGAACAGCCTTAGATTAAGCTGCAAATATCCTACTGCAGCCTTTCTATATCATGCAGCAGGAACAGTAAAAAAGTTATTTTAAAATGAAGCTACTTTGAAATGGCTGTCAAGCTCCGCCCACTGATGACATCACAATCTGTGCTGCATCTATGCTCTCTGCTGAATAGCATTGACAGTCTGTTGCAACTAGTGAAGCCTTTAATGCAGCCAAGATTGTGATGTCATCAGTGGGCGGAGCTTTGTAGCCATTTTACAGTAACCAGAAAAAAGTCATTTTAAAATAACCTTTTTACTGTTACTGCTGCATGATATAGAAAGGGTGCAAGAGGCTATTCACAGCTTAATCTAAGGTAAGACTTTAAGATGACTAAGGTATAGACTTTAAGGCAAGTGTCTGTACCACAGCAATGTGTTGATAAAAGCTTATGTTTTTATATATTTATTTTTCCATCATCCAGAAAAACAGTTGTTGAGCTTTGTAAAGCATTCAATTCATCTGTGTAAATGTAACTCCTGTTAGCAGTGAGATATTAGAGTCTAAAACGTGTTTGTAAAGTGAGACACACTAAGATAGACCCAAAACAATCAAATACAATTCAGTGCAAATTACAAAACTATCATAAATGACAAGAGAGGAGGGAAGTTCCCTTTTATCATATACAGTTCTCATGATATTTCTAATCACGCAACCTATTTTTGCTCCATCTTGTGGTCATATCAGGTAGTTCCCCAGATATATCTTTCTGGCTTCCTATTCGAGTACTTCAAGACAAAATGTACCCTATTTAAAGGGACATAATACTCATATGCTAAAGCACTTGATAGTGATGCAGCATAACTGTAAAATGCTGACAAGAAAATATCACATGAGCATCTCTATGTAAAAAAAAGGAAGATATTTTACCTCAAACTTTGTACAGCTCACCAGAGTAAGTGCTCTGTGATCAGTTATCCTTCAACTGTTGTCTAGCTGCATGTTTAAGAAGAAAAAACAGCCAATCAGCACCAGCAGCTCTGAGATCCTGCATTGCTTTACTGTGATCTCATGAGATTTCACTTAACTCTTGCAAGATTTCATAGTAAACTTCCTTAAACTGAGTAGGGAAATAACATGACTGTGCCTGTACATGTCAGATGCACACTCCCTTGCAAGTCCTGGGACTAGTATCCTGATTGGCTGCTTAAAATCCCTTTACAATGGGTTGTTGCTACTGAGGAAATTGTGAGCTAAAATATCCTTCATTTTTTACATAGATATGCTTATGTAATATTTTCTAGTCAGCTTTTTACAGCAATGCTGCATCGCTTTCATGTGCTTTAACATTTGTGTATCATGTCCCTTTAAAGGAACAGTAAACACCTTGTAAGTACAAAATATTTATGTTGTTGACATTGAATTTATCTAAGAAAATGTCTCAACATTAGTAAAACAAATGAATATCCGTTTTACTGCTATTTTTTTTCCAATACCCAAACTTCATCCACCATTTGCCTTATTTTGAGGAGCCATTTGGCTTAAGTATATTTAAAAAAATTGTGCAATATACTTTCATTATTTATTTTGTCCCCTTTTCCTGTAATTCCATTCTAAAATTGTGAGCTTTTCAGTTTGTGTTCGAAATGGAAGCACAGAACACTGTTATATTCCACACAGCCATTGGCTGCACACTCTAGTGACCTATTATTATAACTGTCCCTAATTAACAGCTGCAGAGAAGGTAACTTAAGTTACAACATGGCAGCTCCCATTGATTTATAGACACTAAAACTTTACTCTTATTTTGTCTATATTTAAAAAGCTAATGAAACTTTAAAAAATACATCTACATGTTATTCTCAGACTAAATTGAATGCATTATTCTGCATTTATTTAGTGTTTAATGTCCATTTAATGTTAGTATAAAGTACATTGTTTTGCAGACTATCTTTTAAAGTTAATTAAGGAGAAATATGTAGCAGGGTTATCATTGAGAAGTCAGAAGGATGCATGTCATATTCAGTGAAAAACTCCATCTTATAAGTGCAAAGTTCTTTTATATAACTAGTTTTTATTAAAATCTCAAGGAGTTTAAAGTAAAATTTTACCAAAAGGAACACATCTATGTTTATTTTGCATATTATATTGAATCTGAAAGATATTGCTGGCCATAATATAAAAAGGTTAACCCTTCATGCAGTATGTAGTTACGCAAAGCGATTCATCTGTCTCTGGTATTTGAGGGGTTTATGCTAGTTATTGCCTGACCCTAATCATGTTTTAAGATAATTGCTACATAAAGGAATAATGGAATTGTGATTTATTTTGATGAGCACTAAGAGAAGATCTGTCCTTGTTTTTAGGGTTATCACACAGCGTAAATGTAAATTTCATACATATCCGTTTGACGCTTCATGTTCCCAAAGTAAACAATGGTGTATAATAGACTGTCTTCCTAATGGGAAATTAATGAGGGTTTCTGACAGACTGGTTTATAAATATGTAAAACATATTTTCATTGTTTTTAAGAAAACAGTCAACTAATCAATAATCTCAGATCTGACAAAAATGCTGTTGACATACACCTTAGTTAAAGGGACTGCTAAGAGATAAGGACTTCCTGTCAGCAGGCAACTGCACTGATTAATATTACAACCATGACATGTGCATTAACAAATGGATTCAGTGAACTGTATTGATATAGCAGGTTAAACGTTTCAAAAGTTAGGTTGAACTTTAACTTTCAATATTAATTTCAGCTAATTATGGATTTTATGACTACATGAATTACACTTTCTGTGTCATAATGTGCAATCTATTTGACATATATTCATTTTAATATTCAGAATATATTAGTTTTATCTTGGTTTTTGAGGTAATGTATTGGATATTTGCTCTGCATGAAAATACATTTAGAAATGGTGTCATGTCATGAGATTTTTTTAAACTAAATATCAGTAGTGTAAAGTGGAAAAAAGTAAGGTTTTAAATCTTTTTATTATTGCAATGTTGTGTTTAACGACCGTAACGTACCTTGTACGTCACTGGTCATTAAAGAGACACTGAACCCAATTTTTTTTTCTTTAGTGATTCAGATAGAGCATGACATTTTAAGCAACATTCTAATTTACTCCTATTAAATTTTCTTCATTCTCTTGGTATCTTTATTTGAAATGCAAGAATGTAAGTTTAGATGCCGACCCATTTTTGGTGAACAACCTGGGTTGTCCTTGCTGATTGGTGGATACGTTCATCCACCAATAAAAAAGTGCTGTCTAGAGTTCTGAATTAAAAAAAGCTTAGATGCCTTCTTTTTCAAATAAAGATAGCAAGAGAACGAAGCAAAATTTATAATAGGAATAAATTAGAAAGTTGCTTAAAATTGCATGCTCTATCTCGAAAGAAAAATTTGGGTTCAGTGTCCCTTTAATGGTTTTGAGGTCATAGTAGTGCGGGTCTCACTGCGAGCAGCAGGACCGCACTATTATGACCACCCTTCCGGCAGCAGTCATCCTAGAATAGCATGGTCCATGGCTGTGTTTCAATTTCAAATAGAAGCATTTTTGCGATTTACTTTTATTAGAAAAAATGCTTCTAGTAAAAGTTATTACTGTTTTTTAGTGGCATATGCACATATGCTGTGATTGCACAAGTATTCAAATACCACACCTTTAGCAGTGGCTTGTATGACACAAATTAAGTATTCACAGACTGTATACACAGCACTGCCAGTTCTCTAAGCAAGTTTGGTAGGAGAGTTTTAAAACTTTTTTGCGCTGCCTTGTTTGGGTATGCCCTAACTCCTAAGATATTTTCCCCAAAAATATCTAGTTATGGTGTGCAAGAGGGGTGTGGGTTTGAGGAGTGAGTGGCGCAACTTAATGCTTATACCCTTATGTTTAAAATGGACAGAAATAATTCCAGAATGAGGTTTTTGAAAAATAACCAAGTGATATAACAAATAAAACTTTTAAGTTGCTATTTTATTGACTCCAAAAAATACATATACATTAAAAAATAGGCATTAAAAACATATATATGTCGTTACTACAAAATGTGGGGTATATGGAAGGCCCTATGCATGCAGTGTATGCAATTATGTTGGATTGTTTTGGTCCTTATGCAGTTTCATAGGTTATACTACTTTTATCTATTTTTCCTTGGTTGATATATTTGGCTGGTATATTTTGCTCCGTTGTTTTTAGTGTTAGCAGCTAATTAGGTTATTTGTACCTAGTACATAGAATACCTAGTTCAATTCCCTAAAGTAGTCAAAAAACACAAATTATTTATATATTAATGGAAAAAACATATATTTTGTCTAGCGGAATTCGTGTAGTGAGTAGGCTGTAAAAAGCTCTTGGTATGTTATATTAGGGGAGTAGATCAAAAGCTAAAAAGATCAAAAGCTAAAACGATAAAATGGTAGGAATATATGAAATAAAACAATGAAAATAAAGAAAATAAATATTCAGATAAAAATAGATAGGTAATTCTCAAAATGCATTTATAGTAGTGAATATACTGTTAATGTTAGATAGGAATATATTTAAAGGAAAAACATTTTTCCCTTATACATTTTTCCCGACACTTAACAAAAAATGTTATGTTTAAAAGTTTTGCCCAGTCTTTGGATTGAATAAAACCACCGGTGGATTTTACTGATTGAAAAGTTCAGGATAATTTTTGGCAGTAAGCGTCAAACTTTATTGCAACTTGTTTGGTGGAAAGGTACTCCTTGTATTGTAATATTATGTTTGTTGTAGCAAAATGTTGCAAAGTCTGTTAGTATGTCCTTCTTTCGATGTAGATGTGAGGTCCGTGTATTTTGTTAAATGTTAGATGTTGCCAGAGCTCTACGGTCTAAAGAGATGTTGCAGTAAGGGGCGGTTTTTTACTCACTGTACTCTTCGCCGATCATGGAGCCTGGATATTGCCGCCCGGGGTAGTCCTCTTTTTCTGGTCTTTGATCCTCTGTTGAAGGTGGTAAGGAATGGTTTATCCACCTCTGGAGTTCCGGTCCTCAGTTTAGAGAGCAATTTTCGGAGGGGGCAAAACTGCCAATGTGTTTCTTTTCTCCGGTCTTTTTCTCGCTCAGAATTGTAAAACGGTGAGAAGTTTAGCATCCAAGGTGGCTTATAGCAGAAAAGTTGTGATTCTTTTTGGTCACAGTGGGTTTTTTGTGACCCGGGGGTTTGAAAAGAGAAAGTTTGCCACAGTAGTTCGCTACGCGTTTCGGCCGTTACATTGGCCTTTTTCAAGCTGTACTACTGTGAAAGGGTTTGGCAGTCTTTTTATTCGTTCAAAATTTGCACTTTGATTGGATCAATTGTTCAATTTGCCTTGCATAATTGCACGGATCTTTTTGACATATTATTCTTGTTTTTCATTTGCCAGAGTCAGTAAACATAAGTGTTCATAAGAATTCATAATTCCAAAAGTTATTGTGTCAGGGTTATTATACATAAGTGTTCATAAAAATTCATATTTCTAAAATCGGTAACACAAGTATATGAGAATATAAGTAAAAAACTTATATTCGGTAACACAAGTATATGAGAATATAAGTAAAAGACTTCCTAAGGTATATGGCATATATGGGAGTCGATTTCAGATAGAGGAGTACAAAATAATAGTATTTAAAAGTTAAGATTATGTTTGTTCTTCTGAGATCATTTGTTGAAGAAGTTTGGAGATTTTAAATTTCGTAATAAATCTACTTAGTTTCATTATTTGACGGATATATGTCTTTGTGTTTAAGTTAGGAAAAATCTTGATACTACATTGCATAAATGAAAAGCAAGTTAGATGGATAAAATATATAAATGTATTTTGTTCTTCTAAGATCGTTTGTTGAAAAAATAAAAAGATTTTTGGTTTTAGTGATAGATCTACTTGGTTTCTGTTTGTGGAGTGTGTATGTCATTGTGGTTGAGTTTGAAAAAGTCGTTATTTTATATATTTTTTTTGATTTGTGGAAAGTTCAGTATTTACTCCTTTTGTAAAGTATTCTTAAAGTAATAGTTTGTGGTTGTATTCGCGAACACAAATTAGGTTTATGATCTTGTATCAGGAGAAAATTATTTGGGATGTTTTAAAACCAGTCTAAATTATCTATGCCTTCATATGATATTAATACGCAAAAAATGGATTTGTAGATAAATATTTTGTGAAATTTAGGGATTGAGTAATTAATATGAATGGATTATATGTGATATTCTATATAGTTTGGTTTGAGAATAACACAGTAAAGGAATGGAAAATAGATGGGGAAATAATATGTTTAGGTCTTTTATTCTTTAAGGAAACTGTTTAGGTTGAAGTCTATGTTCAATCCTTTTGGTTGTAGTGTTTGTAGTTTAAAAATCCATTTTGCTTCTGCTTGTAGTAATGCTCTGGATTGATTCCCTCCTCTAACGTTTTTACTTATTTTTTCAATTGCTGTAAAATTAAAATATTTTAGATTGCTATTATTGCATGATCTGAAATGTTTGGGGACAGGGAGTTCTAAGTTTCTTTTTTCTTCTGAGTTTTCTATGGACAGAATATGTTCTCTTATTCTTTCTCGTATAGTTCTTTCCGTTTCTCCTGTGTATTGTAAATTACACTTTTTACACTCTATGAGATAAATTATATTTTTGTCCATACATCTTATAGTGTTTTTAATTTTGTATGTTTGTTTGGTATTGTTGGATGTAAAAGTATTTGTCTTTTTTGAATTCCTGCAGGCTTTGCATATATGGCAGGGGTAAAAACCCCTAAGTTCTGTTCCTAATATTCCTTTTTCAATGTTTTTGCTCCTATTGTTCTTCATGGAAGGTGCTAATCTATTTTTTAATGTGTTCGCTCTTCGGTAGATAAATCTGGGTTTGTTAGGTAATAGTGGCCCTAGATCAGGGTCGTAGCTTAGGATATTCCAGTGTTTTTTGATAATCTTTTCAATTGAGTGTTTGTCTTCTCCGTATTGTGTGATAAATGGTATATTTATTCTATCACTAGTTATTTTTGCTGGTTTATTTTTCTTAGTGTTGTGATTTAGAATATCATTTCTGTCTATATTTCTTACTTCTTCTATATCTTTTTCTACTTTGGAGATGTTATATCCTCTATCTATGAATTTTTGTTTAAAAACTTCGCTTTGTTTTTCGAAGACTTCTGGGTCACTACAATTTCTTTTAAGTCTTAAGAATTGACCCTTGGGGATATTCTGTTTCCACCTGTTTAAATGGCAGCTTTCCCAGTGGATGTAGTTGTTCACGTCTACTTCCTTTATAAATGTTTTGGTATTTAGTTTATCTCCATTGGGTGAGATTTCTAAATCTAAGTAACTGATTTTATCTCTACTAAAAGTGTATGTAAAAGTTAGGTTTTTGTTGTTATTGTTCATAGATTGTATGTATTTTATTAGGTCTTCCTCGTTACCTTTCCATATGAAGAAAAGGTCGTCTATATATCTTTTATATACTAGAATGTTATTCTTATACTCACAATGATCCAAAAAATTGATTTCCCATAGGCCCATGAACAGGTTTGCGTAACTGAGTGCAAATTTGGTACCCATGGCAGTTCCGCAAACCTGTTCATAGAAGATGCCATCATATAAAAAATAGTTGTGTGTTAAAATAAAATTGATTCCATCTAAAATGAAATCAATTTGGTTCATTGTCATTTCTCCTCCATTGGTTAGGAAATGTTTCACTGCATCTATTCCATCTGTATGTTGTATGCACGTATATAATGATGAAACGTCACATGTTACTAATAGGTAATCTGATTGCCATTTTATGTCTTTCAAAATTGTTAGTAGACTGGATGAGTCTCTAAGATAGGAGTCTAAATTTTTTACGTGAGTTTGTAGGAATTTATCTATGTAAGCAGATAGGTTAGATGTTAGGGAGTTTATCCCCGATATTATAGGGCGGCCTGGGGGGTTTTCAATGCTTTTATGTATTTTGGGTAGTCCATATATAATTGGAATTTTGGGGTAGGTAGGGTATAAAAAGTCATATTCTTTCTCTGTTATGATTCCACAGGTCTTTGCCTTTTCTAGGTGATGTTTCAGAAAAATTTGATATATTCTAGTAGGGTTTGCAATCATCTTTTTGTAGGTGTTGGTGTCGTTCAATAGTCTAAGAATCATGTCATTGTACTGTGATTTGTCTAGAATAACTATCCCCCCTCCTTTATCTGCAGGCTTTATGATTATTTCATTGTTCCTTTCTAATTCTGTTATGAGTTGTTTTTGTTTATTGGTAAGGTTCTGTTTGTTTGTCTTTTTGCTTTTTAAATTGGTAATGTCGGCTGTGATTAATTTTTCAAAAGTGTCTATGTATTTTCCTTTTTCATTTTTTGGGTAGAAATTAGATTTTGTTTTCAGGTCAGTGTGTATAAAACCTTTTTCATCTCTGAAAAAAGTTTTAGTGTTTGTTTCTCTTATTGTATTAGTTTCGCCATTATGTTCAATTTTTGGTTTTTCCACTGGATTTTTTATGAAATATTTCTTTAGTGTCAGATTTTGAATAAATTTATGTGCATTGATAAATGTGTTGAATTTGTCTATGGGTTGTGTCGGTGCAAATGATAGCCCTTTATTTAATATTTGTTTTTGGGCGTCATTTAACTGGAGTTTACTAAGATTGTAAATCCCTTGTTGTTTTTCATTTATTTCTTCCTTTTCATTTCCTGAAACTGTGCCCTCTGTTGGTAATGGTGTTCTTTCTGATCTCTTTGGTCTACCTCCTCTAGTTCCTCTCTTTCTGAATTTCTCCTTTTTCTTCTCCCTGAGTTTTGGTTTGGGCCTATTTCTAAAAAAGAGGAATGTTGTTTTTCATTTGCTATATGTCCTGTATCGCTTTCATTTTTTCTTATTGGTTCTTGTGTGTCAGTCCTTTTTTGTGATTCATAGTTTTCTAGAGGTAGAAATCTGTTGTAGTTACTTGAAAATTTATTGTGTGGATTTTGGTGTTCATTATAAGTGTTAGTTGGTTGATGGTAGATTCTGCGTTGGTCATGTGTTGTTCTATTATAGTGTGTATTCTCATACTCATTGTAGTGATTATTTTGTTTGTATTGATCGTGAGGTCTTATGTTTGTGTTTCTCCACTGATAGTCCCTGTTATGGTAATTGTTGTGAGTATTGTAGGGTTCATTTCTCTGATGGTCCCTGTTATAGTAATTGTTGTGAGTATTGTAGGGTTCTTTTCTCTGATAGTTGTTGTATTGTCTAGAGTCCGTCTGGGGATAGTTGTAATTAGTTTTCCCATTTCTATATTCTACTCTTTGCCATGATGGCCTCAAATTGTAGCCTTTCTGTTCTTTACTTTCTATTTAGTTTGTGTATGGCCTATAGTGGTGTTGTTTTAGTTGCCCATTTTGTGATACGGGCTCTACATTTTTTTCATTTATTTCTGTTTTATTGCCTCTCCATTTATGGCTTATGTATTCCTCTCCATTAGGATTTTTCTCAAAAGCAGAATAGTCATTTTTATCTCTTTCAAATTTCTTAAATTTGTTATCTACTAGTTCTCGTTTGGTTTTAATCAGTATTTGTTTAATTTCTTCTTCTCTTTTTTTATACTCGTTTAATTCTTTGAAATCCTGTATTTGAGTACACGGACCTCACATCTACATCGAAAGAAGGACATACTAACAGACTTTGCAACATTTTGCTACAACAAACATAATATTACAATACAAGGAGTACCTTTCCACCAAACAAGTTGCAATAAAGTTTGACGCTTACTGCCAAAAATTATCCTGAACTTTTCAATCAGTAAAATCCACCGGTGGTTTTTTTCAATCCAAAGACTGGGCAAAACTTTTAAACATAACATTTTTTGTTAAGTGTCGGCCGACAACTATAAGGGAAAAATGTTTTTCCTTTAAATATATTCCTACCTAACATTAACAGTATATTCACTACTATAAATGCATTTTGAGAATTACCTATCTATTTTTATCTGAATATTTATTTTCTTTATTTTCATTGTTTTATTTCATATATTCCTACCATTTTATCGTTTTAGCTTTTGATCTTTTTAGCTTTTGATCTACTCCCCTAATATAACATACCAAGAGCTTTTTACAGCCTACTCACTACACGAATTCCGCTAGACAAAATATATGTTTTTTCCATTAATATATAAATAATTTGTGTTTTTTGACTACTTTAGGGAATTGAACTAGGTATTCTATGTACTAGGTACAAATAACCTAATTAGCTGCTAACACTAAAAACAACGGAGCAAAATATACCAGCCAAATATATCAACCAAGGAAAAATAGATAAAAGTAGTATAACCTATGAAACTGCATAAGGACCAAAACAATCCAACATAATTGCATACACTGCATGCATAGGGCCTTCCATATACCCCACATTTTGTAGTAACGACATATATATGTTTTTAATGCCTATTTTTTAATGTATATGTATTTTTTGGAGTCAATAAAATAGCAACTTAAAAGTTTTATTTGTTATATCACTTGGTTATTTTTCAAAAACCTCATTCTGGAATTATTTCTGTCCATTTTAAACATAAGGGTATAAGCATTAAGTTGCGCCACTCACTCCTCAAACCCACACCCCTCCAGTTCTATAAGCAAGCATAGCGTATGAAAAATTGTACACGGCCCTCAGAGCATACATGCAAAACATCAGCTTTATTAGAAGCATTTTTGCTAATACAAGTATATTGAAAAAATGATTCTATTTAATATTTAAATGAACCCATTTACATTTCAATTTTGACCTCTCTATCCCTTTAAAGGGACAGTCTAGTCCAAAATAAACTTTCATGATTCAAATAGGGCATGCCATTTTAAACAACTTTCCAATTTACTTTTGTCACCAATTTTGCTTTGTTCTCCTGGTATTCTTAAATAAATTCTAAACCTAGGAGGTTCAAATGCTAATTTCTTAGACCTTGAAGGCCGCCTCTAAGCTGAATGCATTTTGACAGTTTTTCACCACTAGAGAGTGTTAGTTCATGTGAGTCATATAGATAACACTGTGCTCACGCACGTGGAGTAAGTACTGATTGGCTAAAATACAAGTCTGTCAAAATAACTGAAATAAGGGGGCAGTCTGTAGAGGCGTAGATTCAAGATAATTATAGAGGTAACAAGTGTATAAATATAACTGTGTTGATTATGAAAAACTAGGGAATGGGTAATAAAGGGGTTATCTATCTTTTAAAATAATACAAATTCTGGTGTAGACTGTCCCTTTAACTATTTGTTTAATCCATTATTTCTCTGGAACCATTTGTTTTGTCACTGGTTTTATGATAAATTTTCTTTGAGGGCATTGATTATATGGAAACTGAAGATTGAATACCACCATTTTATACATTGTTACTGGTACCTCCGTCCATGCTTATCCTTTAAGTTTTTGTCTGTTTGCATATGGATATAAATATATAGGATTGTGAGTTTTTGGCTAATCAAATTATGAAGATATATATATATATATATATATATATATATATATATTTTTAAATATATATATATATATATATATATATATATATATATACACACACACATTATCTCACAAAAGTGAGTACACCCCTCACATTTTTGTAAATATTTTATTATAACTTTTCATGTGACAACACTGAAGAAATGACACATTGCTACAATGTAAAGTAGTGAGTGTACATCCTGTATAACAGTGTATATTTGCTGTCCCTCAAAATAACTCAACACACATCCATTAATGTCTAAACTATTGACAACAAAAGTGAGTACACCCCCATGTCCAAATTGAAATGGAAATGTCCAAATTGGGCCCAGAGTGTCAATATTTTGTGTGGTCACCACTATTTTCCAGCACTGCCTTAACCCTCTTGGGCATGGAGTTCACCAGAGCTTCACAGGTTGCCAGTAGTGTCCTCTTCCACTACTCCATGATGACATCACGGAGCTGGTGGATGTAAAAGACCTTGCACTCCCCACCTTCAGTTTAAGGATGCCCCACAGATGTTCAATAGGGTTTAGGTCTGGAGACATGCATGGCCGGTCCATCACCTTTATCCTCAGCTTCTTTATCAAGTCAGTGGTCGTCTTGGAGGTGTGTTTGGGGTCGTTATCATGTATACTGCCCTTTGGCCCAGTCTCTGAAGGGAGAGGACCATGATCTGCTTCAGTATGTCACAGTACATGTTGGCATTCATGGTTCCCTCAATGAACTGTAGCTCCCCAGTGCCTGCAGCACTCATGCAGGCCCAGACCATGACACTCCCACCACCATGCTTGACTGTAAGCAAGACACACTTGTGTTTGTACTCTTCACCTGGTTGCCGCCACACACGCTTGACACCATCTGAACCAAATAAGTTTATCTTGGTCTCATCGGACCACAGGACATGGTTCCAGTAATCTATGTCCTTAGTCTGCTTGTCTTCAGCAAACTGTTTGCGGGCTTTCTTTTGCATCATCTTTTGAAGAGGCTTCCTTCTGGGATGACAGCCATGCAGACCAATTTGATGCAGTGTGTGGCATATGGTCTGAGCACTGACAGGCTGACCCCCACCCCTTCAACCTCTGCAGCAATGCTGGCAGCACTCATACGTCTATTTCCTAAAGACAACCTCTGGATATGATGCTGAGCATGTGCACTCAACTTCTTTGGTCGAGCATGGCGAGGTCTGTTCTGAGTGGAACCTATCCTGTGAAACCGCTGTATGGTCTTGCCCACCATGCTGCCGCTCAGTTTCAGGGTCTTGGCAATCTTTTTATAGCCTAGGCCATCTTTATGTAGAGCAACAATTCTTTAATTTCGGATCCTCAGAGAGTTCTTTGCCATGAGGTGTGATGTTGAACTTCCAGTGACCAGTATGAGAGAGTGTGAGAGCGATAACACCAAATTTAACACTCCTGCTCCCCATTCACACCTGAGACCTTGTAACAATAACAAGTCACATGACACCAGGGAGGGAAAATGGCTAATTGGGCCCAGTGTGGACATTTCCACTTAGGGGTGTACTCACTTTTGTTACCAACGGTTTAGACATTATTGGCTGTGTTGAGTTATTTTGAGGGGACAGCAAATTTACACTGTTATACAGGCTGTACACTTACTACTTTACATTGTAGCAAAGTGTCATTTCTTTAGTGTTGTCACATGAAAAGATATAATAAAATATTTACAAAAATGTAAGGAGTGTACTCACTTTTGTGAGATACTATATATATATATATTCACAGAGGCTGGTGCACTCGCACAAACAGGTGTCCAGTTGCCAGGGTGCTGAATGTAGGTAGAGATAAAGGTAATAGAAGACAGCACTCACTGGGCTTAAGGATAAGCAATAGAAGCTTTTATTTACGTAAATAAAAGCTTCTATTGCTTATCCTTAAGTCTACCGAGTGCTGTCTTCTATTACCTTTTAAAAAGGAACCAAAAGTGTTCCAAAAAGTTACCAGCATAAAGTCTTATGGTAAGAAGTGCAACACATTATAACCCCTTTTCAATTCGATAAGTATGTTTACCGTAGATAGGGAGTTTAACTACAACTCTTTTTTTTTTTGTTTAATTGAGGCATTCAACAAAAACATAACAGGGAGGTTGCAATAGACAGTTTCAATGTGGACATAAATATACAGGTAATGCTGGTGAGTCACAGATCAATAAAGCAGCATACTTTTCTAGCATTATGTCAGTTACATTATCAGTATTACCTAAACATCTAAAGACCTCAATGTTCTAATATAAAGTAATATAAATCTCCCCTTGAACAATAAATTATGAAAGATAAATCTTCCTCCCTATTGTTCTGTGGAAGCCGCTCTTTGACCTCCCTAATTGTATAATTGACTTAATGGGGGATTTTGGGGGGGGGGAAACAGAAAAACAAACAGGGCGACTCTTGGACCCTTAGAACAAACAGGGCAACTCTTGGACCTTAGGAAACAGCTTAATGTGATTGTCAAATGATTACCATGAAGGAAAGGTATAAAGGAAAAGACTATAATCAAAATATATGATATACTGTATGCACCTACTATGTAGTTACATGGTATCTGCAATTAAAATTTGGGGTTCTGTGTCTACCACTCAAGGAGGCTAGAATTCATTGGTCAAGATCAAAATATTTCTTAGATATATCAGGAAGGGAAATATGCCAACTAGGAAACACTAGAGGTATGTGCTGGGAGCCTAGATCTTGTTTAGGAAGTGTATTGTAAGTGAGCTCTAACTAATGCCCTATCACAGTGATCACTATATATATATATATATATATATATATATATATATATATATATATATATATATATATATATATGTATATATATATGTCATGAACAGATCTCTGCTAGTCATGCTATGATCCTCCTAATTACCAGAAAGACACATATCTATATATACATACCCCCATACATATACCTATATATGTACACATACCCGTACACATACATATACATACCCCTACATTTATATATACACACTTATTTATAACTATAATCTATGGGCAAAAAGGGAGACATAATTCCAATTCTAAAGAGCAGGGGTATTGTGTGCCCAAACCAATGGATACATCATAAAATATGCAAACCGTATATAGAATAGAGTCCCAAACTAGAAGTAGAGTGCATATAATTTTATATGCTTAAATGCTAAAAACTCACAGAGCCAACTAGATTGAAATAAACATACTTATGTTGGAGAAAACCACAAATAACATGCTTTCTACCCCCATTACAGGGACCAGAGGCATCATGTTAAAAAAAAGCATAGTATTATTGTTATTAGGCGTCCACATTAATCAGAACCACTGTAATAGGGTAATGAATTATGGAGTTATATGCTTATCTAGCTGTTAATGTTCCTAAGTTCATTTAACCAACTCCCCTCTTCAGGTTCTGGCTGGAGTGAATACAATACGACCTCCATGCTGAAAATCTGTAGCCTTGAAAGGTGTGCTGTCCCAGGTTAGGGGTTCACACTGTGTTGTAGCTGTGGGGTTCGGCAGTCCATAAACCCCTTACCTGCTTGTGTATATCCGGATCTGGACCTGACAGCACACTAACCAAAGCCGCATCCTCAAGTGCATACAGAGGAGGTTCCCCAGCTGCGGCCTGGACGCCATACAGTCTCACCATATCACCCGAGGAATTGGTAGGTTTGTGATCGTTATTGAGGTAGTTGGGTGCTATATTCCTCTCGGCTTCTATGTTAGCCTCAGGAGAAGCCTCTGTTCCGTAGGGAGTTGAATTTTCACTCTGATGTTCTGTATGCAGTGAGTCACCTCTAGGCTGGGGAGCGAGGTATGTGTACCCGTTTTGGCCACACTCGCCTCTCTTGCGGTCGGCTGCTTCATAGTGGGTAATATTTTTGGCGCTCTCAAGCCTAGGGAGTTAACTGGAAAGTTGTCCGCGGCTAAGGGGTTGTTTACTGGATCACTTATTTATTTTATTTATATATATATATATATATTTTAAGTAAAAATGTGGAACTTTATTAGGCCAGTGAACAAGGCAGGGATAGGCAAGGTGTTCGTACACGGACACTGGTGTCCGTGACTAGCCCTTGCAGTGTCCGCCACAACCTTAGTATTTATTTTGATTGACTAATATGAATAAAAAAAAATATGTAGTGTGAATAAAGTTAGGGGTTTGTCAAGAGACTGCTAGCGATATTGGGTTATAAGTTATGGAATAACTAAAGCCTGAGTGAAATACTGGTTGTGTATCTGCATCTGTATAATAACACCCAGCTCTATACAAAGACACAGTAGTGGCACTGGCACATGCGTATAGCCAGACAAGGGCTGGTTATAGGGTCAGTGGTATCTGCATCAGTATATTAACACCCAGCACTATATAATGACACAGTAAGTGACACTGGCACATGGGTATAGCCAGAGGAGGGCTGGTTATAGAATCAGTGGTATCTGCATCAGTATAATAACACCAAGCACTATATGTTTTTAATTTCAAATGTACCTTGGTGTCCTTCACTAAGTTCTGTACTTTGGAAAATGTCCACCACAGCCTTTGTCTGTGCCTATCCCTGGAACAAGGGCAGAGTCTAGGCTTCATGCACTTCTGTCTGAGGAAATACATTTGGCTTTTAGCATCTTTAAGCTTTTAACATTGTTTTCAATAAATAAAGTTTCCTCTTAATTATTTTGCTACAGTGTTGACTGTTGTCCAGATAGAGTTTGCACATGTAACATTTTTAAATCTAAAACTTTGAAAAAGGCACCAAAAGAAGTCTTCCAATATTCTATTATAATGTAGCTTAATGTATTAGAGTTTTATTTAATAGCACTACAACTGTCAATGTTTCAGGTATTCTGAGGTCTCTTCTGAATCCTGACAAGAAGACTGTAATACAGAAATGATCTAAACAATATTAGTCATAGTTTAGCAACAACTAACTTGTTCTAAGCCTGGCAGTTTTAAAGGTTTAAATGTAATGTTTATTCTTGCAATATTGTATGATTTGCCATTCCTTGCTCCAAACCTTTACAATATTTAGACTTTTCTTTGAATGCTCCAATATTTCTACTGTTTTGAGTTTTGCAGAGGATGGAAAATGGGAATCGGAAAATTAACTAGGAGTGGGTGGGGTGAAATCTAGATTCTGTCTCCCTGGGTCACAAGGAAATGTACTCATCAATTAAATGTGCGACAGTGTTTTCTCTTTGAATGAACTAATATGTCAAGGAGATAGGCAGGACCTCATGTTTGTGCTTTTGACAAATCAGCAAATGTTTAATCTGTAGATGTGCAGCTTCTCATAAATAATGCAGCGATCACTGAGCCAAAACAGCACGCTGCCAGGAGGGCATCTGTCACTCTGGTGGTAAAAAAGACAAAACAAAACACTTCAATTCTTCAGGACATATAATGCTTCCTTTAGTCTGAGAGTTTGGTTATTACTGGGAGTGGTATCATTTATTTCATTGTTCTGAACATGAATACTTTGTGTGTGATTACAAATCAGTGATAAATAGGTTACATTTCAAAAAAATAAAATGTATGAATAAAGTTTTATAGTTTCATTTTTTTTTTTTTTAAAGGGACAGGGAACTGATACCTTAAAGAGTCGCTTCACTCAAAATTTTTCTATCATTTATATGAAAAAACTGTATTTATACGTGTTGAAAAGTTGTTTTTTTATTGCATAAAAATTGTAAAGAAGAAGCTGCTTAAATTTCAACTGAAACTTGTACAACTTTATCAGTTTTGTACTTTCTCCTAATGCTGATTGACTGACAGGTACTTCCTGCTAATGTTGCTCTTTTATATCAATAATAAAAAATAATAATAATCTGAGTCTTGTCTTCAGCATATGTATATCAAATTCTGCTGCCATATAGAACTCAAAAATAAATGGTTACGTTGAATTCCCTCCTTTCTCATTCTTTCGTTGTCTTTCTTTCTCTCTCCTTAACCTTTTTTATTAATATTATTTAGCTATTTGGGTTGTTTCACTGTCCAAAATTAAACTTTCATGATTCAGATACAGCATGCAATTTTAAACAACTTTCCTATTTACTTTCATTAACAAAACGTGCACAGTTTTTTTATATTTACACTTTTTGAGTCACCAGCTCCTACTGAGCATGTGCAAGAATGCACAGAATAAACATATATGCATTTGTGATTGGCTGATGGCTGTCATATGGTACGTGTATGCATTTGTGATTGGCTGATGGTTGTCACATGATACAGGAGGAGTGGAAATAGAGATAACTGAAATTTGTTAGAAACAAATCTACTTATCATTTGATGTTCAGACTAAGTGCTATTGCATTGTCTTTTTATCATGTGTTTGTTGATTATGCAAATTTACTGGTACTTTAATAGTCATTAATGTATTCAAATGTGTATTTAAAATGATGAATAAAAACATCATGTAGGGAAAATAAATGGTCTCAAGTATAATACAAGGGAAATGGCTAGGGTAAATATAAAATGCTTTATTTTGTTAGACCATATTTTTTTTAACAAATTACTTTATTCAGTTTTGTGGGTAACACCCTGTTTGTTCCAGACAAATATATGACCAGTGATTGGATCATACACATGTATGCCTGCTTCTTATTCGCTCACCAGCTGTATGCTTAAATAAAATGACACAGATGCACAACTTAGACTATATTTGCAATGTGTGTAAAAATAACATGATCTAACAAACAGAATGTTATATTTTGACTGAACAATATATCTTATGCAAATTATTTATTTGTTTATTCATTTAAGTAATGATATTTATTTTTTATTTTTTTAGGCACTCGGAAACTTCTATTTCCTTCATGAGTCTCTAAAGAACGTATATCAGTATGACTTCAAAGGTAAATATGGCACATGTTTGTATCAGTAAATACATAGGAGCCAATGATACAAGCGCTGTAATTGTCATTTTTATAGAACTAGTGTTCTATTCATTCTGTCTATTTTTATCATCACAATCTGTCATTCTCATTTTTTACTGTCTATACCTGTTCTGTGAAACGCTGCATCATACACCAAGTCGCTGCAAGTTTCTATTTTTATTTTTAAACCCTGGGTTTTGGAGTAAATAGGTTAAACACATAGTTAAAGTCAGATTCAAAGCAGCAATGCATTTTTGGGACCTAGCTGAACACAACTGGTGAGCCAATGACTAGAGGCATATGTATGTAGCTAACAATCGCCAGATAGCTCCCAGTAGTGCATTGCTGCTTCTGAGCATACCTAGATATGTTTTATACAGTGGGGCAAAAAAGTATTTAGTCAGCCACCAATTGTGCAAGTTCTCCCACTTAAGAAGATGAGAGAGGCCTGTATTTTCATCATAGGTATACCTCAACTATGAGAGACAAAATGTGGAAACAAATCCAGACAATCACATTGTCTGATTCGGAAATAATTTATTTGTAAATTATGGTGGAAAATAAGTATTTGGTCACCTACAAGCAAGCAAGATTTCTGGCTCTCACAGACCTGTATCTTCTTCTTTAAGAGGCTCATCTGTCCTCCACTCATTACCTGTATTAATGGCACTTGTTTGAACTTGTTATCAGTATAAAAGACACCTGTCCACAACCTCAAACAGTCACACTCCACTTCACTATGGTGAAGACCAAAGAGCTGTCGAAGGACACCAGAAACAAAATTGTAGACCTGCACCAGGCTGGGAAGACTGAATCTGCAATAGGCAAGCAGCTTGGTGTGAAGAAATCAACTGTGGGAGCAATAATTAGAAAATGGAAGACATACAAGACCACTGATAATCTCCCTTGATCTGGAGCTCCACGCAGGATCTCACCCCGTGGGGTCAAAATGATGACAAGAACGGTGAGCAAACATCCCAGAACCACACGGGCGGACCTAGTGAATGACCTGCAGAGAACTGGGACCAACGTAACAAAAGGCTACCATCAGTAACACACTATGCCACCAGGGACTCAGATCCTGCAGTGCCAGACGTTTCCCCCTGCTTAAGCCAGTACATGTCTGGGCCCGTCTGAAGTATGCTATAGAGCATTTGGATGATCCAGAAGTGGATTGGGAGAATGTCATATGGTCAGATGAAACCAAAGTAGAACTGTTTGGTAGAAACACAACTCGTCGTGTTTGGAGGAGAGAGAATGCTGAGTTGCAACCAAAGAACACCATACCTACTGTGAAGCATGGGGGTGGCAACATCATACTTTGGGGCTGTTTCTCTGCAAAGGGAACAGGATGACTGATCCGTGTACTTGAAAGAATGAATGGGGCCATGTATTGTGAGATTTTGAGTGCAAACCTCCTTCCATCAGCAAGGGCATTGAAGATGAAACGTGTCTGGGTCTTTCAGCATGACAATGATCCCAAACACACCGCCTGGGCAACGAAGGAGTGGCTTCGTAAGAAGCATTTCAAGGTCCTGGAGTGGCCTAGCCAGTCTCCAGATCTCAACCCCATAGAAAACCTTTGGAGGGAGTTGAAAGTCAGTGTTGCCCAGTGACAGCCCCAAAACATCACTGCTCTAGTGGATATCTGCATGCAGGAATGGGCCAACATACCAGCAACAGTGTGTGACAACCTTGTGAAGACTTACAGAAAACTTTTGACCTCTGTCATTGCCAACAAAGGATATATAACAAAGTATTGAGATGAACTTTTGCTATTGACCAAATACTTATTTTCCACCATAAGTTGCAAATAAATTATTTCCGAATCAGACAATGTGATTGTCTGGATTTGTTTCCACATTTTGTCTCTCATAGTTGAGGTATACCTATGATGAAAATTACAGGCCTCTCTCATCTTCTTAAGTGGGAAAATTTGCACAATTGGTGGCTGACTAAATACTTTTTTGCCCCACTGTAACTGAGGATACCAAGAAAACAAATTAAATTTGGTAACAGAAGTAGTTAAAATATCTCTTTAAACTTCATGTTCTCTGAACTATAAAAGTTTAATTTTGACTTTCATTTCTCTATAATTTAATTTTCTTTCCTAAGATATGGTGAGTCCACGGCTTGAGTAATTACTGTTGGGAATATAACTGTTAGGAGGAGGCAAAGACCACCACAGTTAAACTGTTAAGTATCACTTCCTTACCCACAACCCCCAGTCATTCTCTTTGCCTTCAGTGCATGGAGGAGGTGAAGTTTAGGTATCTGAAGAAAAATTTTGATTTTATCTGCAAGCAAGTTTTGGGGTGTAGCCATATTCCACGTCATTCCTTGCAGTTGGGTAGTAGTGGGTTTAAAGCAGTTAGGAACTTGTAAAGAGGTACTTAATGCGTTTTCCTAACAATTGCTGCTCTCAGCCCAATTGCTGACAGCAGTGCAGGTAAGTGCTTTTTCTTCCAGTTGGGGAGACCATGCACTTAACAAATTAAAAGACACTGCTTTTCTATTGGGACATAGATAATCCTGTTGTATGGGTTACACTGGGGCATGAAGCAGGCACTGAAGCATGTGTGAGACTAACATTTAAACTCTTTTAAAAAGAAAGGGTAAAATGTTTTTATTAGGCTTTATTTTCTGACACATATTTACTTGATAAAACATTACAAGCTTAAACTGAAAGTATGGCTGAATTTTCTATTTCAGCAGTTTATTCATTTCCCCTTTGCTTTAAAATAAAACGTTGGAACATTTTAAACTGTCAGGCTTGAAAAACTGGATATTTCTGGTACTCAGTATACCAGGAAGTGGTGCCTCTCTGTGTCACATCAGTAATTTGAGCTTGGCAGTTGTGGTCACATGACCGGCTTTACTTCATAATATTTCTGAGGCAAAAGCTGTTTTTCTCCATTTCTGGGTGATCCAGTCTTAATTGGTAGCGGTAAGGCACCTCAGTAATTGAGGCGTGGGGTTGCCTGAGGGGTATTTTAGAAGTTTATTAAATCTTTTTCCTTAACTTTTCTCACATAATGTTAGCTGGGGATCGATCCTAATTTGGGATAAAATTTAAAGTGTATTTTTTCCTTGGCTTATTTTAAATAAATAAAACAAGTTTATTTACTGTTTCACAACATGTCTGATATGGAGCAAGAGCCTGCTCTCCTGAATTCATGCTTATTATGTTTAGATGCACAAATTGCAGATCCTATGCAATTTTGTTCTTCATGTGTCAAGAAAACCTTGCAAAATAAAGGTAACATTTTTTAGCCTAATGTCTCACAGGATGATGCTGTTAAAATCATACCTTAGCTTTCTCCTGCTACGTCTTAAGCCTCAATGGCGTCATATCCAGTGCCCTGCGGTTCCTCTAACTCCAAGAGGATTTTATTTAAAAGCAGAAATTGCTGCCAGGTTTCTTCAACGGTATCTGCGGCATTAGCTGCTATTCCCAGATTACAGGGAAAAAGCAAGAGAAAATCTAGAAATTCAGAAAGTAAGGTGCCAATTCTGACCAGGACTTTCTGGTGGTGAAATCTCAGATTCGGACAGTATAATTCCTTCTTCTGAGACTGAGGTGGTGTATCCTTCAGATTTAAGCTTGAACACCTTTGTGTATTGTTAAAGGAGGTTTATAGCTACTTTAGATGACTCTGATACCCCTGTTGTTGTCACTCCTAAGAATTCTAGTAAACGTAATAGTTTCTTTGATGAACCTTCCACTTCAGAGGTTTTTCCTGTACCAGACCGTGTTAGGGAGATTATCTCACAGGAATGGGAGAAACCAGTGGTGTCTTTTCCTCCGTCTCCCATTTTTAAGAAAATGTTTCCTGTCAAGGACTCTATTAAAGACCCTTGGTATACTGTACCCAAAGTTGAAGGGACCAATTCCACTCTGGCTAATAGAACCACTATTCCTCTTGAGGATAGCTGCTCTTTTAAAGATCAGATGGACAAGAAGCTGGAGGCTTATTTTAAAAAAGATTTATGTTCATCAAGGTCTCCAATGGCAACCTGCGATGTGTATTGCCACTGTGACTAGTGTGGCATCTTATTGGTTCGTCGCCTTATCTGATTCTCTTCAAGTAGAAACTTTCTTGGATGAAATTCAAGATAGGATTAAAGCTCTTAAATTGGCCAATTCCTTTATTGCAGATGCCATTTTACAGGTTGTTAGACTAGGAGCTAAAATTTCTAGTTTCGCTGTCCTAGCCCGCAGGTGTTATGGTTGAAATCCTGGTCTGCGGACGTTTCCTCTAAAGTCAAGTTTCTGGTGATTCCTTACAAGGGCAAAACCTTGTTTGGACCTGGTTTGGCAGAAATTATCTCTGATATTACTGGTGGAAAAGAGTCTTTTCAACCTCAAGATAAGAATAATAGGCCTAAAGGACATCAGAGTAATTATCGTTCCTTTCGTGACTTCAGAGGAAAGCCTTCCCATTCTTCTTCCAAGCAGGAACAATCCAAGTCTTCTTGGAAACCCAATCAGTCTTGGAACAAGGGGAAATAATCAAAGAAACCTGCAACTGATTCCAAATCAGCATGAAGGTTTTGCCCCCGATCAGGTAGGGGGCAGACTTTCTCAGTTCTCTCAAGCCTGGATACGAGATGTCTCAGATCCCTGGACTGTAGACATAGTATCCCAGGGTTACAAATTAGAATTCAAGTCTTTTCCTCCCAGAGGCAGATTCCATCTCTCAAGATTATTTGCAGACCAAATAAAGAGAGAGGTGTTCTTGAAATGTATATAACATCTTTACTTCCTGGGAGTTATAGTTCCAGTGCAGGAACAGGGTCTCGGGTTCTACTCCAACCTATTTGTGGTTCCCAAAAAAGAGGGAAGTTTCCATCCCATATTAGACTTGAAGTCTAAACAAGTTTCTCAAAGTTCCATCCTTAAAGATGGAGACTATACGCTCCATTCTTCCTTTAGTACAAGAGAGTCAGTTCATGACAACCATAGACCTAAATGATTCTTAACTTAATGTTCCTATTCACAGGGGCCATCACCGATTCTTGAGATTTGCATTTTTGGACAATCATTTCCAGTTCGTTGACCTTCCATTTGGTCTAGCCACGGCTCCCAGAAATTTTTCAAAGGTTCAGGGGGCTCTTTTGGCAGTGATCCGTTCTCATGGAATTGCTGTTGCACCCTACCTGGATGACATTTTGGTTCAGGCGCAATCTTTTCAACAAGCAAAATCTCACACAGAGATATTGTTGTCTTTTCTTCGTTCCCACAGATGGAATGTGAATCTGGAAAAAAGCTCCCTTTCCCCTGCTACAAGAGTTGTGTTCTTAGGGACCATCATAGAGGTCAGGAAAAACAAAATCATTTCCTCTTGCCTCTCTCTTCAAGCTACTGCTCATCCTTCAGTGGCTCAAAGTATGGCGGTAATCGGTCTAATGGTGGCTTCCATGGACATCATTCCTTTTGCTCAATTCCATTTGAGAGCTCCCCAGTTGTGCATGCTCAGACAATGGAATGGCGACCATGCAGACCTATCCCAGAGAATAGAGTTAGATCAGTCGTCAAGGGACTCTCCTGTGGTGGATTTCTCAGGAACATCTGTCTCAGGGTACATGCTTTCGGAGACTTTCCTGGGTGATCCTGAACACGGACGCCAGCCCTCTGGGCTGGGGAGCAGTCTGGAACTCCTTAAAAGCTCAGGGCCTTTGGACTTGAGAGGCGTCTGCTCTTCCCATCAACATACAGTTGAGGGCGATTTAGAATGCTTTACTGGCTTGGCCTCAGTTGTCCTTATCCCAGTTTTTCAGGTTCCAGTCAGACAACATAACCTCTGTGGCTTACATCAATCACTAGGGAGTAACTCAGAGTTCCTTAGCCATGAAGTAGGTTACTCGGATTCTTCAGTGGGCAGAGACCCACAATTGCTGTCTATCTGTCATCCACATTCCAGGAGTAGACAACTGGAAAGTGGATTTTCTGAGCAGACAGACTTTTCATCCCGGGGAGTGGGAACTCCATCCGGAGGTGTTTTCCTGCTTAGTCCTCAAATTGGGGGTGTCGGAGTTAGATCTGACGGCTTCCCGTCAGAACGCCAAGATTCCAAGGTACGGTTCAAGGTCAAGAGATCTGCAGGCTGTTCTGATAGATGCTCTGGTGGTTCCTTTGGTTTTCGAGTTGGGATACCTGTTTCCTCCGTTTGCTCTCCTTCAACAATTCATTGCTCTTATCAAACAGGAGTGGGTGTTGGTGATTCTAATAGCCCCTGCATGACCTCGCAGGATCTGGTCATCTCTCCCAACTTGGAGACTACCTCTGAGGAAGGACCTCCTGATTCAGGGTCCCTTCATTCATCCAAATCTCGTTTCTCTGAAGCTGACTGCTTGGAGATTGAACGTTTAATTCTGTCTAAGCGTGGTTTTTCTTAGTCGGTCATTGAGACCATGATTCAGGCTCGCAAGCCTGTTACTAGAAAGATTTACCATAAAATATGGCGTAAATATCTTTATTGGTGTGAATCCAAGGGCTACTCTTGGAGTAGAATTAGAATTCCTAGAATTGTATCTTTTTGTATCTTTTCTTCAGGAAGCCCTGGAGAAGAGATTGTCAGTTAGTACCCTAAAGGGTCAGATTTATGCTTTATCTGTTTTACTACATAAATGTTTGGCAGATGTGCCAGATGTTCAATCTTTTTGTCAGGCTTTGGTCAAAATCAGGCCTGTCTTTAAATCTGTTGCTCTTCCTTGGAGCCTTAACCTTGTTCTTAAAGTTTTACAGCTGGCTCTGTTTGAGCCGTTGCATTCCATAGACATTAAGTTGTTATCTTGGAAGGTTTTGTTTCTTGTGGCTATCTCTTCTGCTCAAAGAGTCTCGGAACTCTCATCTCTGCAGTGTGATTCCCCTTATCTTATTTTTCAAGCCGATAATTCGGTTCTTCGTACTAAGTTAGGTTTCCTTCCTAAGGTTGTTTCTAATATAAATGTCAATCAGGAATTGTTGTTCCCTCTCTGTGTCCTAATCCTCTTTCTTCCAAAGAACATTTGTTACACAATTTGGATGTTGTATGTGCTCTAAAATTCTACTTACAGGTGACTAAGGATTTTCGCCAGTCCTCTGCCCTCTTTGTCTGTTTCTCTTGGAAACATAAAGGTCAGAAAGCTACTGCTACTACTCTTTCTTTTTGGTTACAAAGTTCATTTGGCTTATGAGACTGCTGGACAGCAGCCTCCTGAGAGAATTACGGCTCATTTCACAAGAGCTGTTTCCTCTTCTTGGGCTTTCAAAAATGAAGTTTCTGTGCAACAAATTTGCAAGGCTGCAATTTGGTCTTCTCTACATACTTTTTCCAAATTTGACACTTTTACCTCGGCTGAGGCCTCTTTTGGAAGAAAAGTTCTTCAAGCGGTGGTGCCTTCTTTTTAGGACTGCCTATCCTGTCCCTCACTATTTATCCGTGTCCTCTAGCTTGGGTATTGGTTCCCAACAGTAATTACTCAAGCCAAGGACTTACCATATCTTAGGTAAGAAAAACAAAATTTATGCTTACCTGATAAATATATTTATTTCCGGATATGGTGAGTCCATGGCCCACTCTTTATTTTAAGACAGTTGCTCTTTTAACTATAACCTCAGGCACCTCTACACCTTGTGTTACTCCTTTTTCTCCATTTCCCTTCAGTCAAATGACTGGGGGTTGTGGGTAAAGGAGTGATACTTAACAGTTTAACTGTGGTGCACTTTGCCTCCTCCTGCTGGCCAGGAGTGATATTCCCAACAGTAATTACTCAAGCCATGGACTATTTTTTCCGGACCATATCCGGAAATAAATACATTTATCAGGTAAGCATACATTTTGTTTTTTCTTCTTCATTGCATTGAAAAAAGAAGCCCCCCTTCCCCCAAAAAATGAGACTTTTCCTTATATTCCTGTAAACAGTCTGTACCTCTTTTTATAATTAATATAAATAGCATTAACTTTTTAACTGCAAAATTATACTTTTAACATGTTTTAATAGTGCTCTGTTATGTTCATGATAGAATGTTATTTTAATTGATAGCCCATTTAATATAAACATATTGTGAGCTAGCTCATCTGGATGGTATGGGATAGCTTATTTGTTTTATTTATATATATATATATATATATATATATATATATATATATACGTATAGTAATCCTGAATTCCATAGCTCCCTCCCCCAGCTTCTCATATTCGGGCAAAAGTCCTGGTTTCTAGAGGCTTTCCCAGCTATGCCCATTACACATAAGCCACAACCACAGCACACCCACCACCCCATTCCTCCAAAAATCCCAACTCCACTGAGTTTTTAAACTTTTTAAAAAATGTTGGTAGTTAAAGGAATAGGCTAGTCAAAATTAAACTTTCGTGATTCAGATAGAGCATGGAATTTTAAGCAACTTTCTAATTTACTCTATTATCAATTGTTGTTTGTTCTATTGGTATCTTTATTTGAAAAAGCAGGAATGTAAGCTGAGAATCCGGCCCATTTTTGGTTTAGCGCCTGCGTAGCGCTTTCTGATTTGTGTCTAAATGTAGCCAACAATCAGCAAGTGCTACCCAGGTGCTGAACCAAAAATGGGCTGGCTCCTACGCTTACGTTCAAATAAAGAAACCAAGAGAACGAAGAAAGATTGATCATAGGAGTAAATAAGAAAATTGCTTAAAATTGCATTCTCTATCTGAATCATGAAAGTTTAATTTTGACTAGACTATTCCTTTAAGGAAATCTGATATGTTTAAAAAAAAAACTGCAAACTAAAACTTTTTTTTTTTTTAAATATGCTATACATTAAATGTTACTTCTTCAATGCCAAATACTCAAGCATTACATCTCCCAAGTACTTTTTGTTAAACATATTTTATTATCATCTTGTTTTCTTGCAAATATGTACATATTTTATTTTGTTCAGCAATTGGAAAAAGTAGCTATTCTCCACATCATAGCTCCCCCCCCCCCCTTTATTGAAGAGGTTTTCATTCCTTTTACAAATGATTGTGCCAGATCACATTAATCGCTTTCTTACATCACATTAATTTGAAACGTCACCGAGCAGCAATAACTGTGATGTGAACTAATTGTCTCAATTTATACAGTTTCATTAATTTTTTTTCTTTCTCAGCAGCAGAAAGCCAAATTACTTCTTTTCTTATAATTGGGGGTATAGGGTCTAACTGCAGTAAAATATTTGAGTGGCATTTTTCTAGACGGAGCAATGGAAAGTTTTACTAGAAGTAAATTTTCTTTGTTCTAACACATTTTTTACCATTAGTCGAAATGTCAAAGGAAAAAATTGTAAACCGTATTAAATAAGCATTACTGCTTCGTGTATTTGTGGAGAAGGGTATTGTACAATTTGTATGTGACTGATATAATATATCAGATGTAAGGTTATTTGTCATTAAATCTTTAAATTGTTTAATGAGCTCACTGTACAGTGGTGATGATCTTAGTGTATGAGACTGATATCTGTGGGACATCTTTAACATGTGTTATAAAACAATTTGAAATGGTAATAAATTGTCTTTAATTAAATGTTTCTCAGAACATAACTGTCATAACATCTTGTTGCTTACCTTAAATTTAACTACAAGTTTTCTTTGATTTGTAACAGTCATCTTAAAACCTGAACAAGGTTATATTGAGGGGAAAAGACTGAGAGGCATATTAATACGTGGTGTTTATTATGGTATCTTCCGGCTTACAGTAAATGCAAGGCTGCCCTAATAACAGTTTGCCGACATATTGTTACACAGCCCAGGGACAGTTTAAACACAGATTAAATAAATCAGATTATATATATATATATATATATATATATATATATATATATATATATATATATATATATATATATATTATAAATCCTCAGGAAGAAAGCACTCGTTGGACTTGTAAATATATAATCCAAAATGTTTATTACATAGTATTCATGACGTTTCGGGTACCGGACCGGACCCTTTATCAAATGATACAAAACAAATATGCATACCCTCCCCTCACTGATCCCCACCTTATATAGCTACCCAAAAAGTTAAAAGGTACTTAGCCCATAGAGACCATGCCGGTCTCACTTACACCGCCGCAACTCCAAGTGGCGTGCTGACGTCATCACGGCGCAACACGTCACATGCGTCACATCGTCACTGGAGTGGGCGGAGAATAAACTGACAGCTGTCAGATCGTGTTCGCCATATGCAGGCTAATGTAAATAGTGATGCCAACAATCGAACATACCAGTTCATATGTTAAGCATGTATTAAGCATGGGCAAGTATCAAAACACAATGCAAATAATAACAACAGCAATTACATCTAACGTGTACCAAGTTACAGCATATCACATTATGGATTTACATGCGACATGAACGTAGAGCACTATTTTCTCCAACATAGGTGTGTCCGGTCCACGGCGTCATCCTTACTTGTGGGATATTCTCCTCCCCAACAGGAAATGGCAAAGAGCCCAGCAAAGCTGGTCACATGATCCCTCCTAGGCTCCGCCTACCCTAGTCATTCTCTTTGCCGTTGTACAGGCAACATCTCCACGGAGATGGCTTAGAGTTTTTTAGTGTTTAACTGTAGTTTTTATTATTCAATCAAGAGTTTGTTATTTTAAAATAGTGCTGGTATGTACTATTTACTCAGAAACAGAAAAGAGATGAAGATTTCTGTTTGTATGAGGAAAATGATTTTAGCACCGTAACTAAAATCCATGGCTGTTCCACACAGGACTGTTGAGAGCAATTAACTTCAGTTGGGGGAACAGTGTGCAGTCTCTTACTGCTTGAGGTATGACACATTCTAACAAGACGATGTAATGCTGGAAGCTGTCATTTTCCCTATGGGATCCGGTAAGCCATGTTTATTAAGATAGTAAATAAGGGCTTCACAAGGGCTTATTAAGACTGTAGACTTTTTCTGGGCTAAATCGATTCATTATTAACACATATTTAGCCTTGAGGAATCATTTATTCTGGGTATTTTGATATGATTATATCGGCAGGCACTGTTTTTGACACCTTATTCTTTAGGGACTTTCCCTAATCATAGTCAGAGCCTCATTTTCGCGCCGGTATGGCGCACTTGTTTTTGAGGACAGCATGGCATGCAACTGCATGTGTGTGGAGCTCTGATACATAGAAAAGTCTTTCTGAAGGCATCATTTGGTATCGTATTCCCCTTTGGGCTTGGTTGGGTCTCAGCAAAGCAGATTCCAGGGACTGTAAAGGGGTTAAATATAAAAACGGCTCCGGTTCCGTTATTTTAAGGGTTAAAGCTTCCAAATTTGGTGTGCAATACTTTTAAGGTTTTAAGACACTGTGGTGAAATTTTGGTGAATTTTGAACAATTCCTTCATACTTTTTCGCAATTGCAGTAATAAAGTGTGTTTAGTTTAAAATTTAAAGTGACAGTAACGGTTTTATTTTAAAACGTTTTTTGTGCTTTGTTATCAAGTTTATGCCTGTTTAACATGTCTGAACTACCAGATAGATTGTGTTCTGACTGTGGGGAAACCAAGGTTCCTTCTCATTTAACTATATGTATTTTATGTCATAAAAATTTTTTAGTAAAAATGATGCCCAAGATGATTCCTCAAGTGAGGGGAGTAAGCATGGTACTGCATCATCCCCTCCTTCGTCTACACCAGTCTTGCCCATACAGGAGGCCCCTAGTACATCTAGTGCGCCAATACTCCTTACTATGCAACATTTCACGGCTGTAATGGATAATTCTATCAAAAACATTTTAGCCAATATGCCCACTTATCAGTGAAAGCGCGACTGCTCTGTTTTAGAAAATTCTGTAGAGCATGAGAACGCTGATGATATGGTTTCTGAAGGGCCCCTACACCAGTCTGAGGGGGCCAGGGAGGTTTTGTCTGAGGGAGAAATTTCAGATTCAGGAAACATTTCTCAACAAGCTGAACCTGATGTGATTACTTTTAAATTTAAGTTGGAACATCTCCGCGCTCTGCTTAAGGAGGTGTTATCCAATTTGGATGATTGTGATTATCTGGTTATTCCAGAACCATTATGTAAAATGGAAAAGTTCTTAGAGGCCCCGGGGCCCCCCGAAGCTTTTCCTATATCCAAGCGGGTGGCGTACATTGTTAGTAAAGAATGGGACAGGCCCGGTATACCTTTAGTACCTCCCCCCATATTTATAAAATTGTTTTCCTATAGTCGACCCCAGAAAGGACTGATGGCAGACAGTCCCCAAGGTCGAGGGGGCGGTTTCTACTCTACACAAGCGCGCCACTATACCCATAGAAGATAGTTGTGCTTTCCAAGATCCTATGGATAAAAAATTAGAAGGTCTGCTAAAGATGTTTGTTCAGCAAGGTTCCCTTCTACAACCAATTGCATGCATTGTCCCTGTCACTGCAGCCGCGTGTTTCTAGTTTGATGAGCTAGGAAAGGCGATTATTAGTAATTCTTCTTCTTATGAGGAGATTATGGACAGAATTCGTGCTCTTAAATTGCTAATTCTTTCACCCTAGACGCCACCTTGCAATTGGCTAGGTTAGCGGCGAAAAAATTCTGGGTTTGCTATTGTGGCGCAGAGCGCTTTGGTTAAAATCTTGGGCAGCGGATGCGTCTTCCAAGAACAAATTGCTTGACATTCCTTTCAAGGGGAAAACTCTCTTTGGCCCTGACTTGAAAGAGATTATCTCTGATATCACTGGGGGCAAGGGCCACGCCCTTCCTCAGGATAGGTCTTTTCAAGACCAAAAATAAACCTAAGTTTCGTCCCTTTCGCAGAAACGGATCAGCCCCAAGGGCTACGTCCTCTAAGCAGGAAGGTAATACTTCTCAAGCCAATCCAGCCTGGAGACCTATGCAAGGCTGGAACAAAGGAAAGCAGGCCAGGAAACCTGCCACTGCTACCAAGACAGCATGAAATGCGGGCCCCCGATCCGGGACCGGATCTGGTGGGGGGCAGACTCTCTCTCTTCGCTCAGGCTGGGGCAAGAGATGTTCTGGATCCTTGGGCGCTAGAAATAGTCTCCCAAGGTTATTCTCTGGAGTTCAAGGGGCTTCCTCCAAGGGGGAGGTTCCACAGGTCTCAGTTGTCTTCAGATCACATAAGAAGACAGGCATTCTTACATTGGGTAGAAGACCTGCTAAAAATGGGAGTGATTCATCCTGTTCCATTAGGAGAACAGGGATGGGGTTCTACTCCAATCTGTTCATAGTTCCCAAAAAAGAGGGAATGTTCAGACCAATCTTAGATCTCAAGATCTTGAACAAGTTTCTCAAGGTTCCATCGTTCAAGATGGAAACCATTCGAACACTCCTTCCTTCCATCCAGGAAGGTCAATTCATGACCAAGGTGGATTTTAAGGATGCGTATCTATATATTCCTATCCACAAGGAACATCATCGGTTCCTAAGGTTTGAATTCCTGGACAAGCATTTCCAGTTCGTGGCGTTTTCTTTCGGATTAGCCACTGCTCCTAGGATTTTCTCATAGGTACTAGGGTCCCTTCTGGCGGTACTAAGGCCAAGGGGCATTGCTGTAGTACCTTACTTGGACGACGTTCTGATTCGAGCGTCGTCCCTTCCTCTAGTAAAGGCTCACACGGACATTGTCCTAGCCTTTCTCAGATCTCACGGATGGAAAGTGAACGTGGAAAAGAGTTCTCTATCTCCGTCAACGAGGGTTCCCTTCTTGGGAAATATAATAGACTCCTTAGAAATGAGGATTTTTCTGACAGAAGCCAGAAAAACAAAACTTCTAGACTCTTGTCGGATACTTCATTCCGTTCCTCTTCCTTCCATAGCGCAGTGCATGGAAGTGATAGGTTTGATGGTAGCGGCAATGGACATAGTTCCTTTTGTGCGCATTCATCTAAGACCATTACAACTGTTCATGCTCAGTCAGTGGAATGGGGACTATTCAGACTTGTCTCCGAAGATACAAGTAAATCAGAGGACCAGAGACTCATTCCGTTGGTGGCTGTCCCTGGACACCCTGTCACAAGGGATGACCTTCCGCAGACCAGAGTGGGTCATTGTCACGACCGACGCCAGTCTGATGGGCTGGGGCGCGGTCTGGGGATCCCTGAAAGCTCAGGGTCTTTGGTCTCGGGTAGAATCTCTTCTACCGATAAATATTCTGGAACTGAGAGCGATATTCAATGCTCTCAAAGCTTGGCCTCAGCTAGCGAGGGCCAAGTTCATACATCAACCATCAGGGGGGGTTCCCTAGCGATGGAAGAAGTGACCAAAATCATTCTATGGGCGGAGTCTCACTCCTGCCACCTGTCTGCTATCCACATCCCAGGAGTGGAAAATTGGGAAGCGGATTTTCTGAGTCGTCAGAGATTGCATCCGGGGGAGTGGGAACTCCATCCGGAAATCTTGCCCAAGTCACTCAACCGTGGGGCATTCCAGACATGGATCTGATGGCCTCTCGTCAGAACTTCAGAGTTCCTTACTACGGGTACAGATCCAGGGATCCCAAGGCGGCTCTAGTGGATGCACTAGTAGCACCTTGGACCTTCAAACTAGCTTATGTGTTCCCGCCGTTTCCTCTCATCCCCAGGCTGGTAGCCAGGATCAATCAGGAGAGGGCGTCGGTGATTTTGATAGCTCCTGCGTGGCCACGCAGGACTTGGTATGCAGATCTGGTGAATATGTCATCGGCTCCACCATGGTAGCTACCTTTGAGGCGAGACCTTCTTGTTCTAGGTCCGTTCGACCCACTCCAGCTGACTGCTTGGAGATTGAACGCTTGATCTTATCAAAGCGAGGGTTCTCAGATTCTGTTATTAATACTCTTGTTCAGGCCTGAAAGCCTGTAACCAGAAAAATTACCACATAATTTGGTATATCTGTTGGTGTGAATCTGCAGGATTCCCTTGGGACAAGGTTAAGATTCCTATGAGTCTATCCTTCCTTCGAGAAGGATTGGAAAAAGGATTATCTGCAAGTTCCTTGATGGGACAGATTTCTGCCTTGTCTGTGTTACTTCACAAAAAGCTGGCAGCTGTGCCAGATGTTCTAGCCTTTGTTCAGGCTCTGGTTAGAATCAAGCCTGTTTACAAAATTTTGACTCCTCCTTGGAGTCTCAACCTAGTTCTTTCAGTTCTTTAGGGGGTTCCGTTTGAACCCTTACATTCCGTTGATATTAAGTTATTATCTTGGAAAGTTTTGTTTTTGGTTGCAAATTCTTCTGCTAGAAGAGTTTCAGAATTATCTGCTCTGCAGTGTTCTTCTCCTTATCTGGTGTTCCATGCAGATAAGGTGGTTTTGCGTACTAAACCTGGTTTTCTTCCAAAAGTTGTTTCTAACAAAAACATTAATCAGGAGATAGTTGTGCCTTCTTTGTGTCCTAATCCAGTTTCAAAGAAGGAACGTTTGTTGCACAACTTGGATGTAGTTCGTGCTCTCAAATTTTACTTAGCAGCTACTAAGGATTTCAGACAAACTTTGTCTTTGTTTGTTGTTTATTCTGGTAAACGGAGAGGTCAAAAAGCAACTTCTACCTCTCTCTCCTTCTGGATTAAAAGCATTATCCGATTGGCTTATGAGACTGCCGGACGGCAGCCTCCTGAAAGAATCACAGCTCACTCCACTAGGGCTGTGGCTTCCACATGGGCCTTCAAGAATGAGGCTTCTGTTGATCAGATATGTAAGGCAGTGACTTGGTCTTCACTGCACACTTTTTCTAAATTTTACAAATTTGATATTTTTGCTTCTTCTGAGGCTATTTTTGGGAGCAAGGTTTTGCAAGCCGTGGTGCCTTCCATTTAGGTGACCTGATTTGCTCCCTCCCTTCATCCGTGTCCTAAAGCTTTGGTATTGGTTCCCACAAGTAAGGATGACGCCGTGGACCGGACACACCTATGTTGGAGAAAACAGAATTTATGTTTACCTGATAAATTACTTTCTCCAACGGTGTGTCCGGTCCACGGCCCGCCCTGGTTTTTTTAATCAGGTCTGATAATTTATTTTCTTTAACTACAGTCACCACGGTAACATATGGTTTCTCCTATGCAAATATTCCTCCTTAACGTCGGTCGAATGACTGGGGTAGGCGGAGCCTAGGAGGGATCATGTGACCAGCTTTGCTGGGCTCTTTGCCATTTCCTGTTGGGGAGGAGAATATCCCACAAGTAAGGATGACGCCGTGGACCGGACACACCGTTGGAGAAAGTAATTTATCAGGTAAACATAAATTCTGTTTTTGTGCATTATCCCACAGTGGGATATCCTGTATTAGTTTTTAAAGAGATGTGCAGAGAGAGCATCAAAATCATGAGTTACACTGATAAAAAGATTAAATAATAATCGTCAAATTGTATACTGTCCCATCTTCAGAGGCTAGTGGTAGAAAGGGCTGAAATCCAAGTAGGTATTTAAGCCCTTTGGCATGATGGTATCCAAAGTATAGATCCATTTTGTTTCTTTCCTCAGTAGAGCCTTCGCTCTATCGCCACCTCTAGACATCATAGGTATATGGTCAATCAACATGGTTTTCAGACTGGCAGCACTGTGTTTCTTCTGACAGAAGTGCCTGGCAACAGGTTGATCTGAATCGCCTTTTTTGATGGCTTCCCTAATTGCATGTCTGTGGTTAGCCATATGGTCTCTGAACGATGTTATGGTCTTCCCTACATAGAAAAGGGAGCACGGACAGATGAGGATACATATAACATGATCGCTAGTGCATGTTAATTGATCTTGGATCTTAAAACGTTGATTAGTATGGGGATGTTGGAATGTAGAGCCCCTCAACATGCTGTTACATTGCCACACTGGAAGCAGCCTTTCTTGCTTGTCTGTAGCCATGTGGTCTTACAGTAGCACTTCTCAGGATCAGATTCTACTAAGATGTCTCTTAGGTTCCGCGCCCTCCGATTGGCCATCCTAGGGTGTTCTATGTGTTGAAATGGCAGTGACTTCTCTACCTTCACCAAATCCCAATGTCTCCTTATCGTGGAGTTTAACGTCCCATGGGCCATATCGAAAGTGGTCACGAAATTTATCCGATCCATTTTCTGTGATCTGCTGTTTTTGGCAATGACTTCATCTTGTGTGCTCTCCATCAATCTTCTCTTAGTTTCAGTCACTAGATTCTCCTCTTAGCCTCTCTTTATAAATGTATCTCCCATAGTGTCAAGTTTTGTACTCATGATAGATCTTTCGGTATTATTTCTAATTACTCTGGTGAGTTGAGATGTGACCACCCCCTTCTTTTGATGATATGGATGGCAACTATGTGCCTCTAGAAGAGAATTTCTATCTGTAGGCTTGGTGTACAATTATGTGCCAAACCTACAGTAGTCATTCTCTTTGACCTTAAAGATATTCAGGTCCAAAAAAATGTATAGATTCAAGGGAAAATTCCAATTTAAATTTAATGGGGGACGTTTATTCATGGTATCTACCCAGGTAACCAAATGTTCTTCCTTCCCACGCCATATCAGCAACACATTGTCGATATAGAGTGTATAGAAGATAACCTCTATACATTCCTCAAGTTTCATGACCTATTTTTACCTATACATGGCATGAAAAAGAGGTCATGAAAATTGAGGAATATATAGAGGTTGTCTTCTATACACGCTATATCGACGATGTCTTGTTGATATGGCATGGGATGAAAAAACATTTGGTTACCTGGGTAGATACCATGAATAAACTAACGCCCCCCATTAAATTTAAATTGGAATTTTCCCTTGAATCTATACATTTTTTGGACCTGAATATCTTTAAGGTCAAAGAGAATGACTACTGTAGGTTTGGCACATCATTGTACACCAAGCCTACAGATAGAAATTCTCTTCTAGAGGCACATAATTGCCATCCATATCATCAAAAGAAGGGGGTGGTCACATCTCAACTCACCAGAGTAATTAGAAATAATACCGAAAGATCTATCATGAGTGCACAACTTGACACTATGGGAGATAAACTCATAAATAGAGGCTATGAGGAGAATCTAGTGACTGAAACTAAGAGAAGATTGATGGAGAGCACACAAGATGAAATAATTGCCACAAACAGCAGATCACAGAAAATGGATTGGATAAATTTCGTGACCACTTTCGATATGGCCCATGGGACGTTAAACTCCTCGATAAGGAGACATTGGGATTTGGGGAAGGTATATATATATATATATATATATATATATATATATATATATATATATATATATATATAGTCTTGTTCCAATAAGGGACTGCACTCGCTGGGTTTAGTTCAAAGAAACTTTAAATCTTTATTGCGGTAACGTTTTGGGGTTCGCAGACCCCTTCCTCAGTCCAGACAATAGTGTAAGTGAACACAGTGTGCAATATATAGCAATAGACCCCACCCACCAAACAATTAGTGAAAATTGCGCCAAAACTAGATCACCATGGTAACACATAAACAAAGCCCAATAATCAGAGATAATACAAAAAAGTTAATTAAATAAATCTTACTTAACAGTGTCATATATATACCAAGGAAGATATATACATAATAGCAGTGCATATATGCAATGCTAAAAGCAAAGAAACAAAAGTGTCAAACACAGACCTGTGAACATAACACTGGAAAAATAGCATGAGAGAAAAAATGTTTTTTTAAAATTGTTAATATATCTGTAGCACAATATACATAGCAGCTCAATCCCTGTACAGGGAAACAAAGATTTAATATACTTAGGGTTAATATAGATAATATAGCTGGCGGCGGGGTAGGTAGATTAAATTAGGGGTTAATCATTTTAATAGAGATGGCGGCGGTGTAAGGGGCTTACATTAGGGGTTGACAATAAATTGTCAGCTGCAAAATGTAATTGTATGTGATAAGGGGCAAGTGAACATATATAGAATAATAACATATTGAATGAGCGCAGAATAAACGCTATTATGGTATAGATTTCAGCTGGACAATTTCAGTGTTTCAGATGTGGGCCCAGTCAAGGTATTTTACATAATAACCCATTACAGGAGCGCATAATGAGTTTTATTATAGTACATAAGGGTCTAATGCGTTCACGTTATAGCGTAGTTCCATACATGACAATATATCTGAGTGATGGTCAAAGAATAAATGCATCGACTAATAGCAGCCTGAAATGGTTCACCAGAAAAGTGCCAATATGATTCCTCAGCCTAGTATGTGCAGATCAACCGGTGGCCAGACACTTCCTGCAGGCGGGACACAAGGTAACTGATCTACGCTTTATTTCCCTGTACAGGCATTGAGCTGCTATGTATATTGTGCTACAGATATATTAACAATTTTAAAAAACATTTTTTCTCTCATGCTATTTTTCCAGTGTTATGTTCACAGGTCTGTGTTTAACACTTTTGTTTCTTTGCTTTTAGAATTGCATATAAGCACTGCTATTATGTATATATTTTCCTTGGTATATGTATGACACTGTAAAGTAAGATTTATTTAATTAACTTTTTTTGTATTATCTCTGATTATTGGGCCTTGTTTATGTGTTACCATGGTTATCTAGTTTTGGCGCAATTTTCACTAATTGTTTGGTGGGTGGGGTCTATTGCTATATATTGCACACTGTGTTCACTTACACTATTGTCTGGTCTGAGGAAGGGGTCTGCGAACCCCGAAATGTTACCGCAATAAAGATTTAAAGTTTCTTTGAACTAAACCCAGCGAGTGCAGTCCCTTATTGGAACAAGACTGTGTGTATTACCGACTTTGCACCCTGGTTGATGACTTCACAGCATTGTGAGTGCAGACACACACGGAGGAGATATATATATATATATAAAACAACATTTAAAATTAGGGGGAAGTAAAAGGTGAGTTTAAAATCCTCCACTACGCACAAAATATAGAGAAAATAATTCATTGTGTAGTTCATTAACAAATCTAAATTACATTGTTTCCAATGCAGCAAATGATTCTGGGTAAGATATGCAAAATAGGTTCATAATGACACAACTTTTTACTTCAGGTCTGCTTTTCAGCAGATTCCTTTTACGCTGAAGCAGCTTATAAAGGTTGTCTCATTGTGAACCTAATTTGCATATATCACCCAGAATCCTTTGCTGCATTGGAAACAATGTAATTCAGAGGTTTTCAATTGGAAAAACAAGCCTTCTGGCCTTTCTAGATGTGTTAATGAACTACACAAGTTATTTTCTCTCTCTCTCTCTCTCTCTCTCTCTCTCTCTCTCTCTCTCTCTCTCTCTCTCTCTCTCTCTCTCTCTATTATTTATATAAATATATATATATATATATATATATATATATATATATATATATATATATATACACAAACACACACACTGGTTTGCAGACACCATTTACCAGTGAGCTCCTGGTAGTGCATTGATGCTCCAGGACCTACCTAGCTTTGCTCTTTAACAAACAAATATGAGAACAAAGTAAGTTTGATGATAAAAGTAAATTTGACAGTTGTTGAAAATGGTGTGCTCTGTCTGATCTAAATCATGAAAGTTTATTTTACTGTTTCCTCCCTGTTTTGTTGAATATGGAGATTGGAGTTGGAGATTTCTAGGCATGTTTGATTGGCTGCCATACATCACATGATGTGTCTTTATCCTGCAATACATATCACTTATATCAAGTAACATTACAATGTGTTCTTGTTTTAGCAAAAAAGTACAGAAAAGTTACTGGGAAAGAGATCTACTCAGATACACTAGAAAGTACCCCAATGCTGGAGAAAGAGAAATTCCCACAAGAGTTCTTTCCAGAGGTAAGTTTACAATGGGAAGGGCACATGACTAAATATAAACCGCATAACCCACCACATCCATTTATATTACACCATATCTAAATATTATTTCAATTTTATTTGTATTATTAGTTTCACTCATATTCATCATCACAGCACATGAAACAGAAGATGATTTCTTATCCCTGACTTGATATAAAGCTTTCGTATAGCAAAAGACAAAAAAAATGTAGTGTGTTCAGCTAAATAACCCACTTTCTCTTGTCCATTTATCTCACTAGAGGGTTATAGTTTCTCCTTTTGAGAAGGTGGAGGAGTTATCCTTTAAAAATTTATATATATATATAAATAAAATATATAATCAATGTATGAAAACAGAGATAGATGTGGCGCTAAAGGCAGCACGGTATATACTAAAGATACGGCAAGAGAAATACCTAATATTGATAATAACTGTTATACATAAATATGATAAAAATGATGAAAAAACAAACAGCGGACTCAAAAGTTATTAATAAACAGCGGACTCAAAAGTTATTAGTAAAATCTCAGAATCTTTATATTTGAAATTAATACTTTATATTTGAAATTAATACTTTGTTTTTTCATCATTTTTATCATATTTATGTATAACAGTTATTATCAATATTAGGTATTTCTCTTGCCGTATCTTTAGTATATACCGTGCTGCCTTTAGCGCCACATCTATCTCTGTTTTTATCATTTGGGTTCTCATTTAGATTGCCTCCAGAGTGCAATCTTATTTTGATGTGTGCAGGTATTTTTAGTGCTTAGAAGTTTTAATTTATTTTAATATTGTTACTTTATTTATTACTCTGGTTTAAAACTTCTTTGTCACTCTTTTGTATTTGGTCCTATTATGGATCTTTTCAGTTTAAGGGATTCTCTCCTCTCAGAAATAGAGGGCACAAATGTGAGTAATATGCACCATATAGAAGAAGACTTAGAAACCACATTGAATGATTTTGAAAGAATTCTAACTAAAGAACTTAGACATAAAATTGAATTAACTTTTATGAAAAAGTATGTAGAATCTAAGATTGTGCCAAGAGGTTTACGTTTAAAAAAGGAATGTAACTTTGAGTTACAAGATTTTCTATCTGTTGAGTGGTATGAGACATTAGAAAATGCTTCAATTAATCTAATGAATATCATTATAAAATCAAGAATGATAACTTTGGAAGAGAGTAAACTAAAAGTGGAAGATTTCAAAAAACGCCTTGATCCATCTAAAAAATCTAAATTATACGAGGAAAAACAGAAAGATATTATTCAAAACTTACAAAAGTTAAATAAAGATATTCTTGAGAGGAAATTAAGGAAAAAGAATAGAGACGAGCAGGATTATTCACAAACAAATACAGAATTAACATATAACGAAAGCACAAATACAAATGATACATCAGATACTTTTAATCCTGTAGTAGCAAGAGAAACAGCTACAAATTCGAATAAAAATCATCTCAAAGTATTTCAGAAAAAAACAGAAAGAAAAAGATAATCATAATGAAGGGAATCATAGAGAAATAAATAACCTTTATCAAAATAGACAGTATGAACATAATTACCGTTCTAACTATTCAGAGAATAGAAGAACAGGTCCCTATTACAATAATCAGGGACAAAATACTTATCAATACAATAGAGGGAATTATTACAATAGAGACAGGGAGTATAGATGGAATAGAGACCATTATACATATTCAAATAATAATTATTCCCAGAGAAACGGAAATCAGAATACTTTTAGAAATTATCCTCAGAGAAATGAAAACCCAAATAATTATAGAAACAATAGTCAACAAACTAACTGGAGAATCCCCACATCTAATAGCTTCAGCCCTTTAAGAAGAAGACTTGATTCAGACATTGAATATAGATACAATGAACCCTCTAATAGACCAGGAACCTCTAGGGATTTTTTAGAAGTGGAACAAAAAACAAATGCAAAGTTCAGAAGGGAAAAAAGGGACAGAGAGGAAGAAGAGGAAGAGGTAACAGACGAAAGGGAGAAACAAATGAGGATAAGATAAATACAGAGGGAATTTTTAACCTAAGTAATATTAAATTAAATAACATACAAGAAAAAGTTTTAAGTAGAGGTTTGACTTTTGCACCAACTACAAAACTAAATAAATTCGAAACACTAATCAACATTAACCAATACATCAGAAAACTAACGCTCAAAAGATATTTTATAAAAAATCCCCTGGAAAGCCAGTCACAAAATAAGATTAATGGAGATACTTCACCCTGCTACCAACATACTACTTTGAAAAATAAATCAAACTTTTACCCGACTAAAGATAAAGGAGATAATTTAACTCTGTTTGAAAATAAAGTCAAAAAAGATCTAGAAAAATGGGATGGTAAGAGTAAGTACATAAATTTTAATTTATCGAGAGAGGAACACAAAACACTCCAAGATTTAAGAAATAATAGGGATATTGTCATAAAGCAGGCGGACAAGGGTGGGGGGGTAGTTTTAATGAATACTAAGGATTATCTTAAGGAAGCTGCGAGAATTTTAGATGATAAGAATACTTATAAGAAATTATTAAACGATCCTATAATTAAACAAAAGCAAAATCTAGATAAAATCTTGACTGAAGCACAATCCAAAGGTTTATTAAATTTAAAGGAATTTAATTTTCTGACAATAAAATTTCCCAGAACCCCAACTTTTTACTTTTTGCCAAAAATCCATAAATCACTCATTAACCCACCAGGACGCCCAATAATTTCCGGAATTAACTCATTAACCTCCAACTTATCCCAATATATTGACCAATTCCTTCAGAAGTATGTAATTAACCTGCCAGCCTATCTTAAAGATTCTACACATCTACTGAATATTTTAAACCAAATAGATTGGAATGATAAATATCTGATGGTCACTTGTGACGTAACTAGCTTATACACAAATATTGAACATAATTTGGGCTTGTTGGCAGTAAAACATTTCCTAAAAAAGGATATAAACCTAAAAACAGATCAGTGTCATTTTATTTTGAAATGTATTGAATTTATTTTAACCAATAACTATTTTATCTTTGATGGGAAATACTATCTACAACAAAAGGGTACTGCAATGGGCACCAAGTTCGCACCCAGCTATGCCAACATTTTTATGGGTTACCTAGAAGAGTCTTTTATTTATAAAGGAGCATGGGGTGCGAACTTGGTAGCCTACAAAAGATTTATAGATGATATTTTCATAATTTGGAATGGTGATTGTGAATTACTCAACCTATTCTTAGAAGATCTTAACCAAAATAGTCTGGGTTTGAAATTTACAAGTGAAATAAGTAGTAAATCCTTACATTTTCTGGATCTAGAGATAAATATTATTGACCAAAAAATCCATACAAAGACGTTTTTCAAAAAAGTAGACGCTAACAATTATGTACACATGGAAAGCTGTCACTTAACTAAATGGATAGAAAATATTCCTACTAGCCAGTTTACTAGGATCAAAAAAAACTGCAGTAACATAGAAGATTTTGAAACTCAATCTTTAGTCTTAAAAGATAAGTTCCTGGATAAAGGATATGAAGTAAACAATGTCAATAAAGCAATTGAGACAGCAAGGTTGAGGGATAGGGAAGAACTCCTTAGAGGTAAAGAGAGAAGCCTCCAGAAAAATGACCAAGTGCCGAAATTGAACATACCTTTTATTACAAAGTATAATGCCCAACATAGCCATATAAAATCAATTTTAAATAAGCACTGGCACCTTATAAGGAAAGATCACATACTAGGAGACCATGTGAAGAAATACCCAGATATAATCTACACCAAAGCAAAAAATTTGAAAAATGAGTTAGCTCCTAGTATGTACAAAAGAAACAGAAACACAATAGATGTGGACTTAATGGGGTCTCAAATAAAAGGTTTCTTTCCATGCTATAGCTGTGTAGCTTGTAAACACAGCACAAAACTAAAGGAAATCGGTTCAACCACCAGAAACTACAGACACACCATAAAGGATATAATCAGATGTAGTGATAAGGGTGTTATCTACCTCCTCCAGTGTTCTTGTAAAAAGCAGTATCTAGGTCAGACCCAAAGGAAATTAAGGGATAGGATAAGAGATCATATAAATAATATTAAAAATGGTTTTGAGGGGCATTTTGTTTCTAAACACTTCAAAGAGTATCACAGTAGCAATATTAGCGAGCTTAGTTGGTGGGGTATAAAAAAGGTTAAACATGATGGTAGGGGAGGTGACTTTGAAAGATTAATTTTATACAAGGAAGCTGAACTGATTTTTAATTTTGGCACATTGGTACCGGATGGTTTGAATGCAGAACTAGACTTGAACCCTTTTATACATTAATATAAGCTATTAGCTTATGCTAGTTTTACGGGCACCTATTAAAATTTCCCCCCCCTACTTTTAAATATATGATATTTTAAATATATGATTCTTTTAAAAACAAAATTCTCAAATTAACATAAGATTATCAGCTAGATCAAACTTTAATGGAATATAAATTAATTTTTATCTTTTATATATGTTTTCACATTAATTTTAGAATATAAAAAAAAAAAATTTTTTTTCCTATGTTGGTTATTTATGGAGACTTACATTAAAACTTTGATTTTTATTAAAGGGATTCTTTCTATATTTATATTTATCTTGTACATATATATATATTTTTTATGAGATAGGTTATTTATTAATATATTGCATGAGATTTGTCAGTTAAGATTGCTTTATATTAGGGTGAAGTGTGTCTAAGAATCATTTGTTGCCTTTATGGTTTATTATAGTATATATATATTTTTTTATTAATAATAATATTTATGTTTTAGAAACTTATTTGCACTTTCTTAAATTATATTTAAGAATTACAAATTAAATTATGGGCTGTTGAACTTTAATATAACTATAGAATTGTTAAGTTTAAGCATTTATATGATTACTTTATAATTTTAGGCATTTAATGCACCAAGTATTGGGTTAACTGGTAAGGACAGATAATTTGCGACTCAAAATTCTCTCCAATATTTTAAAGGTCAAATGGTGGCTAGCCAGTAAGATATGACCCAAAAGAAATAAACAGGAAATTGAAATCACTATAAAAGGATAGTTCACTATGGACTGATCATCTTGATAAAGGCCGGTACACGGCTGAAACGCGTAGATGCAACTTTGAACTACTACCACTATCCATCAGAGCGCTCTGAGATTGTCCGGATTTCAAATTTCCCGCAGCAATACCGACAGGGGGAATCCCCACACTGATTGGAGGATTTCAGCCACGTGACGCTCGACCTGACGTCACACGCCAAACGTTTGCCGACGAAGCACCACGGCAGACAGGCTAACAGAAAAAAGCTGCGAGAAGGGACTTAGCTACCCGGTCACTACATACAGGAATCGACCGAAGTGTCTGGTGAGTCTCTGAATCTAAAAGAGAGCCTGCCCAGAGGTATTTGTCCTGCAGCGCAAAAGGTATTATCATTTAAACTTTCATAACTTGTCAGCTTGGATTGGGGATTCCTGTTGACTGTCTGGATACATTGAATTACTACAGAAACTAACGGGTCTCTTTGCTCATTTGACCTTCTAAATCAAATCCTTTTTTATTGTTGGATTTCTATATTTGACAATCATTTGCTAAGTGGACATTTCAGCCTTACCCACATTGATTTACGCTTAAGGGAAATCAGCTCCTCTTTTTTAGATATTACCAGTTTTTTATTATTAAATTAAACCACCGGTGGTTCATTTAGTGTTATTGTATATCATTTTTTATGTGTATTCCTATGTACCTTTAACTTTTGCTATCGATTGATTTTAACAAAGTATTAATTTCAAATATAAAGTATTAATTTCATATATAAAGATTCTGAGATTTTACTAATAACTTTTGAGTCCGCTGTTTATTAATAACTTTTGAGTCCGCTGTTTGTTTTTTCATCATTTTTATCATATTTATGTATAACAGTTATTATCAATATTAGGTATTTCTCTTGCCGTATCTTTAGTATATACCGTGCTGCCTTTAGCGCCACATCTATCTCTGTTTTTATCATTTGGGTTCTCATTTAGATTGCCTCCAGAGTGCAATCTTATTTTGATGTGTGCAGGTATTTTTAGTGCTTAGAAGTTTTAATTTATTTTAATATTGTTACTATATAATCAATGTATGGATTCCTCAATCTTAGTGATAAAGCTCTTATCCCACTTTGTTCCATTCCTGTGAATGAGACAAAACGTATGCTTACTCTGGTCATGATTATTTCAGTAACTGACAGTGATACCATGTTCCTTCTGTGGGTCCTCATCAAAAGTCCTCATACCTAGCCTCACAATATTTATCATATGAAGAAACTTGTACCCTTGGTCTGACTTTAAATGGACACTCAACCCAAATTTTTTCTTTCATGATTCAGATAGAGCATGCAATTTTAAGCAACTTTCTAATTTACTTCTATTATCAATTTTCTGCATTCTCTTGCTATCTTTATTTGAAAAGCAAGAATGTAAGTTTAGAAGCCGGACCATTTTTGGTTCACAACCTGAGTTGTCCTTGCTGGCTCCTTAGCTTAGATGCCTTCTTTTTCAAATAAAGATAGCACCTGCAGCCTCATCCATCTCTCTCCTTTTCCTCCTTTGAAGTTCACTGCATCCGACTATTCTCCCCCCTCTCCCTCAGGGTGGCAGTTATCTATCGCCCCCCTGGACCAACCTCCCAATTCATTGATAACTTCGCTGCCTGGCTTTCTCACTTTCTCTCTACAAATACACCTGCTTTAATCCTGGGGGACTTCAACATCCCCATTGATAACCCATCTGCCCCTGCTGCCTCTAAACTTCTCTCACTCACAAACTCCTTTGGTCTCTCACAATCCACCATATTCCCTACTCACCGCGACGGACACTCTATTGATCTAGTATTCTCCTACCTCTGCTCTCCCTCTGACGCCACCTGTCTCCCATTTCCCATCTCAGACCACCATCTGCTCACCTTTAAGCTTAATATACAGGCTAAACCTACTTCTCCCCCTCACCCCCGCACCTGTTGAAATCTGCACACTGTGGATCCTCTACAACTCTCCAACCTTATTCAAAAACACCTCCCCCACACTTCCACAATATCCTGCCCTGACCTTGCTACAACCCACTATAACAATACTCTCTCCTCGGCACTGGACACTTTCGCTCCTCCCCAAATACGCAAAACCCCACGTCGTCAGCTCCAACCCTGGCACTCTAACCAAACACGCTACCTGCAAAAATGCTCCCGTGCTGCTGAACGTGCCTGGAGGAAATCCCGCTCTGAATCAGATTTCCTTCACTATAAGTTCATTCTTTATTCTTACTCCTCTGCCCTTCACTTAGCCAAGCAAACCTACTTCTCTTCTCTTATATCTACTCACTCCACAAACCCTAAACGTCTCTTCTCCATTTTCAACTCTCTCCTTTACCCACCTTCACCACCCCCTTCATCTGCCTTTAGTGCTCAAGACCTGGCAGACTACTTTTTCAACAAAACAATTACCATCCAAAGTACTATCCCAACACAAGTCTGCAACCTTCCATCTCCGCCCCCGGCAACCCCCTCCACCACTCTCAGCACCTTCCCCCGTACCTCTGAGAATGAAGTGAGTTCCCTATTGTCTTCCTCACACCTCACTACCTGCCCACTTGACCCTATCCCTTCACATCTAATACCGTCTCTGTCTTCTACCCTCACTCCAGCTCTTACTCACATATTTAACCTATCCCTTACTACCGGTTCATTCCCATCTTCCTTCAAACATGCAAAGGTCACCCCCATCCTCAAAAAACCCTCCCTCGACCCCAATTCTCCTGCAAACTACCGCCCCATATCACTGCTTCCGCTAGCTTCAAAAGTCCTGGAAAAACTAGTCTTCAATCGCTTAACCCACTTCTTGTCCTCCAACTCACTGCTTGACCCCTTACAATCTGGCTTCCGTTCCCAACACTCATCTGAGACTGCCCTCACCAAAGTTACTAATGATCTTCTTTCTGCTAAAAAAATGGCCACTACTCAATACTTATCTTACTTGATCTGTCTGCTGCCTTCGACACAGTTGACCATCCCCTTCTCCTATGGACTCTCAGCTCTTTTGGGCTCTCTGACACTGCCCTTTCCTGGATCCACTCTTATCTCTCTTATAGGTCTTTTTCTGTCTCCTTTGCTGGTGGTGACTCCTCTCCATTGCCTCTGTCTGTTGGAGTACCTCAAGGCTCTGTTCTGGGTCCCCTACTCTTCTCTATTTATACATCCTCACTGGGAAAACTTATCAGTAGCTATGGCTTCAACTACCACCTCTATGCTGATTATACCCAGATCTACGTATCCGCCCCTTCACTCTCTCCTTCTGTCCTTGCTCACATCGGTGTCTGCTTATCTGGCATTTCTTCTTGGATGGCCTCTCACCACCTAAAAATCAATATGTCCAAGACTGAGCTCCTTCTAATCCCCCCCTCTAATTCTACCCCGGTTCCTAACTTTTCAATCACTGTTGGTGATACCACTATCTCTCCATCACCCCAAGTCCGTGTCCTAGGAGTTACACTTGACTCTAATCTGTCCTTCATTCCCCACATCCAATTGCTCTCTTCCTCCTGTCGCAACCATCTACGCAATATCTCCAAAATCCGTCCATTTCTGAGTGCTGAAACTACTAAACAGCTAATCCACTCCCTGGTAATCTCCCGACTTTACTGTAATAACCTACTAACTGGCCTCCCTCTCTCCCGCCTCTCCCCTCTTCAATCCATCCTAAATGCCTCTGCTAGGCTAATCCACCTCTCCCGACGCTCTGTATCTGCTGCACCTCTCTGCGAGTCCCTTCACTGGCTACCCATCCACAGCAGAATTAAATTAAAAATTCTCATCCTGACCTACAAAGCCCTTACCAACGTAGCCCCCCCCTACCTGTCCTCACTCATCAAGAAATATACTCCAGCCCGCCCCCTAAGATCCAACAATGACCTGCTCCTTCCATCTTCTACCATCACCTCCTCCCATGCCAGGCTACAGGACTTGTCTAGTGCAGCACCAACCATCTGGAATGCACTTCCCAGAGCTGTTAGACTTTCCCCTAACCTTTCCTCCTTTAAATGCTCCCTAAAGACCTTTCTGTTCATGGAAGCCTATCTCTAAATCAGTAAAAAATGAATTCTACCTGCCTAACTGCTGCCCCATCTAACTCCACACTAACATCATTCTCACCTTTGCAGTCCCCACCTCCTGTTTCTCACCCTCCTACCATCTAGATTGTAAGTTCCCACGGGAACAGGGCCCTCAATTCCCCCTGTATTTGTTTTGTTAAACTTTGGTGTGTTCTATATTGTATTGTACTGTACTTTTATCTTTGTACCCATGGACAGCGCTGCGGAATCTGTCGGCGCTTTATAAATAAAGAATAATAATAATAATAGGAGTACGATAGAAAGTTTTTTAAAATTGCATGCTCTATCTGAATCTTGAAAGAAAAAAATTGGGTTTAGTGTCCCTTTAACCACAATAACACACCCTGAATAGTACAGCAATCTTGAGTGTTGAGTGTGCTTGCAACAGCCATGGAGACTGCCAAATCCCTAAAGTTAAAGTCCACAAACAACGGTCCACAGCACCTCAACTTAAAGGGCCATGATACCCAAATGTTTAAACACTTGAAAGTGATGCAGTATAGCTGTAAAAAGCTGACTAGAAAATATCACCTGAACATCTCTATGTAAAAAAGAAAGATATTTTACCTCAAAAGTTATAGCCACATCCCATTGTAAAGGACTTCTAAGCAGCAAATCAGTATGTCTTTCCCGGGACAGCCGAAGGGTTGTGCCTCGGGCACTCTCGTGTTATTTCCCTATTCAGTGTAAGGAAGTTTACAATGAAATCTCATGAGAGTTAAGCCAAATCTCATGAGATCACAGTAAAAGAGTTCATGACCTCAGCACTGCTGATGCTGATTGGCTGCTGTTCATTTCTTCATTTTTTTTATACCTGCAGCTGAGCTGCAGCTAAGTATAACTTTTTACACAGAACTTACTCTGCTGAGCTGAGGCAGTTGTGAGGTAAAATATCTTCCTTTTTTACATAGAGATGCTCAGGTGATATTTTCCTGTCAGCTTTTTACAGTTATACTGCATCAGTTTCAAGTGATTTAGCATACAAGTATTATGTCCCTTTAATTCATATCTTCTTTATTAAAGACAGAAAAAGTGCAGAATGTGACATTTCGGAGGATGCTTGATTAAAGGGGAAACATTCTGTATTTTATCTGTCTTTAATAAAGAAGATACGAATTAAGTTGAGGTGCTGTGGACTGTTGTTTGCTGACTTTAAGCAATTGTCTTTTCTCCCTGTTTTTAAAGGGACATAACCCCCCCCAAAAAAAAAAACCCCATATAAATTCATGATTTAGATAGAGCATACAATTTAAAAAAAATAAAATCCAATTTATTTCTATTATGAAATGTTCTTTTTTATCTTCTTATCCTTTGTTGAAAAGCAGGAAGGAGTGTGCACGTGTCTGCAGTACTATATGGCAGCAGTTTTGCAACAGTGTTATACATTAGCAAGCGCACTAGATGGCAGCACTATTCCCTTCCATTTAGTGCTCCAGATGTGTGCACACTACCTATCTATATATCTCCTCAACAAAGAATAAAAAAAGAAAGAACACTTGATAATAGAAGTAAATTGGACACTTTTTAAAATTGTATTCTCTATCTGAATCATAAAATAAAAAGTTTGGCTTTCATGTTATTTTAAGTCTGTCTTTCTGACATTGAAACAAATGGAAGAGATATCAGATCTCAGTACTACTGAAAGTAGCTTTCTTCAGTCATCCAAGAGATCATTGTGGAAATCTAATACATCTTCTTGATGTGGATTAAAGGTCAATCATGAGGTCTATGCAAGCAATACCCAGCTATGCTAACCTATTTCTAGGTAAATGGGAAGAAGATTTTACCATCAAGCATGAGCTGGGTACAAATCTTGTACTATATAGGAGATTCATTGATGATATTTTCTTTGTATGGAAGGGAAGCTATGGAGATTTGGATCGATTTATATCCGACATGAATAATAATGACATAGGAATCTCTTTTACCTACACATATAGCATGGTCAAGACTACTTTTCTTGATCTAGATATAGAAATAGTTGATAATGACATCACAACCACAACACATTTCAAAAAGGTAGATTCGAATAATCTCATACATTTCAATAGTTGTCATCATAAACAATGGAAAGAAAATATCCCTAAGGGCCAATGCCTAAGAGTCAGACGTAACTGCTCCAGAATAATAGATTATGAACAAAAAGTGTGAATATTAGAATAAAAATTCATGGAGAGAGGGTATGCCACAGAGTCCATTAAAGATGTAATTGAAAAAGTAAGGAATATAGAGACAGTCTACTTCAATATAAACCAAAAAAGAAAGTGAACTATGAACTAGAGGAAGAGGTGGTAAATGTACCTATGGTGACTAATTATAATAGTGATAATTATCAATAAATAAAAATCATGAGAAAGCACTGGCACATACTACAAACAGACCCCTAATAGGAGGGAAAATGCCAGAACAACCGAGAATAATATATAAAAAAGCGAGAAATATTAAAAATACTTTGTCCAAGTGAATTTAAACAATCAAAGAATGCACACAGGGATAGAGATTTGAAAGGAGACCCAATAGAAGGCTTCTTCCCATGCTTCACTTGTAGATCTTGTAAATTTAGCAATAAGTGCAGAGATAAAATAAAGTCAAAATGGCTATATATACAAGATTAAAGACACAGTGAGATGTCAAGCTAAAGGAGTAATCTATATTATTGAATGTTCTTGTCATAAACAGTATATAGGGGAAACCACACTACACTGCAAGAACGTATAAGAGAACATTTGTCCTGTATTGGAAAAGGTAATCAAGATACACATCTTTATAATCACTTTCGAATAGTACATCAAAACAATGTTAAACATTTTAAATTCTGGGGGGACTGGAGGGAGGGGGGGGGAATTTTGATATAAAAATATTGAAAAGAGAGGCAGAGCTAATATACAATATGCAGACCTTATATACAGAAGGTCTAAATTCAGAAATAGATATTTCTCCTTTTTTAACATGAACAAACCAATGATTATAGCAGTATGCCAATATTATGCACAACACTTTAGGTATCATTCACTATATAAGATAGTTTATTTAATGTGGAAATACACAAATATTAGGTATATATACCACAAATTTAGCAATAAAAACATTTATTTAATCACAGATATGATAATAATAAATACAAATAAAAATTAGAAATTTTGATAAAGTCTTTTAATAAAAAAATATTTAGTGTAATTTATTTAGAATTTAGAACACACATTTAATTGTTTAAGTAATTCATTATTTCTAATCTTAATAATAGGGCACCATTCACCAAAATGATAAAGATCACTATATCAGAAGCATTTATTTATGTATTTTAGGTGGTTTATTGGGAATAATGTAATGGTAGCTAATTTCTTACTCTCTGTGCATCTTTTTATTTTCATATTCTTTTATTTTGATTTCTTTTTCTATATATTTCTCATTTTTCTTTTTGATTATTTTTTACTTTCCTAATTTGATAATGAGTAAATAAATAAACCCTAAGACTGTCTAATATGAACAATTTGGTAGACATTGTGAATATTGCTATCTATATGATGTATATAAGGGAAATTTTATTTGTAGGAAACAATCATATCATTCCATTTTAAGAAATCTATTCTGCACCTAAACACACAAATCCAACAGAAATTGGATATTTTATTTGTAGGAAATAATTATATCAATCCATTTCAAGAAATCTATTTTGCACCTAAACACACAAATCCAACAAAAACTGCAATGAATAAAAGACTAAAAAGGAATAAAACACATTAATCCACCTTAAGAAATTGAGTTTGCATCTGAATATACAAAACCACCTTAAAACATGATTAAGAGAGCACCAATGAAAAGTAAAGGAGGGCTATTTAAAAAGGCCAGACAAAACAAAATATCAACAGTCTTGATAAAGCCCATGCAGTGGTGAAACGCGTAGACTTGGAGAACCCCGAATAACTGAACAGCTGGAAAACCTACCCCAACTATAGAGGGTTAAAGGATAAGGAAACTTTTCTTGCGACGGCCGTTGCTACTTTGTTACTTTGTATCCAGCTTCTTCAATACTCTCGGCAGTCAGGTGACGTTACATACATCGGTTACACAGACGCCAATTGAGCAACAGTGGAATCCAGGCACTATCTTCCGCTAGCAGTGTGGAGACGTTTTTTTAAAAGGTCTGTACAAAGGAGCTGAGAACCCTAAGACTTGTAAGACTGTTTCAATAACACAGGCGGTAAAAGCTTTCTATAGAGAGAGAGAGAGAGAGAGAGAGAGAGAGAGAGAGAGCAAAAGAGAGGGGGGAGAGAGCGCAAAAGAGAGGGGGGGGGGAGAGAGAGAGCACAAAAGAGAGAGGGGAGAGAGCGCGCAAAAGAGATGGGGGAGAGAGAGCACAAAAAGAGATGGGGGAGAGAGAGAGCTCAAAAGAGAGGGGGAGAGAGAGCAAAAGAGAGGGTGAGAGAGAGCGCAAAAGAGAGGGGGACAGGGAGAGCGCAAAAGAGAGGGGGACAGGGAGAGCGCAAAAGAGGGGGGAGAGAGAGAGCGCAAAAGAGGGGGGAGAGAGCGCAAAAGAGAGGGGGAGAGAGAGCGCTCAAGAGAGAAGGGGGAGAGAGAGCACGAAAAAGAGAGGGGGGAGAGAGAGAGCGCAAAATAGAGGGGGGAGAGAGAGCGCAAAAGAGAGGGGGAGAGCGCAGAAGAGGGGGGGAGAGAGAGCGCGCAAAAGAGAAGGGGGAGAGAGAGCACGAAAAAGAGAGGGGGGAGAGAGAGAGAGAGAGAGCAAAAGAGAGGGGGGAGAGAGAGAGCGCAAAAGAGAGGGGGAGAGAGCGCAAAAGAGAGGGGGGAGAGAGAGAGCGCAAAAGAGGGGGAGAGAGAGAGTGCAAAAGAGAGGGGGGAGAGAGGGGGAGAGAGCGCAAAAGAGATGGGGGAGAGAGAGAGCGCAAAAGAGATGGGGGAAAGAGAGAGCACAAAAGAGAGGGGGAGAGAGAGAGCACAAAAGAGAGGGGGGGAGAGAGAGCACAAAAGAGAGGGGGGAGAGAGAGTGCAAAAGAGAGGGGGAAGAGAGAGAGCGCAAAAGAGAGGGGGAGAGAGAGCTCAAAAGAGAGGGGAGAGAGAGAGCTCAAAAGAGAGGGGAAGAGAGAGAGAGCGCAAAAGAGAGGGGAAAGGAGAGAGCGCAAGGGGTGGGACCGCTGTACTGCAAAAAATGGCCTGTGTGAACGGGCTTTAGGGCTAGTTATATATATTATATTAGCACAGCCCTTAGATATATATATATATTATTATTATTATTTTGTATTATTGAACACACTCTTTGTAGCATTTTAATTTTAAAATTCTATTTTTATTGTATATCCGTATTCAATTTTTAGCAAATTAGTACAATTTTGAATGATTTCAGGACACAATATTTTTGTGCAAACCACAGATATAGTTTTGTACATTTCACCTACTCAGTATGTGCAGCAAGCACCTTTGTATTCTGAATTTTGACTATTGTGAAGTCAGCTTACTTTTGCTAAATCCTCACTGGGGACAAATGAAGGAAAAACTATTTTTCACTCTATCTTCACTTCAGTGCACATTCCAAATAAGAAGATTTTTTCATTCCTGGTTAGTACTACAGATGTCTTGCAATAGCACCTTGTAGATCTGAAGGTATTGCAGAAAGTTTTACACAGCTGCCTTTGATTGAAATTGAGCCGTTATAAATTACAGCATTTTTCCATGAACATAGCATTTTCACCACATCCTTCCTTCTGGTACTCAACGTGTAATTTATCTTTTTGTACTTTAGTAAAATGAATAAAATGTAAAAGTTTGTGGAAGTTCTGTTACATAATTTACATTCTTATCTCCAGCTGTAGGCAATTTATGGGCTATAATAATAATAGTAATTATTATTATTATTATTATTATTAATATATATATATATATATATATATATATATATATATATATATATATATATATATATATATATATATATATCTATATATATATATATAATAAAATGTGTTAGAGTATTTTATTATTGGAATGTTGTTTGCATATAAATGTATTTAAAGTGGGTTTCAGAGCAGCAATGCACTAATAGCCGAACACATATTGTGAGCCAATGACAAGAGGCAAATATAGGTAGCCACCAATCTCCTATTAGTGCATTGCCACATGGGAGCCTACATGGTATGCTCTTCAACAAAGGAAAGTAAGAGAACAAAGTACATCTTATAACAGAGTTACATTTTATTATAGAATTGTCTATTCCAGCCAAATAGAAATTTGATCCTAGGGAATAGTTTTGTACAACTTATAGTTCCTCTGCTGAGCTATTTTACACACCTGTGCTTAAGCTTGTTGCATTTACATTCTGTTGGTATCATTTGTTGAAAAGCATATCTACCCAATGGTTCCATGATGGAATAATTCTGTCATTGGTCATTTAGGGGTTAAACATACTACAAATATCTTTAATATTTAAAGGGACAGTGTACTGTAAACTGTTTTTTTTTTTTCCATAATGTGTTCCCAATTACTTCTTATACCAACTTCAGAGTTAAAAATGTATAGGAAATTGCACATTTTGTTTTTTTTTATATGAAATAGTGGATTATGCTAATTGAAACCACAACCCAATACAATAAACTGAGGTTGTAGGGAGAGCAGACCTAATTTTCTTATCTAATTATTAAACACAATTCTCCTCATCTAATGTCTTACTGTTTACTCAAAGAGCAATACTTAGAGAGGAACAATGGAAAAATTAAGGTTTTGGTACCCTCTCTATCACAGCCCCATTGGAAGCATGATTTCATTTAAAAACATCTTGTTTACATAGTTTTTTTTATAACTATTACCTAAATACTGAATTTTTCAGAATAGGTGAGGATACAACAGGAAAAATCATCTATTTTAAATGACAAATAATAATAAAGGAGTCATATGTAAATCATGTAATACACTCCAGCAGGTAAAATGGATCATTGGGTGAAAAGAAAAAAAATACAGCTTACTGTCCCTTTAAACAACTAGTATAATTAAAAAAAAATACATCTACATTATATTCTTTGCTATGAGTACATCATTATATCTTGCATCTATTTACTGTATACCCCTTTAAAGGCTTAAGACTGATTTCCCTTTCATTTTATTACCGCTGTTTAAGGATTATCTAAAAGTAATTACAGTGATTGAAATATAATGCTATTCAAAATAATTACAAGCCACAGCATATAAAACTAACAAAACTTTCTGCGCTAATTTATGGGGCCTCTTGGCAAGATATGACTCTGAAAAGATACCTCTGGGAACAGCACTTCAGATAATGTTAGAGCATTTAAAAAAAATCTGATTTGTGTAGTCTATCAGGGCTGAGTCATTTTTTTATTATTTTTTAGCCCTAGTGAGAAATTGGTTGTTATCATACATCACAGATACTGCTCAAAGCTCTTATGAAAGATGAATTAATTTCACTAATGCTTTAATGCAAACCTTTCATGGGGAAGGCTGTATGCGATAACCTTATTGCCGAATCTCCTTTCTCAATAGTGATTTATGTTTTCTTTTAGTAGATGAAACTGCTTGTATTTACAATCCATCTGCTGCCTAAAAGAATCATATTATTAAGCAATTCAGGGAGAAGAGACATTGTTGTCGGGCAGATGCTAAAATCTCCTTATCTAGAGTTTATATTGTTTAGATACTAGATATTTAAATTTGCAGATATTTAAATCTCCACTAAATTCCATCTTAGAGGTACGACAATAAATTTGAAATATGCTGTAAACAGACTAGGAAAACTCATTTCTGTTTAGGTTAGGAATCAGTCATTGACAGGACTATAAAAATGTAGATTTCCCAGTAGAAATACTGTTTTTTTGTGTCAATTGACAAAAGTGTGTTCTTATGCATTTTATCTGTGCACATCAATGACATTGCTTGTCATTTTCCCCCAAGGGCCAGAGTTAGAGACAACACAGATCAGTCATGGCAGAGAAAATAGCAATACATATACACATGAGCAAAGTAGGTAGATTTGTATCTACTGATTGATCAGTTAATCTATAGATCTGTGTGTTCTGTAGCAATCTTGTATATATAAACAGAGAAACATACATCAGTTCAAACTAAAAATAAATAAATGTGGTGCTTAAAGGGAAATCAATGTATGAAACATAATGGTTTGCTTTAAAACACCAAAATCATTACTTGTTTTCTTGCTAAACGAGGAGTTAGAAAATGTTTGGTGTAGCCAATGCCTACAGCTAGGTAAGGGTTCCACCCTTACAGAACTTAAGTTCTATTGTCACTTGATTTCTGCAGCAAATATCCTCTACTGAGCATGGTCAATAAACTGTGTGCAGCTATTTTATGGTGTCTCCTAGCAACACTTCAAATGAAAATCTGCTCTTTTGCCTTCTTGTAGAGACCACGACCCCCTTGTGGGGCAGTGACAGGAAGTCATGGACCCTTCACAAATGAAGTAAAAAATAAATAAAAGGTTAAATCAGTTTATACATTTGCAAGAGCACTAGATGGCAGCACTGTTTCCTGCCATGTAGTGCTCCAGACACATACCTAAGTATCTCTTCAACAAAGAATACCATGGGAATGAAGCAAATGTGATAATAGAAGTAAACTGCCGACACGTGCACACTCCTGAGCCCACATCCCTTCTTTTCAACAAAGGATTACAAGAAATAAATTGGTAATAGAAATAAATTAGAAAGTTGTTTAAAATGTTATGCTCTTTCGGAATCATGAAAGAAAATGTTTGGGTTTTATGCCCCTTTAAATTAGGTGACAGCACAGGACATTCAGATTTTTGTAGGACAGTCCCAAATGTGGGAAGTCTGTCCCTAATTTTTCAGGTGTCCCAGATTGTACCAAATTTGCCTTGCAGGGTGTTGCCTTACTTATTTAGTGCAAGATGGCCTCAAATGCACTCTATTTAGTGCAAGAAATCAGTAATCCTATAAGGTGTGAGAGCGCTTACCCTAGAGGGAAAAGTGATTACCCGTTCTAAATAAGTAGCACTCATTTTTTGACTGTCTTGTGGCTTCATGGAGACATTAGGGTCACATTTTTGTATATATTACTGCATAGGTCAGCAGCAGGTTTATGTGCTATGTTGGAATTCCGCTATGCAAATTATTGGGGCAATACAGCCAATGAGAAGCTGTTCCAAAAGGAAAAGAAAGAATGGCCAATTAGAAGCTTCTTATTCGCTATGCCACCAAATGACTAACAAAAAAAATAGTTTTTTTTGGAGGAACAGCTGGTGTATACGGCAGTGGGAAATATTCAAGCTATTTATAAATGAAGAAAATAGGGAAATTTAAGTTGGGAGAATTATATAAAAGGTCATCGCTACACAATAAATTGCGGGATTAAAAATAATATTTCATTAAACGCTTTTTTATTTAGTTTTTTATTTTGGTTAGTTGAATGGAAGCTCACTGGCTGCTAAGTTAAACCCTCACAATTCTATTGGTGGACGCTTTTTTAAATGCCTAAGTATTTTTAGCCTGTGACTTAATGCAAACAGCGGTTGTGTAGCACAAATTTATAAAAGCTATAGACTCAAGTCGAGAATTATAACATTACCAGTCTTTCTACTGCTTATTTAAAAAGTAGATTTTGTAGCACAAACTGAACTAACATTTGACCCTGTGTGTCCCATTTTTCTAAGCTCTTGTACATTTTTCTGCATTATAAAATATAATCTTTTATTTAATAGTGGATCTGAAGTGCAGACTTTTGAAGCGGCACTTGGGAACTAGAATTGTATTTATAGAACATATTCATCAGTGAATAGACTGTCCTAAAGCATTAAATTGTGGTTGCAGGAAGAAATGTATTTCCAGTCTCACACTTTGAGCATTAAAGCACAACAGGGGCTATGCATCAAGCGCTAGAAAAAAAATAAATTTACGCTCAATTTTTTTTATTTTTTTTTTGCTGTTGGTAATCAAGTTTGGACACTCATATGTAAGACACTGAGAGATATTTTTAATGCTGCTAAAGAAGACAGTTACAGAATTATTTGTTGGTGTGGAATATAAAACAAGATCTTAGTGTTATAGCATCAACCCTATAATCCTTAAAGGGACATTAAACCCAACATATTTATTTCATAATTCAGATAAAGAATACAATTTTAAACAGCATCCCAATTTACTTCTATTATCTAATTTGCTTCATTCTTCAGATATCCTTTGTTGAAGAAAAAGCTATGCACATGGGTGAGCCAATCACACGATGAATCTATGTGTAGCCACCAATCAGCAGCTACTGAGCCTATCTAGATATGCTTTTCAGCACAGGATATTAAGATAATTAAGCAAATTAGATAATAGAAGTAAATTAGAATGTTGTTTAACATTACATGCTCTTTCTGAATCAAGAAAGAAAAAATTTGGGTTTCATGTCCTTTTAAATAAACTGAAAAAACAAATGTGGGCGCCACATAGTGTACTTGGTGTGATACAAATTTACCCCAAAGAGACCCTGCAATCAGCTACTCACATGCAGTCGCACACCAAATAAATGACTTCTATGAACCAGCTAGGCGTTTAAGTCCCCAGCTAACTCAAATCCAGCGCAGCAGCAGAAGTGTAATGTTAAAATATTTAATTAAAATGATATAAACACAGAGATATGCTTATAAAAATATGGAATATAGTATGTGCAATAAGCAACATCTTTCTGGGCCCTTAAAGGGATAGTCTACTTAAAAATTGTTATTGTTTAAAAAGATAGATAATCCCTTTATTACCCATTCCCCAGTTTTGCATAACCAACACTGTTATATTAATATACTTTCTTTCATGTAATTAGCAAGAGTCCATGAGCTAGTGACGTATGGGATATACATTCCTACCAGGAGGGGCAAAGTTTCCCAAACCTTAAAATGCCTATAAATACACCCCTCACCACACCCACAATTCAGTTTTACAAACTTTGCCTCCTATGGAGGTGGTGAAGTAAGTTTGTGCTAGATTCTACGTTGATATGCGCTCCGCAGCAAGTTGGGGCCCGGTTTTCCTCTCAGCGTGCAGTGAATGTCAGAGGGATGTGAGGAGAGTATTGCCTATTTTGAATTCAATGATCTCCTTCTACGGGGTCTATTTCATAGGTTCTCTGTTATCGGTCGTGGAGATTCATCTCTTACCTCCCTTTTCAGATCGACGATATACTCTTATATATATATACCATTACCTCTGCTGATTCTCGTTTCAGTACTGGTTTGGCTTTCTACTACATGTAGATGAGTGTCCTGGGGTAAGTAAGTCTTATTTTCTGTGACACTCCAAGCTATGGTTGGGCACTTTTTTTATAAAGTTCTAAATATATGTATTCAAACATTTATTTGCCTTGACTCAGGATGTTCAACATTCCTTTTTTTTCAGACAGTCAGTTTCATATTTGGGATAATGCATTTGAATCAATCATTTTTTCTTACCTTAAAAAATTTGACTTTTTCCCTGTGGGCTGTTAGGCTCGCGGGGGCTGAAAATGCTTCATTTTATTGCGTCATTCTTGGCGCGGACTTTTTTGGCGCAAAAAATCTTTCTGTTTCCGGCGTCATACGTGTCGCCGGAAGTTGCGTCATTTTTTGACGTTCTTTTGCGCCAAAAATGTCGGCGTTCCGGATGTGGCGTCATTTTTGGCGCCAAAAGCATTTAGGCGCCAAATAATGTGGGCGTCTTATTTGGCGCTAAAAAAATATGGGCGTCGCTTTTGTCTCCACATTATTTAAGTCTCATTATTTATTGCTTCTGGTTGCTAGAAGCTTGTTCACTGGCATTTTTTTCCCATTCCTGAAACTGTCATTTAAGGAATTTGATCAATTTTGCTTTATATGTTGTTTTTTCTATTACATATTGCAAGATGTTCCACGTTGCAACTGAGTCAGAAGATACTTCAGGAAAATCACTGCCCGGTGCTGGAGCTACCAAGCTAAGTGTATCTGCTATAATTTTTGGTATCTGTTTCTCCAGCTGTTGTTTGTATTACATGTCATGACAAACTTATTAATGCAGATAAAATTTCCTTTAGTACTGTTACATTACCTGTTGCTGTTCCGTCAACATCTAATTTTCAGAGTGTTCCTGATAAACATAAGAGATTTTATTTTTTAAATCCATTAAGAAGGCTATGTCTGTTATTTCTCCTTCTAGTTTACATAAAAGTCTTTTAAAACTTCTCTTTTTTCAGATGAATTTTTAAATGAACATCATCATTCTGATACTGATAATGGTTCTTCTGGTTCAGAGGTTTCTGTCTCAGAGGTTGATGCTGATAAATCTTTGTATTTGTTCAAGATGGAATTTATTCGTTCTTTATTTAAAGAAGTATTAATTGCATTAGAAATAGAGGATTCTGGTCCTCTTGATACTAAATCTAAACGTTTAAATAAGGTTTTTAAATCTCCTGTAGTTATTCCAGAAGTGTTTAATCTCCCTGATGCTATTTCTGAAGTAATTTCCAGGGAATGGAATAATTTGGGTAATTCTTTTACTCCTTCTAAACGTTTAAGCAATTATATCCTGTGCCATCTGACAGATTAGAGTTTTTTTGGGACAAAATCCCTAAGGTTATGGGGCTGTCTCTACTCCTGCTAAATGTACTACTATTCCTACGGCAGATAGTACTTCATTTAAGGATCCTTTAGATAGGAAAATTGAATCCTTTCTAAGAAAAGCTTACTTATGTTCAGGTAATCTTCTTAGTCCTGCTATATTTTTAGCGGATGTTGCTGCAGCTTCAACTTTTTGGTTAGAAGCTTTAGCGCAACAAATAACAGATCATAATTTTATAGCATTATTATTATTCTATAACATGCTAATAATTTTATTGGTGATACGATCTTTTGATATCATTAGAGTTGATGTCAGGTATATGTCTCTAGCTATTTTAGCTAGAAAAGCTTTATGGATTAAACTTGGAATGCTGATATGTCTTCTAAGTCAACTTTGCTTTCCCTTTCTTTCCAGGGTAATAAATTATTATCTCAACTGTTTCTGGAAGGAAGGGAACTTTTTTACCAAAGGATAAAAATCTAAGGTAAATTTAGGTCTAATAATCATTTTCGTTCCTTTCCTCACAACAAGGAACAAAAGCCTTATCCTTCATCCTCAGGAGCGGTATCAGTTTGGAAACTATTTCCAGTTTGGAATATATCCAAGCCTTATAGAAACCTATAGCCAGCTCCTAAGTTCCCATGAAGGTGCGGCCCTTATTCCAGCTCAGCTGGTATGGGGCAGATTACGTTTTCTTCAAAGAAATTTGGATCAATTCCGTTCTCAATCTCTGGTTTCAGAACATTGTTTCAGAAAGGTACAGAATTGGCTTCAAGTTAAGGGCTCCTGCTAAGAGATTTTATTCTTTCCCGTGTCCCAGTTAACACAGCAAAGGCTCAGCATTTCTGAAATGTGTTTCAGATCTAGAGTTGGCTGGAGTAATTATGCCAGTTCCAGTTCTGGAACAGGGGCTGGGGTTTTATTTTATCTCTTCATTGTACCAAAGAAGGTCAATTCCTTCAGACCAGTTCCGGATCTATTAATATTGAATCGTTATGTAAGGATACCAACATTCAAGATGGTTACTGTAGGACTATCCTGCCTTTTGTTTAGCAAGGGCATTATATGTCTACAATAGATTTACAGGATGTGTATCTGCATATTCCGATTCATCCAGATCACTTTTAGTGTCTGAGATTCTCTTTTTAGACAAGCATTACCAGTTTTGTGGCTCTACCGTTTGGCTTAGCCTCAGTTCCAAGAATTTTTTTCAAAGGTTCTCGGTGCCCTTCTTTCTGTAATCAGAGAACAGGGTTTTGGTATTTCCTTATTTGGACGATATCTTGGTACTTGCTCAGTCTTCTCATTTTCGAAGAATCTCATACGAATCGACTTGTGTTGTTTCTTCAAGTTCATGGTTGGAGGATCAATTTACCAATCAGTTCATTGATTCCTCAGACAAGGGTAACCTTTTTAGGTTTCTAGATAGATTCAGTGTCTATGACTCTGTCCTTGTCAGGCAAGAGAAGTTTAACATTGATATCAGCTTGTCAAAACCTTCAGTCACAATCATTCCCTTTGGTAGCCTTATGCATGGAAATTTTAGGTCTTAGGACTGCCGCATCAGATGCGATCTCCTTTGCTCGTTTTCACATGCGACCTCTTCAGCTCTGTATGCTGAACCAATGGTGCAGGGATTACTCAAAGATATCTCAATTAATATCTTTAAACCGATTATACGACACTCTCTGACATGGTGGACAGATCACCATCGTTTAGTTCAGGGGGCTTCTTTGTTCTTCCGACCTGGACTATAATCTCAACAGATGCCAGTCTTACAGGTTGGGGAGCTGTGTGGGGGTATCTGACGGCACAAGGGGTTTGGGAATCTCAGGAGGTGAGATTTCCGATCAATATTTTGGAACTCCGTGCAATTTTCAGAACTCTTCAGTCTTGGCCTCTTCTGAAGAGAGAGTTGTTCATTTGTTTTCAGATAGACAATGTCACAACTGTGGCATACATCAATCATCAAGGAGGGACTCACAGTCCTCTGGCTATGAAAGAAGTATCTCGAATTTTGGTTTGGGCGGAATCCAGCTCCTGTCTAATCTCTGCGGTTCATATCCCAGGTATGGACAATTGGAAAGCGGATTATCTCAGTCGCCAAACGTTGCACCTGGGCGAATGGTCTTCACCCAGAGGTATTTCCTCAGATTGTTCAAATGTGGGAACTCCCAGAAATAGATCTGATGGCTTCTCATCTAAACAAGAAACTTCCCTGGTATCTGTCCGGATCCCGGGATCCTCGGGCGGAGGCAGTGGATGCATTATCTCTTCCTTACAAGTGTCATCCTGCCTATATCTTTCCGCCTCTAGTTCTTCTTCCAAGGGTATTCTCCAATATTCTAAAGGAATGCTCGTTTGTCCTGCTGGTAGCTCCAGCATGGTCTCACAGGTTTTGGTATGCGGATCTTGTCCGGATGGCCTCTTGCCAGCTGTGGACTCTTCCGTTAAGACCAGTCTTTCTGTCTCAAGGTTCTTTTTTCCATCAGGATCTCAAAACCTTAATTTTAAGGTATGTAGTTTGAACGCTTGATTCTTGGTCATAGAGGTTTTCTCTGACTCTGTGATTGATACTGTGTGACAGGCTCGTAAATCTGTATCTAGAGAGATATATTATAGAGTCTGGAAGACTTATATTTCTTCAGGATGGATTAGATAAAGGTTTGTCCGCAAGTTCCTTGAAAGACAAATCTCTGCTCTTTCTGTTCTTTTTCACAGAAGGATTGCTAATCTTCCTGATATTCATTGTTTTGTACAACTTTTGGTTCATGTAAAACCTGTCATTAAGTCAATTTCTCCTCCTTGGAGTTTGAATTTGGTTCTGGGGGCTCTTCAAGCTCCTCCTTTTGAACCCATGCATTCTTTGGTCGTTATATTACTTTCTTGGAAAGTTTTGTTTCTTTTGGCCATCTCTTCTGCCAGAAGAGTCTCTGAATTATCTACTCTTTTTTGTGAGTCTCCTTTTCTGATTTTGCATCAGGATAAGGCGGTGCTGCGAACTTCTTTTGAATTTTTTACCTAAGGTTGTGAATTCTAACAACATTAGTAGAGAAATTGTGGTTCCTTCATTATGTCCTAATCCTATGAATTCTAAGGAGAAATCATTGCATTCTTTGGATGCTGTTAGAGCTTTGTAATATTATGTTGAAGCTACTAAGTCTTTCCGAAAGACTTCTAGTTTATTTGTCATCTTTTCCGGTTCTAGAAAAGACCAGAAAGCTTCTGCCATTTCTTTGGCATCTTGGTTGAAATCTTTATTTCATCATGCCTATGTTGAGTCGGGTAACACTCCGCCTCAAAGGATTACAGCTCATTCTACTAGGTCAGTTTCTACTTCCTGGGCGTTTAGGAATGAAGCTTCGGTTGATCAGATTTGCAAAGAAGCAACTTGGTCCTCTTTGCATATTTTTACTAAATTCTACCATTTTGATGTGTTTTCTTCTTCTGAAGCAGTTTTTGGTAGAAACGTACTTCAGGCAGTGTTTTCAGTTTGAATCTTCTGCTTATGTTTTTTCATTAAAATTTTATTCTGGGTGTGGATTATTTTCAGCAGGAATTGGCTGTCTTTATTTTATCCCTCCCTCTCTAGTGACTCTTGCGTGGAAAGATCCACATCTTGGGTAATCATTATCCCATACGTCACTAGCTCATGGACTCTTGCTAATTACATGAAAGAAAACATAATTTATGTAAGAACTTACCTGATAAATTCATTTCTTTCATATTAGCAAGAGTCCATGAGGCCCGCCCTTTTTTGTGGTGGTTTTGATTTTTTTGTAGAAAGCACAATTATTCCAATTCCTTATTTTATATGCTTTCGCACTTTTTTCTTATCACCCCACTACTTGGCTATTCGTTAAACTGAATTGTGGGTGTGGTGAGGGGTGTATTTATAGGCATTTTAAGGTTTGGGAAACTTTGCCCTTCCTGGTAGGAATGTATATCCCATACGTCACTAGCTCATGGACTCTTGCTAATATGAAAGAAATGAATTTATCAGGTAAGTTCTTACATAAATTATGTTTTTTTACCTCTGTGATTACCTTGTATCTAAGCCCCTGCAGACTGCCTCCTTATCTCAGTTCTTTTGACAGACTTGCATTTTAGCCCATCAGTGCTGACTAACTCCTCAGGAGTGAGCACAATGTTATTTATATGGCACACATGAACTAGAGCTGTCTAGCTGTGAAAAACTGTGAAAATGCACTGAGATAAGAGGCAGCCTTCAATGGCTTACACATTTGCATTTGAGCCTTCCTAGTTTTAGTTTTCATCAAAAAATACCAAGAGAACAAAGCAAATTTGTTGCTTTACGGACGTTTCATGAATAAAGGGAAACAATGTTTTTAGAACATTTTATTATTGCACTATTTTTTTGCATGTGACTGTGTTTAGCCCCCATAAAGGGTTTAAACATATAGCTAAAGTTAATACTGAAATCTATCTGAATGGTGAGCCAATGACAAGAAGCTTTTGTTAGTAGCCACCAATAATCAGCTAGCTCCCAAAAGTTATTTGCTCCTCCTTTGCCTATCTAGGTATCCTTTTAAACAAAGTAAGTCATAGTGCCCAATCCTTTTTTCCCCGTTGACACCCCTGAGTGCTTGTTGTCTTGGAAGTTCTGTGCTCTTGACAATAAAGGGCTCAGGCCTTATGGCTTCTGATTGTCTTTTAAAAGTTTTGGGTGAAGCAAGCAGAAATAAGCTAAGTTTAATTTAGAATATGCATAAAACGTATATTTTACATTCTTTCTTGCATTGCAGTTCTAACTAATAGAAGTGAAAAATTAGAGTTCATGCTTCTCTTCATTGTCCTCTAATACATTCTGATTATTATTAATAATAATAATAACAGTAATAACAACAATAATAATAATATCAATAATAATAATAATTAAAGCAATAATACATTAATTTGCATTAAACTGTGTGTACTTGCATATAATTTTTTTCTCTGTAATATATATTTTTTGTTTTCTATTTATCAAAGCAGTTCAAACCAGTTAAATTATTAGTTTTAAATGGACAGCACATTGTTTTGTGAATCAATATTAAATGAGTTTCAGAACAGGTGACATTGTGTTTTAGATAAGATTATTTAGTATTGGCAGTTGTGTGTCAAGGTTCACATATAGTTCTGGCATTTCATACAGATAAAGGCTTGTTTCTTGATATAAAGTGTTGTAAGGTGCTGCAGGGTTTGTTTAGTTCTGTGTTTAAGGTGTGGACCAGAGGACAAATGTGAGAAAGTTATTAAGCAAATACTATAGTATACATTAAAAATGTTGGTTCAGGAATATGATGACTATTAAAGGTACAGTAGTCAAAATTAAACTTTCATAATTCAGATACAACACGCAATTTTGATCAACTTTCTAATTTACTCCTATTATCAATTTTTCTTTGTACTCTTGGAATCTTTATTTGAAAAAGCAAGAATGTAAGTTTAGGAGCCGGCCCATTTTTGGTTCAGCACCAGGGTAGCACTTGCTTGATTGGTGGCTATATTTAGACTCCTAAGATAGGCCATACAACTTTCCCATTTACTTTTATTATCAAATTTGCTTTGTTCTCTTGGTATTCTTTGTTAAAAGCTAAACCTAGGTAGGCTCATAAACTGATTTCTAAGTTGTTGAAGACCATCTCTTATCTCAGTGCATTTTGACAGTTTTTCACAGTGGGACAGCGCTAGTTCATCTGTGCTATATAGATAACATTGTGCTCACTCCCTTGGAGTTATTTGAGTCAGCACTGATTGGCTAAAATGCAAGTCTGTCAAAAGAAATGAAATAAGGGTGCAGTCTGCGGAGGCTTACATACAATGTAAGGGGAAAGGGTAATAAAGGGATTATCTATCTTTTTAAACAATAACGGTTTCAAGTCTGAAACCGACTGTCTCTTTAAGCGCTTTATTGCAAAAGATCTTTATACAACATAAATGCTGAGTTGGGAAAATTTGCATTATTTTGCAATCCAGGGATATAATCCTGGAAAACTCCTTTGAGTATATCTTGTTTGTTGTAGCCAATTAGGGACAGAGCACCTGTGCTTAAAAAGTAATTATTAAAAGAGTTCTGGATCCTGCAAAATACACTCTAGGAATTTGTACCCTATGAAAATTACAAATAATATCATTACCATAAAGAAATAGCAACTGAATAAATTATTCTAACACCAGAAGATTTGTTTCCCTTATTTATAGGTTTACATTTTCTTATAACATTGCATATATTTTTGACTCTTTAACTTCATTTTTATACATTATTTTGCAATCTTGACAGTTTTATTTTAGTAAGAGCTTTTAACAGTAAAGTGAAACATTAGCTTTCAAGATTCAGGTAGAGCAGGGTTTTTCAACGTGGTCCTCAAGTACCGCCAACAGGTCAGGTATTCATTATAGCTGAATTAGAGCACAGGTGAAATAATCAGCTGATCAGTAACCATGGTTACTACCTGCTGATTATTTCACCTATGCTCTAGTTAAGTTATAATGAGGGCCGCGGTAAAGAAACATTGAGGTAGAAGAGCATGCAACTTTAAACAACTTTCTAATTTCCTTAGTTCTCTTTGGTAGCTTGCGAGCCAGCCCATCTTTGGTTCAGCACCTGGGTAGCGCTTGCCGATTGGTGTCTAAATGTAGCCACCAATCAGCAAGCGCTACCCAGGGTGCTGAATGGGCCCGCTCATTAGCTTACATTCCTGCTTTTTCAAATAAAGATACCAAGAGAACGAAGAAAAATTGATAATAGTTAAAGGGCAGTTTGCAGAGGCTTAGATAAAGTTAATCATAGAGGTAAAAGGTGTATTAATATAACAGTGTTGGTTATGCAAAACTGGGGAATGGGTAATAAAGGGATTAGCTATCTTTTTAAACAATAACAATTTTCAAGTAGTCTGTCCCTTTAATGAGGGAATGGATTTACAGCTTATAGGATATTGTATAAAAGGCTCTAACTCTACATAAGAAACCCTTTAAGACTATTGTGAAAAGGGTTGAAGCCTGTTGATATATAGTTTAATGTCTCTAAGGTAAATGTTTAACAAGAAAAAATGGGGTTTATTTAGCAGCGCTAAAAAAAGCTAGGAAATGATGATACCAATCTAATTTATGTTTTATACAATCTATTTTATTTAAAAATTCTTATAACACATAAAAACAACAGTAAATGCTTTTCCTAATTAATAAAGGGACGTCTCCCTTATACAACACTTATAAAAACTGACTAGAACCATATAATCCTAGAATTCCAGGTATAAAGGAATTAATTCTATAGATAACATATGGCAAGCAACAAATTTCTAAGATAAATGGTGAATTGAATATTTAAAAGGCACAAATGTATCAATCCTAACAGCTTTACAGTTCTTCAGTAACAAATACAGTTATAAAGTTACACAGTTACTTTCCTTGGACATATAATTGGCTCAGGTGTGCTGGATAGTTAAAAAGGCAAAAAACAGCCGTTATTCTGATTTAGGTGCCAAAGCAATTGTGGTTAATGGAAATGGTTAATTTAACATATGAATACCTTGATGTCTTTAAAATTCAGTTTGCATGTTTTAAAAAACGTAGTGCAAATTAGTGTTGAGGTACCTTAATCTGTCCTGGTTGCAACCGCTGATATTCTTCACTGTGAGGGATTCACAGACTGTTTGTTCCTGGTGCTTCTGATAAGTCACCTGACCTTCTTTGATTCAGAGGTCATGGTTATGCAAAACTGGGGAATGGGTAATAAAGGGATTAGCTATCTTTTTAAACAATAACAATTTTCAAGTAGTCTGTCCCTTTAATGAGGGAATGGATTTACAGTTTATAGGATATTGTATAAAAGGCTCTAACTCTACATAAGAGACCCTTTAAGACTATTGTAAGAAGGGTTGAAACCTGTTGATATATAGTTTAATGTCTCTAAGGTAAATGTTTAACATCATTCTTGAGAACTGTGTACTGCAATCATAAGCTTGAGCAGAAGATGCACTCATTCTAAAAATGTAAGTAGCCAGACTTAATCTATTTTACATTTTGCAGAAATGCCATAGCTACATACTTGCTGATTAACAAAGTTCCAACCATAGACCTTGATAGAAAGATCAAGTGCATACAAAATATGGGTGGAGGCAAATGATAATTACATATAAATACTGGGCTATATAATAAACCCCATACAGAATACTTTCCAGAATTTCTAGCTTAACATCTTTCCTCTAAAGTGGTAAATACCTGCTAGATGGTTGTCTATTATCATGAAGAAGCAACAGCCTCTTAGAGGTAATGGTCATAGACTTCACCCCATTTCAGTTCTCGCAGCACTAGATCCCCTACATTAGAGTAAAAGAGGCTCCAGAGATTATATGCCTCTACTTCTATTGATTGCTAAGACATAATAGGTACAGGGAGCCATTTTGAAGCCATTGAGAAGAGTCTGTCAGAGTAGCAGAATATAATGTAGACTCTGTTTATTGCATCGTCATACTCCTGCACCTAAAAAGCCAGATCATGCACTGCCTACCCTTGCACAACATTCCCCTTCAGCCATATCAAGATGCTCTGGGGCTAGGGTTGTTCCCTCAATTCCGTAGTGAAAGCATCTCCGAAGTGGATGTCACCTCCTACAGGCAACTCTGTTTTGATTGGCTCAATGCTCACTCCTGCCAATTGGATAATAGATGTAAATTGGAAAGTTGTTTAAAACTTTAACCCTTTCCATGCCTCCAAACTGTCCCACAGAAGCCTTTAGTCCTACTATCGCCTTTATCAATTCCTCAGCGTCTCTCTAATATATTTAAGCCTATACTCCAATCACCCATATGATGGTGATGACTTCCTGACCCTCACTGTCTGGTCTTTACCCCAGTCTACAGAGTACTGCCACCCAAATCACTCAAGCTCAATTTTTTCCTTTTAAATGTTGGGCTATATGTAATACATAGAGTAAGTAACATACATTTTTACTCCATGTTATGTGAATGGGTTAAAGTGTGCAGTAAAAAATAATAGTAATAGTATATCACAGTCTTGTTCTTGTAGTCCATGCATAGCAAGACATAGGGTAGTCAATAGACAATACAACTCATAAATAAAAACAAATGTGTTCAAGATAACAGGTTGTCACTCACTGTGGGTCTGACACATACTTTAAATGTATATCTGATCCAGTAAAGATATTGTTTCTTCCTGAATAACCATCACAATCTTTGTTTACATGGACTATTTGTAGTGTGACTTTTTCATGTGTTGTGAATCTTCCATGATGACATGTGACAAAAATTAAACCTTTAGTCTTGAAGATCAATCTGTTTTCGTGTCTATTACTCAAGGCTTGCAGGGTTTTTTTAAATCCATAGTTCATGACCTTATGCTTCATGTTTATTTTGTTTTGAGCTTCTAGAATCAATGACTCGCTGAATTTTTATGATCCCTTTGTTTTAAATGTTTTGTCAAAATCATACCCAAGGTTACCAGATCACACATGAATGGATGATTAGTTATTGTAAACCACTCAAATGAATGGATAGATAAATAGTTAGAAAATAGTTCCCCTGATTTATACTACTTTATCTTGATATTGTCGCGATCGCTCAGCTGCTGATCGCTTCTTTTTACTTCTGCCTCAGCGCGGTAGCGCTTTCATTGGTTGCCTAGCAACCCTGTTCCTGTCGGCCCTTCCGATGACGTCAGGAGGCCTTCTTATTCCGGCGTCTCCTCTCATCGGTGCCTGTTTGTTTTACTCGTGGGCTTTTGTGAGTACAAATTTATTCCTTTGATATCCTGAATCTGTGCCTGTTTATTCTGAACCCTAATACCCTACCTACCTGATATCGTTGCTGGACACTGCTTACCGGACTACTCTATTGGTTAACCCCTACCTGCCTGATAACACGTTGCTGGACACTGCTTACCTGACTACTCTATTGGTTAACCCCTACCTGCCTGATAACACGTTGCTGGACACTGCTTACCTGACTACTCTATTGGTTAACCCCTACCTGCCTGATAACACGTTGCTGGACACTGCTTACCTGACTACTCTATTGGTTAACCCCTACCTGCCTGATAACACGTTGCTGGACACTGCTTACCGGACTACTCTATTGGTTAACCCCAACCTGCCTGATAACACGTTGCTGGACACTGTTTACCTGACTACTCTATTGGTTAACCCCTACCTGCCTGATAACACGTTGCTGGACACTGCTTACCTGACTACTCTATTGGTTAACCCCTACCTGCCTGATAACACGTTGCTGGACACTGCTTACCTGACTACTCTATTGGTTAACCCCTACCTGCCTGATAACACGTTGCTGGACACTGCTTACCTGACTACTCTATTGGTTAACCCCTACCTGCCTGATAACACGTTGCTGGACACTGCTTACCTGACTACTCTATTGGTTAACCCCTACCTGCCTGATAACACGTTGCTGGACACTGCCTACCTGCCTGATAACACGTTGCTGGACACTGCTTACCTGACTACTCTATTGGTTAACCCCTACCTGCCTGATAACACGTTGCTGGACACTGCTTACCTGACTACTCTATTGGTTAACCCCTACCTGCCTGATAACACGTTGCTGGACACTGCTTACCGGACTACTCTATTGGTTAACCCCTACCTGCCTGATAACACGTTGCTGGACACTGCTTACCTGACTACTCTATTGGTTAACCCCTACCTGCCTGATAACACGTTGCTGGACACTGCTTACCTGACTACTCTATTGGTTAACCCCTACCTGCCTGATAACACGTTGCTGGACACTGCTTACCTGACTACTCTATTGGTTAACCCCTACCTGCCTGATAACACGTTACTGGATATTGCTTGCCTGACTATTCTATTGGTTAACCCTTACTACACGAAGTTTCTTCTCCTGACCCTGCTGTGTCATCTTCCAGTCTATTACTTTGAGTATATATTACACTACAGCTGTCGCAGGGTCAGGTCCTGGTATATACTCACTGTGCTAGGGTGTTATTAACCTCATTCTAGCATTTGGGTCTAACTCTGGACTTTACCTATCCTGACATTACAAACAGGCCATATAATGGACCCTAGTGAGTTATCCAGAGCTGTAGCTCTACAGGGACAGCTTCTTGGAACCCACTCTGCACACCTGCAATCCCTGGATTCTAAATTGGATCAAATAACTGCTCTTTTGCATAATCTTTCTCCTCCTTCTCAAGTCTCGGCAACACCTGTTGTTCCTGTGGCCAGCTCTAACCCTGCATTTAATCCGCCACAACCTGCAGAACAATTTATTCCTAGAATTCCACTACCGGATAAATATGACGGCAATCCTGAAGACTGTCGAGGATTTCTTAATCAGTGCCACCTTCACTTCAGAAATAATCCTCAGATGTTTGGTTCCTCTTCCTCCAAGATCACCTTTTTAATTTCTCTTATGAAGGGTAAAGCCCTGGCTTGGGTTTCTCCACTGTTGGAAAAGGATGATCTTTTGCTCCAGGATATTGACACTTTTGTATCTATATTTTCTTCTGTGTTTGATAAACCTGGTAGATCAGTGGCGGCTGAAGCAGGACTTTTAGATTTAAGACAAGGATCTCTTTCTGTAGAACAATACGCTATAGAATTCCGGACTTTAGCTGCTGAAACTATGTGGAATCATGGGGCACTGCTTGCAGCATTTCGTAAAGGTCTTTGTGATCGTTTGAAAGACGAATTGGTTTATAGGGATCTTCCCGGTTCTCTAGAAGATCTTATCAACCTATGTATCAAGCTTGATGCTCGTTACTCTGAGCGTCTCCATGAACGTGACCGTAACAGAAGATCCTTTATCAGATCTTCCTTTCGTCCTATGCCTTATTCTCCAAAACTTCCTACTCCAAATACTTCTATCTCTGAGTCAAGTGAACCCATGGAGGTTGGTGCTATTAAATTATCCGAAGCTGAACGTCTCAGAAGGCGTAATCTGGGACTATGTCTTTACTGCGGTATTAAGGGGCATATGTTAAAAGATTGTCCAACTCGTCCAGTAAAAGCCAGGGCTTAACTCCAGGAAGAGGGGCTGAGTTAAGCCAAAGTTCTTTTTCTTCCCTCAATCCCAAGCTGTTTGTTCCGGTTACTGTCCGCTTTGGCAACACCAAATTTCAGGCTCAAGCACTCATCGACTCTGGAGCTGCAGGAATGTTTATGGATTCAGAGTTTGTCAAAGCTTTTCGTATTCCTTTGCTTTCCAAGAGCCAAATAATTAAAGTCACTACTGTCAGTGGTCAACCTTTAGGTTCTGGTTTCATTCGATATTCTACCATTCCTCTTCTCATGTCTGTAGGAGTACTTCATTCCGAAACCATTTGCTTTGACATCATCTCTTCTCCACAGTTTCCCCTCATTTTGGGACTTCCTTGGCTTCAACTACATGATCCAGTTTTTTCCTGGTCCAAAGGAGAGCTTGTTGCTTGGGGATCTTCTTGTTTCACACAGTGTTTACGGAATGCACCCAAAACTTCTAGTACTGTTGTGGCAGTTTTGGACGTTCCTGATTCTTTGCCTGAACAATATCATTCTTTTTGTGATGTCTTTTCCAAAAAAGATGCTGAAGTATTACCTCCTCACCGGACCTTTGATTGTCCCATAGACTTATTACCAGGTGCACCTCTACCTAAGGGTAAAACTTACACACTTTCTCGTCAAGAAAATGTTTCACTTGAGGAATATATCAAGGATAATTTGGCCCAAGGTTTTATCCGCCCTTCTTCTCCAGTAGGGGCAGGTTTTTTCTTTGTGGAAAAGAAAGATGGAGGTCTTCGTCCTTGCATTGATTATCGAGCTCTTAATCAAATTACAATCAAGAATTGTTATCCACTCCCTCTTATTCCCGAATTATTTGATCGTCTCCAGGGTGCTTCCATCTTTACCAAATTGGATCTTCGTGGGGCATATAATTTGGTCAGAATTCGTAAAGGGGACGAGTGGAAAACTGCCTTCAACACTAGGTTTGGACACTACGAATATTTAGTTATGCCTTTTGGGTTATGCAATGCCCCTGCAGTTTTCCAACATTTCGTTAATGAAATTTTCAGAGACTATCTTAATCAATTTGTTATTATCTATCTTGATGATATTCTGATTTATTCCCGGACTTTACAGGATCACATTCATCATGTTACATTAGTACTCCAGAGATTACGTGAAAATTCTCTTTTTGCCAAGCTTGAAAAGTGTTCTTTTCATCAAGAATCTATTCCTTTCTTGGGTTACATTATTTCTCCGTCTGGATTCAAGATGGATTCTGACAAACTGTCGGCTATCCTAGACTGGCCTAGACCTACTTCCTTAAAATCTCTTCAAAGATTCCTGGGGTTTGCCAATTATTATCGTAAGTTCATAAAGGACTTTGCTAACATCTCGGCACCCCTTACTGCTCTTACTAAAAAGGGTCAGGATTGCAAGCATTGGTCTGATCTAGCCTTACAGGCATTTGAATCTCTAAAATCTGCATTTACTTCGGCTCCCATTCTTTGCCATCCTGTTCCGACTCTTCAATTCATTCTTGAAGTGGATGCTTCTCTGATTGCTGCTGGGGCAGTACTATCTCAGCAAAATCCTGTTTCTAGCAAGATTCTTCCTGTGGGATTTTTCTCCAAGAAGTTCAATACCTCCGAACTGAATTATGACGTTGGAAACAAAGAACTGTTAGCTATTAAAATGGCTTTGGAAGAATGGAGACATCTGCTTGAAGGCACTGTTCAACCATTTCTTATACTCACAGACCATAAAAATCTTCTGTATCTTCATACTGCCAAACGCCTCAACTCACGTCAAGCCCGATGGGCTCTGTTCTTCTCCAGATTTAATTTTGTCCTCTCATATATTCCTGGCTCTAAGAATACGAAAGCAGACGCTTTATCTAGACAATTTCTGGCTTCTGATTCTACATTTCTGGATTCTGAACCCATTCTTCGCCCTGCTAAAGTTCTGGCTCAGTTATCTACGTTTCTTCTACAAGCGTTACAGTCTGCTCAAGCTTCTGTTCCTTCATCTTATGACATACCTCCTGGGATCTTATTTGTACCTACTGAATTCCGCCTAAAACTTATTCGTTGGGCTCATGATAATGTTCTGTCTGGACATCCAGGAGTACGTAATACTTTGTGGAGACTCAAACAACATGTCTGGTGGCCTTCCATGGGCAAAGATGTCAAAGATTATGTTGCAGCTTGTAATTCCTGTACCTCAAATAAACAATCTTCATCATTACCTCTCGGTCTCTTACAACCTCTGCCTGTTCCGTACTATCCCTGGTCTCATGTTTCCATGGACTTTATTACAGATCTTCCTAATTCTGCCGGAAACAAGACCATATGGGTGGTGGTAGACAGGTTTTCCAAAGCAGCTCATTTTGTTCCATTAACTGGATTACCATCGGCCCAGAAACTCGCTGAATTGTTTATTCTCCATATCACCAGATTACATGGTTTTCCTTTGGACATCGTTTCCGATCGAGTTCAATTTGTCTCAAGATTTTGGAAATTTCTGTGCAAACAGTTTGGAGTTACTATATCTCTTTCTACTGCGCATCATCCTCAGTCCCACGGGCAAACTGAGCGGGTAAATCAATCTCTTGAGTCCTATCTCAGGCACTATGTTAATCATCAACACTCCAATTGGTCTCAACTTCTTCCTTTAGCAGAACTTGCTTACAATTCCCGCTTTAACTCTTCTTTACAGACTTCTCCTTTCAAGGCAGCCTATGGATTCGAACCTAGAACTTTTCCTATGTCTTCGGGAGGTTCTGGAGTCCCTGGAGCAGATCGTACTGTGAGAAGTCTTTGTAAACACTGGAAGATGATTCGGGAAATCCTTCTTCTCTCTACTCAAAAGTATAAACGATTTGCTGATCGCAGACGCCGGAAGGCGCCCTCTTTTCGGACTGGAGACAAGGTTTGGATTTCCACCAGATTCATCCGACTCAAACAACCCTGTGCTAAATTGGGTCCCAAATACATCGGACCATTCGGGATTGTTTCCAAGGTATGTTCTACTGCCTACAGGGTGGCTTTACCAGACACCTTGAAGATTCACCCTGTCTTTCACGTATCTCTTCTTAAACCAGCAGTCTCTAACCGGTTTTCCACCAAATGTAGAGTTCCCTCTCCGTTCCTTGTGGATGGTACTTCAGAATTTGAGATCAGTCAGATTCTTGATTCCAGATTAAGGGGTAACCGTCTGTACTATTTGGTCCATTGGAAGGGATATCCCATCACTGAACGTTCTTGGGAACCTGCTTCTCATGTCCGTGCCTCTGCTTTGATCAAACGGTTCCACGCCCAGAATCCTTCGAAGCCTGGTCGTGTTTCCCGGAGGGGTCCTTGAGGTGGGGGCACTGTCGCGATCGCTCAGCTGCTGATCGCTTCTTTTTACTTCTGCCTCAGCGCGGTAGCGCTTTCATTGGTTGCCTAGCAACCCTGTTCCTGTCGGCCCTTCCGATGACGTCAGGAGGCCTTCTTATTCCGGCGTCTCCTCTCATCGGTGCCTGTTTGTTTTACTCGTGGGCTTTTGTGAGTACAAATTTATTCCTTTGATATCCTAAATCTGTGCCTGTTTATTCTGAACCCTAATACCCTACCTACCTGATATCGTTGCTGGACACTGCTTACCGGACTACTCTATTGGTTAACCCCTACCTGCCTGATAACACGTTGCTGGACACTGCTTACCTGACTACTCTATTGGTTAACCCCTACCTGCCTGATAACACGTTGCTGGACACTGCTTACTGGACTACTCTATTGGTTAACCCCAACCTGCCTGATAACACGTTGCTGGACACTGTTTACCTGACTACTCTATTGGTTAACCCCTACCTGCCTGATAACACGTTGCTGGACACTGCTTACCTGACTACTCTATTGGTTAACCCCTACCTGCCTGATAACACATTGCTGGACACTGCTTACCTGACTACTCTATTGTTTAACCCCTACCTGCCTTATAACACGTTGCTGGACACTGCTTACCTGACTACTCTATTGGTTAACCCCTACCTGCCTGATAACACGTTGCTGGACACTGCTTACCTGACTACTCTATTGGTTAACTCCTACCTGCCTGATAACACGATGCTGGACACTGCTTACCTGACTACTCTATTGGTTAACCCCTATCTGCCTGATTACACGTTACTGGATATTGCTTGCCTGACTATTCTATTGGTTAACACTTACTACACGAAGTTTCTTTTCCTGACCCTGCTGTGTCATCTTCCAGTCTATTACTGTGAGTATATATTACACTACAGCTGTCGCAGGGTCAGGTTCTGGTATATACTCACTGTGCTAGGGTGTTATTAACCTCATTCTAGCATTTGGGTCTAACTCTGGACTTTACCTATCCTGACAGATATCCTTTGTTAAAACTTAGCAAATCTAGGTAGGCACAAAAGCATCCATAGGTCTTGAGCACTATATGTCAGCAGTTTTTGCGCTTATGTTTGTAACACTGATATACATAGTTCACAAGCTATGTGCATGTTCCCAAGTATAGTCTTAAGGAAATTAGCTATGTTTCATCAAAGGATACCATGGGAAAGAGATAAACTTGATACTATACATACAATGTTATTTTGTTTTTAATTACATGCTCTAAATAACTTTCAAATGTCTTCAAAAAGTATATTAGTGTACCGGCATCATTGTTGGGTTAAAGGGACACTAAACCCAAATATTTTTCTTTCATGATTCAAATAGAGCAGGCAATTTTAAGCAACTTTCTAATTTACTCCTATTATAATTTTTCTTTGTATCTTTATTTGAAAAGCAGGAATGAAAGCTTGGGAGCCAGCCCATTTTAGGTTCAGCACCTGGCTACTGCTTGCTGATTGGTGGCTAAATGTAACCACCAATCAGCAAGCGCTATCCAGGGTGTTGAATCAAAAATGGTCTGGCTCCTTAGCTTAGATTCCTACTTTTTCAAATAAAGATAGCAAGAGAAAGAAGAAAAATTATAATAAGACCCACATTGTTTCGTTCATGATTCAGGTAGATCATGTGATTTTAAACAACCTTCCAATTTACTTCTATTATCTAATTTGTTTTCCTCTCTTGATATCCTTTGTTGAAAGGGATACATAGGTAGACTCATGAGCTACTGATTGGTGGTTGCACTTAAATGCCTCATGTTACCCAGTGCATTCAGCTAGCTCCCAATAGTGCATTGCTGCTCCTTCAAAAAGGGTACCAAGATAATGAAGCACAATTGATAATGGAGGCAAATTGGAAAGTTATTTGCAATTGTTTTCTCTATCTGAATCACAATAGAAAAAAATGTGGTTTTTGTGTCCCTTAAATTTAGAGACAAGTTCCCTCTGCTGGTTTTAAAGCATAACTGTATAATTTAATCGAACCTATATAAATGCTGCAAAAAATGTTTTTAGTAATTTTGGTTTAAGAGCGATAATTGTAGCTTGGGCTTTTTAGATACTGTGGGCTGGAGCTTGAGACTCCTGGAATAAAGATATGACAGAAGATACAATTTTAAACAACTTTCCAGTATACTTAGATTATCGATGTTGCTTCATTCTCTTGTTATCTTTGCTGAATGAGCAACAGTGCATTACTAGCAGCTAGCTGAACACATCTAGTCAGCCAATCACAAGAGACAAATGTGTGCAAGCACCAATTACCAGCTAACTCACAGTAGTGTAGGACTTGTGCGTATTCTTTTTCAACTAATTTAAAAGTGTCTTGGATTTACATGCTCTATCTGAATCATGCAAGTTTTATTTTGACTTTCCTATCTCTTTAACACTGTGCTTAAAGGGATAGTAAACCCCAAACATGTTATGGTTTAAAAAGATAGCTAATCCCTTTATTTACCATACACCAGTTTTACATAACCAACACTGTTATAGAAATATACTTTTTACCTCTGTAATTACCTTGTATCTAAGCTTCTGCAGACGGCCTCCTTATCTCTGATCTTTTGACAGATCTGAGATAAAGACTTTACAGACTTTATATCATTTGTGGAGGAATCTGTTTACATTACCGCATGTGCTGCTTCTGTTTCACATAATTACTTGGTGTGTTTACTCCTTGCTGAGCAGTCACGGTTTGCACAGGTCCTATGTCCTTTTGATCACAAGTCTGTATTATTGTCCTTTTATGTGCTAAATCTGGAGTTCCTGCTTCTTTCCGGGTAGCCATGGAACTTTATACCACCTGCTATCTAACTAAGAGCTTAGTTTTGGTGATTGTATGCTCTGCCTTACAGACTTCACTATTGTCTCTCTTTTTTCCTTGGAAGTTTGCTTCTGGATTTCAGAAAGGATATCAAGTCTGCCCCTGAGGAGCTCCAAATAAGAATTACTATAGATAAGGAGTAGGCATACTTATATATGCTTTCATTGCCTACTGCAACGGGGGTGACCCAGTAGTATGACACATTTGCAGGAGAAGTTAGGGGGGGTAATATCTAAGTAAAATAAGAGTTTTGTTAAAAAATAAAATAGTATAACTAAAAAGAACATTTCTCTTGTAAGGTGTATCCAGTCCACAGATTCATCCCTTACTTGTGGGATATTCTCCTTCCTAACAGGAAGTGGCAAAGAGAGCACACAGCAGAGCTGTCCATATAGCTCCCCCTCTAGCTCCACCCCCCAGTCATTCTCTTTGCCGGCTCTAAGCAATAGGGTCTCTCTCGGAAGGGTAAAGTGAATGTGGTGTTAGATTTGTAGTTTTTACTTACAGTAGAATGTCATTAAATGGATTACTCTAGTCAAAATTAAACTTTCTGGATTCAGATAGAGCAGGCAATATTAATCAACTTTCTAATTTACTACTATTATCATTTTTTCTTCGTTCTTTTGCTATCTTAATTTGAATGTAAGCTTAGGAGCCAGCCCATTTTTTGGTTCAGCACCTGGGTAGAGCTTGCTGATTTGTGGTTACATTTAGACACCAATCAGAAAGTGCTACCCAGGTGATAACCAAAAATAGTCCGGCTCATATGTTTACATTCTTGCTTTTTCAAATAAAGATAAAATGAGAATGAAGAAAAATTAATAATAGGACGAAATTAGAAAGTTGCTTAAAATTGCCTGCTCTATCTGAATTATGAAAGTTTAATTTTGACTAGACTATCCCTTTAACATGTCAATGCTTTCTAACCTTCTTTTTTAAGTGACACACAGTTGCTATTCTATTTTATAATTGACTTCTTTGATGTTTTTTTTTCCAGAGTAAATCATCTAGAAAAGGCTTTATTCGGACGCGATGGTGTATTACTGACTGGTATGTTTTCCTTTTTCAATATCTGCACTTCTGTTGAGCTCTTTAGAAACTTTAAAAAATAAAAACGTGAAAGGACTGAAAGCCTGTGAGATTAATAGATTATTTTTACTATTTAATTTCATATTGTACTAAAGTCACTAATGAGCACTAATAGACTATGTTTAATTAAAAGCAATTGGATCATATCTCAGGAAACTCAGAATAGCCTTTTATGTTCAGGACCAGATAAATATTTGCGAGGCATTGTGTCTGTTCCCTGCTGATTACGGTGAAAGCATCATATCAGCAACTCATTTCTAAGACTCTTTCATTTTTAAACTGGTACATTATGTTATACTAGAATGGGGAAAACTGATCTTTATATAAGGAATGTGTATTGTTACTTGTATGAAACCCTAAAAAAAGCAATGTTCCAAATGTTTGTTGTTTTGTTTTTTGTACGTTGTAAATTCAGTTTTATAAAGCTATGTTAAAATACACATATAATAATGAATGAAGTTAGTGCCTTAAATTGTATAACATCCTTTAAAAGCATATTTTTTTCTTTGTCTAAATCTGTCGGCAAATTTGTTTGTGCATATGTAGATAGCGAACTGAGCAGAAAGAGATAAAGGTAGAAATATACTGGTTTCTGTTTCTATGTTAGCTTATCTTGAAAGATAAATAGTGTTACACACGCGCTCTAAAAATCGGTTTGCTTGCTTACTAAAACTTTGCATATGGAAGAGAATCCAGCTGTATTTTTTTTACATTAAATGCTTATAAAAAGGAGTAGGTCGTCACTGGAGCCATATTGTGATTAATATAGAGATCTGAATGGCACTGGCAATTTGAGACTTTATCTTTTTTTATTGTAACATAATATGTGATTTTAGGGGTTTGATTCATTATTTACTTAAGCAAATATTGATATATGTCTGTTTTTTCTCTTAAATGCTTATCATTAGTTAAACCATATTAGAGGAAACTAATTCAGCTTGTTAGAAAGATGAATTAGTTACCGCCCGATATCACTTCTCCCACTAACATCAAAACTCCTTGAAAAACTAGTTTACAATCGCCTAACCCACTTCCTGTCCGCCAACTCCTTGCTTGACCCCCTGCAATCCGGATTCCGCCCCAAACACTCAACTGAGACTGCCCTTACCAAGGTTATGAACGATCTTCTCTCTGCTAAAAATATTGACCACTACTCCATACTCATCCTACTTGACCTCTCTGCTGCCTTCGACACAGTTGACCACCCCCTCCTCCTACAGACCCTTAGCTCTTTTGGCCTCTGTGGCACTTCTCTTTCCTGGTTTCACTCTTATCTTTCTCACAGGTCTTTGCCAATAACTCCTCCTCTCCAATGCCTCTGTCTGTTGGAGTACCTCAAGGATCTGTTCTGGGTCCTCTACTCTTCTCCATTTATACTTCTTCTCTGGGTAAACTTATCAACAGTTATGGCTTCAAATATCACCTCTATGCTGATGACACCCAGATCTACCTCTCCACCCCTGCTCTCTCTCCCTCTGTCCTTTCTCATGTCAGCAACTGCTTATCTGGTATTTCTTCCTGGATGGCCTCTCACCACCTAAAGATAAACATGTACAAGACTGAGCTCCTTCTTATCCCCCCCCCCCCTCAAGCTCTACGCCGACCTGTGACTTCTCTATCCCTGTTGACAGCATCACCATTTCCCCATCGCACCAAGTCCACTGCCTCGGAGATACACTTGACTCAAATCTATCCTTCACCCCCCCCATATCCAATCGCTTTCTACATCCTGCTGCAACCATCTACGCAACATTTCCAAGATTCAAACGAATGGAAAAATGATATAAAGAATACCACAATTCCCAAAGTATGCACTTTTAGCACTCTGGGCCCTAAACTAAAGGGTGGGTGGTCCCTGCTGGGATTGGATAAAAATTAACTTTTATTGTAACCATTTAAAAAACCAAATTGTTGGTTGAAATACACATACTATTAAAATACACTCCAGTACCATATACCAGTAATATCAATATATATTGGATCACCAGTAAATTGAATTAGGCCTGTCTATATTCACAGTCATGAATGATCCAAAAAATTTTTTATAACAAAATAGCGTTCGCTAAAACACTGTTACAGTGTACCTACATCAAAAAGTGATTACAAGTGTGAGTTGGGTATATGTAATGAGAGAATGGGTAGAACATGTCCCCTCTCTTAGTTAATCCCTGGATTACTGAATTCTAATATTAAATTGTGTTCAGTCTATATTGTAACCTCAGTACACTGTGGTAATAGCTAGTAGCTACTACCAGGTCATATGAATAATTGTTCAGCCCAGCTAAGTCTGTGCGGTGTCAGAGTTGGTAATCACAATGAATTAAAGTGCTGTTATTCCGACATCTCTTATATGTGAAGGGCTAAATATTTATATTGTGGCTGAGTCTGGCACAACCCAGACTAGATAGGTTAAATATTTGTGAATTAGAGAGCCTTTCTAGTGGATCGATCTGGATACTAATGACCCAGTTTGCCTGTGTGAGTTTATCGTTACTTGTTAGTCATAATATTTCTTCAGGTACACATCACTGCAACGCACCTCACACAGTTCTGTATATGAATGTAGCTATATCTAATAGTTGTCTGTTACTCTCTCTGTTCAAGTCCTTAGGTATCACTGTATCAGACACACTATGCTGCTATTTAGTACAAATCATAACTTGAGTACATTGCGGTAATGGCCTGCAGTTAATACCAGGTCATATCGTAAATTGTTCAGTCTAGCTATGTCTGTACAGTGTCAGAGTTAGTAATTCTGTCTGTGCAGTCACAATGAGTTTAGGTGCTCTTATTCCGGTATCCACTATATATCAAAGGCTGTATAAATCTGATAAAGCTAAGTCTGGCACAACCCAGACTAAGTAAATTGGGTGTCTATACATTACAAAGTCTTTTTAGTGAGTCAATCTGGATAGTTATAACCCAGTTAGCCGATATAAATGTTTCATTGTTCATTCATCATGGTATTTGTTCATACACACACCTCTGCACATCATCTCACACAATTCAATATATAAATAAAGCTAAGTCTGGCACAACCCAGGCTGTGAGTTTTTACTGTTATCAGTTATTTGTCATTCCAATCAGCTGTGCAGCACTCATACAGTTACGATTCTATTATTCGCAGTCTGGGTAGAATATTGACTGTGAGTTTATATTTTCTACTGCCCACTCTGTTAATAGGCTATATATCAAGTTAAATTACTATCTGGCACAACCCAGGTTCTATATGGAATGTTTATATTTTACATAGCCTTGCAATGAATACGCCCGGTGTTTGCTGCCCGGTGCACTGATACAACCTTGTAAGCTAGATTGATCATTCCGCCATTCATTCAGTTTAAATCCCTTGATTCATTATCGAGGGCATGTAATGTAATTATGATTCTGGGGTGCTGGTTTATACCATATCCCCAGATACACCCAAGTCACTCGCTACGAAGTATATTTTGAAGGTACAGTTTTAGCGATACATGGATAGATGGTACTGGGCAGTTAAAAATACACAAAAATTCGAGTGTGAAAGAATCAACACTCTCCCCTGACGCGTTTCGCCCGATAGGGCTTTATCAAAATCTATCTATCGGGCGAAACGCGTCAGGGGAGAGTGTTGATTCTTTCACACTCGAATTTTTGTGTATTTTTAACTGCCCAGTACCATCTATCCATGTATCGCTAAAACTGTACCTTCAAAATATACTTCGTAGCGAGTGACTTGGGTGTATCTGGGGATATGGTATAAACCAGCACCCCAGAATCATAATTACATTACATGCCCTCGATAATGAATCAAGGGATTTAAACTGAATGAATGGCGGAATGATCAATCTAGCTTACAAGGTTGTATCAGTGCACCGGGCAGCAAACACCGGGCGTATTCATTGCAAGGCTATGTAAAATATAAACATTCCATATAGAACCTGGGTTGTGCCAGATAGTAATTTAACTTGATATATAGCCTATTAACAGAGTGGGCAGTAGAAAATATAAACTCACAGTCAATATTCTACCCAGACTGCGAATAATAGAATCGTAACTGTATGAGTGCTGCACAGCTGATTGGAATGACAAATAACTGATAACAGTAAAAACTCACAGCCTGGGTTGTGCCAGACTTAGCTTTATTTATATATTGAATTGTGTGAGATGATGTGCAGAGGTGTGTGTATGAACAAATACCATGATGAATGAACAATGAAACATTTATATCGGCTAACTGGGTTATAACTATCCAGATTGACTCACTAAAAAGACTTTGTAATGTATAGACACCCAATTTACTTAGTCTGGGTTGTGCCAGACTTAGCTTTATCAGATTTATACAGCCTTTGATATATAGTGGATACCGGAATAAGAGCACCTAAACTCATTGTGACTGCACAGACAGAATTACTAACTCTGACACTGTACAGACATAGCTAGACTGAACAATTTACGATATGACCTGGTATTAACTGCAGGCCATTACCGCAATGTACTCAAGTTATGATTTGTACTAAATAGCAGCATAGTGTGTCTGATACAGTGATACCTAAGGACTTGAACAGAGAGAGTAACAGACAACTATTAGATATAGCTACATTCATATACAGAACTGTGTGAGGTGCGTTGCAGTGATGTGTACCTGAAGAAATATTATGACTAACAAGTAACGATAAACTCACACAGGCAAACTGGGTCATTAGTATCCAGATCGATCCACTAGAAAGGCTCTCTAATTCACAAATATTTAACCTATCTAGTCTGGGTTGTGCCAGACTCAGCCACAATATAAATATTTAGCCCTTCACATATAAGAGATGTCGGAATAACAGCACTTTAATTCATTGTGATTACCAACTCTGACACCGCACAGACTTAGCTGGGCTGAACAATTATTCATATGACCTGGTAGTAGCTACTAGCTATTACCACAGTGTACTGAGGTTACAATATAGACTGAACACAATTTAATATTAGAATTCAGTAATCCAGGGATTAACTAAGAGAGGGGACATGTTCTACCCATTCTCTCATTACATATACCCAACTCACACTTGTAATCACTTTTTGATGTAGGTACACTGTAACAGTGTTTTAGCGAACGCTATTTTGTTATAAAAAATTTTTTGGATCATTCATGACTGTGAATATAGACAGGCCTAATTCAATTTACTGGTGATCCAATATATATTGATATTACTGGTATATGGTACTGGAGTGTATTTTAATAGTATGTGTATTTCAACCAACAATTTGGTTTTTTAAATGGTTACAATAAAAGTTAATTTTTATCCAATCCCAGCAGGGACCACCCACCCTTTAGTTTAGGGCCCAGAGTGCTAAAAGTGCATACTTTGGGAATTGTGGTATTCTTTATATCATTTTTCCATTCGTTTGGATTAATTTCATGCACAAGCACCATTTCCTCTATAGAGATATACAATCACTACACACTAAACAGGTGAATATATAACTAAATAAAATAAAGAGGAAAAGCCCGAGGAGTGCCACTATTCAATTTTGTGTGTGTTATTTCCAAGATTCAACCTTTTCTGTGCGCTAACACCACAAAGCAAATAATCCACTCCCTTGTTATTTCCCGATTTGACTACTGCAATAACCTACTTACTGGCCTTCCTCTTTCCCGCCTCTCCCCTCTTCAATCCATCCTAAATGCCTCTGCCAGGCTGATCCACCTTTCCAGTCGCTCTGTATCTGCTGCACCTCTCTGCTAGTCCCTTCATTGGCTCCCCATACACAGCAGAATTAAATTCAAAATTCTCACCCTTGCATACAAAGCGCTCACCAACTCCGCTCCCTTCTATCTATCCTCTCTAATCAACAAGTATACTCCAGCCTGCCCACTAAGATCCAACAATGACCTGCTTCTGCGACTATCACCTCCTCTCATGCTAGACTGCAGGACTTCTGTCGTGCAACACCTACCCTCTGGAACACTCTCCCTCGTGCTGTCAGGCTTTGCCCAAATCTTTCTTCCTTTAAATGCTCTCTGAAGACTTTTCTGTTAAGAGAAGCCCACCACCCAACTGAATAATATTCCCTTTACCTAACAACACTTCCCTCCTCTAACTCTGCATTAACATCTTTCTCAGTCTTGCAGTCCTCACCTCCTGTTTCTCAACCTCCTACCCTTCTAGATTGTAAGTTCCCACAGGAATAGGGCCCTCGATTCCTCCTGTATGTGTTTGTAAATTCTGTCCTGTCTCTTAGTCTTAGAAGTTTTATACTATTGTTTTATTTAAATGATCTGTATCCATGGACAGCGCTGCGGAATATGATGGCGCTTCATAAATAAAGTATAATAATAATAAGTGTCAGATTTCTCCTGAGATAGAGCAACATTCTATATCTTCATCTATAGAGACCTAGACATACTCAGGATGCAATCTGTTTTTAGGTCATGCCAAACATACTAGGTAGCTTTCCTGTAATATATCCTCTAATTACATCCAAGACGAATATTCTCCTGAAATACTACCTCATAAAGTAAAATTTCTAAATGTATTCTTAGAGCCTTTTCAGCAGCCCGAGTTTTACTCTAAAATCTTTTTTCCCCTAAAAAGAAGAGGCTATATATTTTTTTAAACCAAAGCACATTTATTTTCTATTAAAGAACCAAAGATACATGAATGCTAATAAAATATTTTAGTAGTAATTGGAAAATGATCAAAGACGTGGATTCAAACTAAATGTTGCATTGAACCAGCAGAAATTGCTGGCCTGTGAATAGGAACCAAAGCCTGAAAAAGTTTCTTGAAAGCTGCTTCTGCTTGTCACACTATAGCTTCCCAAGAGGTAGTCCCTTCTTTCAAAGAAATGGTGGAATATTTCTGTAAGGCAGACCTGAGTGCATCTACTGCAAGACATGTTGCCAGATTTGCAGAGAGTTCATGAGAGTGAAAGAAAGACTCATATCTTCTAGAAAGAAATCTTTTGACCAGGCTCTGATAAAACCTTTGCTTGTGGTAATGAAATTGGCATAATCAGACTCAACTTCTTTTAAAGTCCAGGGTTATAAGAAATATGTTAAGTAATCATGTATCTTATTATTCTTCTCATAAAATGTGAGAGACAAGAAAAGAAAATACTTTTGCCTAAGGAACCAGAGTCTGAAAACCTATATAAATCAAGAAGATATGGGGGTAAACTTGTATTTAATCCTTTTAGGTTCAAGATAGTGTGAGGTCATCAAATGCTTAAAATAAGAGATCTAGATGTTAGTAAACAGAAGGGCCTTTGGATAAAAAGAACAAGTTCAAGTCTGTGGAAGATTTGCAAGGCAGCAAGTCTCTAAAGTTCTTTAGGTACCTAGGTAAAAAATATTCATTTCACAGGTTACACTGAATAGGATTTTTTCTTTTTTCTCTATTTTGTCAATTATGAAAGACCTTATGAACTTCATCTTTCTATCAAAGCAGGGTTTCAGGGAATTCAACACTCTTGTTTGTTCCAAAGGAAGAAACAATTTTGTTCAGTTTTGTTCTAGAAATAGCTTAATACATTTGTTAGGATTCTGCAGTTCAGCATAGAGTTCCTTTATTTAGCACTTTTTGAGCTGTAACTAGTTCAGTACATGTCTACAGATCTGAAGAATTTGTTTCTTTATATTGATATCCAATTAAAACATTGCAAGTTCATTCATTTTCCGTTTCCATTATAGAAAAAGGGCTTTCAGGCTCTAGAACTAATTTGGTTATTTTTACAAATGCTATTTCACTTTCAGTGTTGATTTAGTTCTGCCAGGCAGAACAGACAGTTCAGTCAGAGTAAGAGCTGAAAGGCAGAAGAAGAAGCAGATTTTAGTGTTTGAAAGAATCCATCAAACCCAGAGGATAAAGAATGCTGCAGGATTTTTTAGTCTTTGATAAACGGAGAAGTTACTGGAAGTGAATTCTGTTTGATCTAAGAAAGGAGGTTCTGCTGATGGACTAAAAGCTTCATTACGGTACCGACAAAAGTTTCCTTTACTTCCTGTCCCAGTCCCTCAAGTAGGAGGAGGCCTCAACAAGAATAAAAAGGTCTGTTGGGCTCCTGTTCGAATCGGTGGTGATCATACAAGAGTAGATCATCAGCACCAAACCTGCTGCACTAAACTATAAAACACCCTAAGGATATATATGAGTGGCCCCTAACAGAGCAAAGCATCTTGATAAAGCCCTATATACTGGTGAAACACATCGAAGGCGAAGGACTGTGGGGTGCCAGTGTGATTACAAAAGCCTTTTGTCAACTTTGTGACATATTTCCACTTCAAACTAACCAAACAAGAAAAACGCATTTGCACCAATCAGAAGGAATATATAGGTCATGTGACCGGCCGTACCTCCAATCACGCACATCATTGCACAGGAACAGAGGAGCAGGTAACCTCTACTCTAAGTAAGAGTCAAGCAGAGAGAAACTCCCGGTTTCCGTTTGACAAGGTAAAAAGGATATCACCTCCATTGACAGAGGCAAAGAGAATGACTGCGGATTATCGGTAAAGGAAGTTACACTTAACAGCTTTGCTGGAGTGCTCTTTGCCTCCTCCTGCTGGCCAGGAGTTGAATATCCCACTAGTAATTGGAATGACTTTGTGGACTCTTCATGTCCGGAAAGAACGAAATTTATCTTGTAAGCATAAATTTTGTTATCGTGATGCAACAAAGGTAATACGGTTTTTGTCCTCAAAGGTTGCAAACAGCCGATACGGCACTCACTTGTGGAAATTATACAAGTGTGACTATCCAGGATTGTGTGTATATATATATATATATATATATATATATATATATATATATATATATATATATATATATATACACTTCTCTGAGCAGCAATTTTCTACTCTAGGCTGCTGGGATACAAAGTTTCTATAGACATATACATGCAAATTTTGGCCAAAGTGGAAAAGGTGGTTTTGAAACTGGACTTTTAAGTATTTTATACGTTTCTAAAATGTCTTTTAGCATTTTATCTATTTGTGTTGTTGTGCCCAATACTCTTATTTGGACATTTGATTTTGTAAAATAGCTAGCTGATTTAAGGGAGACGTCCTTATATGATATTTTATATTTTATGCTGATAATATGAATATTGTTTATATTGTTAAATAAATCCTTAATTATACACCCATACGTCATTATTGTATGAACTATACATGATAGGAGTTTTGAGACATATATATATGTGTGTAGAAATATCTGCTCAGCGGAGCGCTCTGGGCTTGCACGTCCTCCAATGAAACAAACGGCACTATCGAGAGAGGGCGGGAACACTTCCCCTAACTCACCAGTCCCTGGGTCATAGGTCAGGCAGCTCGTATCCAGTGTGACAATTCTGCACGCAAAAAACAACAGGATGGAAGGAGCGCACTCGAAAGCCCAGTATGTAAAAAGTAAATATTTATTAGAAAATCCTTGTAGGTAAAAACATGGGTCAGAAAACTTTATGCATTATAACCAGGTTGATATGCAGGTACTCGGCGTAGCATATGCGTTTTCATGCGCTTGCGCACTTGGTCACTGCTCAGCTGAGTACCTGCACGTCATCTATTTAAAGGAGACCAAAAACTAATAAAAAAGAAATTATCCTGCACGTGTGTAATCCTAATTAATCATCCTGGAAAACAGTATATAACCAAAGAAAGTGACCATATGTAAAGCTCGAATATAGATTTTACCTTAACACATCTTATTTAAAACACAAAATATGCTTTAAGAATATGATACATTTGAATCCATCCAAATGCTAACAAACAGTTTGAGAAGAACACGTATATATTTGTATAGGAAGCATTCTACATATCACTTCAGGAAATTAAAAAAAAAACATATTAGTTATTGACTTTATTTAGACATCCCAACAACAGAGCATAGTACAATTTTTATACCATATACTTGCGTGCACATATGTTTAAAGAACATGTTGTTTCTCAAATATGATAACAGTACCTAGTTCCTTCATACCTCAAAGAGTTCTTAATTAACTTTCTATATGTGTCTATTCTATATTCCTAAAAATTGTTCTAGAAATATACTTTGATCAGTGCTAATGATCTAAAAGAAATGACACTGCTTGTTAATTTCAATATATACTCTCCTTCATGTATCAACATTTTGTAACCTGCTCACCAAAAAATCGTACTTACATGTTATTCCTGATAAACTGTATAAATGATATATATAAACCTATTCTACAAATATTTCCAACTCTTTTTTTATTTTTTAATTCTTATTTAATTCCTTCTTAAACAGAGAGATCTATGTCATGTTAATCCCATGGGGATGACTAGTTTCTAAAGTAAACATCCAGTAAATCTCTTTCTTACTGAGAGTCATCTCTCTATTACCGCTTCTCCAAACTGGTACAAAATCTGTACCCTGTATGGTTAATGCTGTTGTATCGGCATTATGCAGATTTCTAAAGTGTCTGGCGACTGGAGTGTCTGATTCTATATCTTCTATTGAACGAAGATGCTGCAAAAACCTGTCCTTCAGTGACCTTTTCGTCTTACCTGTATATTGCATAAAGCAAATTTTACATGTTAAAAGATAAACCACATGTGTTGTGGCACAGTTTATGAAGGGATTAATTGTATATTCCTTCTGTGTTACAGTTGATTTAAACCTGTCGCCCTCGGTTACGTAACCACAAGTCTTACATATTGGCCTTCTACATTTGTAGATTCCCTTCCTTTTCTGTAACCAACATTTATCCACTCTTGGCTTCAAATCAGAGGGAGACAGATAATTGCCTAATGTTTTCCCTCTTTTGGGGATAAAGTCGCACCCCCATTGGATAATATGTTTCAATATAGGGTCTGAATATAGTATGGGCAATGATTCTTGTATTATATGACAGATTTTATTGAATTCTAGACTATACGCAGTTATAAACTTTGGTTTACATATACTCAATTGACTGCTGTATTTACTTCTGTCTGTATTTTTATACCTTAATAAATCATTTCTAGTCAATTTGTCAACTGTATGTTTTGCTTTTTCTAAAGCTTCCTGGGTATATCCCCTATCTTTCAATCTGATCATAGTTTCCTGTGCTTGCCTTTGATAATCCTGATCACTACTACAATTTATTTTTATCCTAATCAGCTCTCCTTTTGGAATCGCCCTTACTACATGCCTGGGATGGCATGAGTTATATTGTAGAATGGTATTTCCAGCTGTAGGTTTTCTATACATTACAGTATTAATTTTTGTTCCCTTTCATTAATTGATATAGTTAGATCTAAAAAGTTCACACTTTCATTGCTCTGTTCACTAGTGAAACTTATAGCACAGTTGTTCTGATTCAAATATTCACAAAAGTTATTTGCCTCCTCCTCACTTCCATTTAACACAAAAAGTAGATCATCTATATAACAATGAAAATGAATTTGTTGGTCTTTGTAAGGATTTCTATCTCCAAAAAGGTGAGACAGCTCCCACCAACCCATAAACAGGTTGGCATAAGAGGGGGAAATCTTGGCCCTTATTGCCGTCCCACGTTTCTGGAGATAGAACTCTCTCAAATTTGAAAAAATTATGAGTTAACAGATATTCAATTGCCCTCATAACAAAAATTTTAGTGGTCGGGTCAAAATCAGTTTGTGTATTTAGAAAATATTCGACTGCTGTCACACTCAATGTATGTTGTATAGATGTATAAAGTGCCGACACATCAACCACTATAAATCTATATGTGGATTTCCAAGTAACCTGTTCTAAATGTGTCGTATCTTGTATATAGCTAGGTAGGTCTTTAACCATATTTTGAAGAAATGAATCCACAAGTTGTGAAAGGGACTCATTCAGAGAATCTATGCCCGCTACTATGGGTCTACCGGGGGAGACATAAGGGATCTTTGTGGATTTTAGGGAAATAGTGAAAAATCTGGGTGACCGGAAAATCAGGTATTAGAGCTTCTTGGACTGATTTACTTATTATATTGTTATGTCTTGCATACAAAATTAAATTTGTTAATTCATTCTTGAATGTTTTAGTAGGATCTTCCTTAAGCTTAATATAAACTTCTTTGTCATCTAATTGTTTTCTTACTTCCTTAATATAGTCGTCCCTGTTTAATACTACTGTATTCCCCCCCTTATCTGACTGCCTAATTACGATATTGTCATCTTCCCTAAGATTTTTTAAGGCCAATTTTTCTTGCTTCGTAAGATTGTTACGGTACCTATCCTTCTCTCTTGTCTTTTTCTCTTTAAGGGACTTTAATTTTTCCTCTATGGTCTTTATATATATATATATACACACAAAATACAAGTTTGGAAACATATATATAGATATTTTGTATTAACTGTGTCAGCTGTATAAGCGCCCTTTTCTTTCTGCACTAAATTCTACCTTTTATCTCCTATAAGCTAGTGAGGAGTTTATTTTGAAAAGAGGCTAGACACCTCTTGCACCTACATTTCACACACTATTATTCTTTCAGCACTTCCCAGAGTTCTTCTTTAGATTTAGATTGAATTTCATTATTTATTTCTCTCTCAAGGTGATCCCATACTGCCTCTATTATATTCAGATCTTGACTCTATGGAGGTCAGTCCATGACTGTCAATGTTTTATCAGCTGTTTTTCTCTCCAAATATGATATATCTGCATTAGAAGTGTGCTTGGGATCGTTATCATGTTGAAAATTAAAACCATTCCCAATCAGGCGCTTTCCAGAAGGAATGGCATGATGAATTAAAACCTGTCTGTACTTTTCAGCATTCATAATCCCATCAATTTGGACAATATTGCCAACAACACCACTGGTATAAATGCAGCCCCAAACCAGGACAGACCCTCAAACATGTTTCACTGAAGACTTTCATCTCTCTCCAACTCTTTTTCTCACATATTGGACCCAAAAATGTCAAACCTTAATTTGTCACTCTATAATACTCTTTTTCACTGATCTTTATTCCAATCTTTATGAGCTTTAGCATATCTTAGCCTTTTCACCCTGTTCACCTTCCGAAAAAGTGGTTTCTTGGCTGCTACCCTTCAAAGACCATTCCTGATCAAGCTTCTTCGTACTGTAGAAGGGTCAACTTTGCATCCCGATCAAGCTGCCAGATGCTGAGCCAGGTTCTTGCTGGACTTCTTCCAGTCTCTCAAAGAAGAAACTGAGAAACTTCTCATCAGATTTTGAAAGTTTTCTTGGCCTTCCAGTCCTTTTTTGTCCTTGACCTCTCCTGATTCTTCAGAATTCTTTATAACAGCTTGAATACCACATTTGGAGGATCCAGTTTGTTTGCTGATTTCCCTTTGAGAGTGACCTTGCTGATGCAAAAGTATGATTTTATGTCTGTCAAATTCTGCGATCTTTGGCATTTTGAATGGAATGATGTGATTGAAAGTTGGTCTTATTAGCAAGCTTCCAATTAAACTCATATCACGTGTATGTAATGCTCAAGCATGTCTTGCACAAACCTGGTGTAATAGACATTTTTCACAGCAGTCATTTTGGCATGAAATATTTGTACAAATACAGGTGTTAGCAATTACATTAATTAGGGTTCCATTCTATTTAGGTATACGAGATCCAGGTTCCTGCTATTGCTCAAGTGTAAGGGGAGATCACACTAAATATTTGCCATTTTAGTCTATACAGATTGTTTTATTTATTTATTTATTTTCTGTTTTTTAATCATTCATACAAATATCCTGCATTTTCTGGTTGTATATAAATAAAGAGACTTAGAAATGTGTGTGTGTATGTGTATGTATATATATATATATATATATATATATATATATATATATATATATATATATATATATATACATGGAAGATCAGGTGGTTACCTACTGGTACTATATATCAACAGAGACTTTATTACACCTGCCTCAGAATGAAGCCATGCCTCTTGTAAAATCTGTATATATACAGGTGAAACTCGAAAAATTAGAATATCGTGCAAAAGTTAATTTATTTCACTAATGCAACTTAAAAGGTGAAACTAATATATGAGATAGACTCATTACATGCAAAGCAAGTTCAAGCTGTGAACAATATCGGACCTCTGAAAAGTATAAGCATGCATACTGTATGTACTCAGTACTTGGTTTGGGCCCCTTTTGCAGCAATTACTGCCTCAATGCGGCATGGCATGGAAGCTATCAGCCTGTGGCACTGCTGAGGTGTTATGGAAGACCAGGATGCTTCAATAGCGGCCTTCTGCTCTTCTGCATTGTTCGGTCTCATGTCTCTCATCTTTCTCTTTGCAATGCCCCATAGATTCTCTATAGGGTTCAGGTCAGGCAAGCTTGCTGGCCAATCAAGCACAGTAATCCCATGGTCATTGAACCAGGTTTTGGTGCTTTTGGCAGTGTGGGCAGGTGCCAAGTCCTGCTGGAAAATGTAGTCAGTATCACCATAGAGCTCGTCTGCGGAAGGAAGCATGAAGTTCTCCAAAATCTTCTGGTAGACGGCTGCGTTGACCCTGGACTTAATGAAGCACAGTGGACCAACACCAGCAGATGACATGGCTCCCCAAATCAACACTGACTGTGGAAACTTCATACTGGACTTCAAGCATCTTGCAGTGTGTGCCTCTCCATTCTTCCTCCATACTCTGGGTCCTTGGTTTCCAAATGAGATGCAAAATTTTCTCTCATCAATAAAGAGGACTTTGGACCACTGAGCAACAGACCAGGTCTGTTTTTCTTTAGCCCAGGTAAGACGCTTCTGACGTTGTTTGTTGTTCAGGAGTGGCTTGACAAGAGGAATATGACATTTGAAGCCCATGTCTAGGATCCGTCTGTGTGTGGTGGCTCTTGATGCACGGACTCCAGCCTCAGTCCACTCCTTGTGAAAGTCCCCAACACTTTTGAATGGCCTTTTCCTGACAATCCTCTCCAGGCTGCGGTCATCCCTGCTGCTTGTGCACCTTTTTCTTCCACACTTTTCCCTTCCACATAAATTTCTATTAATATGCTTTGATACAGCACTTTTGGAACATCCAACTTCTTTTGCAATTACCTTTTGAGGCTTTCCCCCTTATGGAGGGTGTCAATGATGGTTTTCTGCACAACTGTCAGGTCAGCAGTCTTTCCCATGATTGTGATTCCTACTGAACCAGACTAAGAGACAATTTAAAGGCTCAGGAACCCTTTGTAGTGCTATGGCTTAATTAGTTGATTAGAGTGGGACACTTTGAGCATAGAATATTGTACCTTTTCACAATATTCTAATTTTCTGAGATTGTGGATTTGGGGTTTTCATGAGCTGTAAGCCATAATCATCACAATTATGACAAATCACGGCTTGAACTATCTTGCTTTGCATGTAATGAGTCTATCTCATATATTAGTTTCACCTATTAAGTTGTATTAGTGAAATAGTGAAATACATGAACTTTTGCACAATATTCTAATTTTTCGAGTTTCACCTGTATATACACACACAAATATATAACAACATCTGCACTCATATCAGGGCATCAGCAACTGCCACTGCACTAGATACCTTGCATACATGAATATGTGTGCATGTTTTTATATATATATATATATATATATATATATATATATATATATATATATATATATAGCATTTTACATTTATTTTAACTTCACACTTACTGTGAACAGTAACAGGGGAACCTAACCATATATTGACTTGCTGTTCTGTACATAGAGGTTTACTGATGAATCACAATCTACCTTTTATATGTTACAAATAATATATATTGTTTGCATTTTTTTAATTATGTGCTCTCTGCTGCTGATATGACCCATAAAAAAGAACAGCTGGACAATTATAATTCCCTATTTAAGTTTTTTTGCTGTGATCTTTTACAGTGCCTTCGATTTGGTGAATATTCATCTTTTCCATGATGCTTCCAATTTAATTGCATGGGAATCCAGCCCATCTATCTACTCAGGAATTCGGCAGAAGGCTCTTAGTTATGTTTTGAATAGGTATGTAATTTTGCAGTATTATTACAGAACATTATTATTATTATTATTATGTTAAATGAAACTTTTGTGTATTAAGAAAAGTATTGAATTGTTCACAATGCAATACAAATAAAACTCAAGATAAATCAGTACATTTTTGTTACTTAGCAACAATGTTCCTGTGTTTTGGTAAAAATTTGATTGAATAAATTAATGCACGTGAATGTGACCTTGAAATAGCTTTCCATATTGTAGACTGATAATTAAATTAGGCCATACCCTCATGGAAGAAGGCGTCATTCACAGCCTTCGGCTCTTTTCGGAGCCGGATTTATTCTTGTAAAAGTGAAACACACTAAAATCTGTGCAAATCCAGATCTTAGTCTGTTGCATTTTCACAAGAATAAATCCGACTCCAAAAAGAGCCAAAGGACGCGATCAACTATATTTTTCCGTATTCGGCAGCTAACAAAGCTGCTAAATGGGGAACAAGGTGCAATGTATCTACAGTTATATATTACTGTGTTAGTAGCTGATGTGTTTTGTACAAGGAGCATATATATTTTTATACGCACACTATGCTGAATCCCCAACCCATAAAGATTTTAATAGAAAACTCAGAAAATATGTTGAGTCTGCCCATACATAAAGAGACATGAATCCCAAAAGTCTTCTTTCTTTCCTAAGATATGGTGAGTCCATGGCTTGAGTTATTACTGTTGGGAATATCACTCCTGGGCAGCAGAAGGAGGCAAAGAGCACCACGGTTAAACTGCTAAGTATCACTCCCTTGCCCACAACCCCATGTCATTCTCTTTGCCTTCGGTGCATGGAGGAGGTGAAATTTAGGTGTCTGAAGTTTTTTTTTAATTTCATCTACAAGCAAGTTTTGGGGTATAGCCATATTCCACGTCATTCCTTGCAGTAGGGTAGTGGTGGCTTTAAAGCAGTTAGGAACTTGTAAAGAGGTACTTACTGCATTTTCCTAACAATTGCTGCCCTCATTTAGAAAGCCAGAGTTGACTACTCTGTTATTTCTTTTTCAAAGCTCTCTGTGAGGAACTGTGTCCTCTCATACCTTGTAACTGTCTACATGCCGGACAGCGGAGCAGGTAAGTGCTTTTTCTTCCAGTTGGGTGGGGGGGACCATGCACTTAACAAATTAAAAGACACTGCTTTTTTATTGGGACATAGATAATCCTGTTGTATGGGTTACACTGGGGCATGAAGCAGGCACTGTAGCATGTGTGAGACTAACATTTAAACTATTTTAAAAAGAAAGGGTAAAATGTTTTTATTAGGCTTTATTTTCTGACACATACTAACTTGATAAAACAATACAAGTTTAAACTGAAAGAAAGGCTGAATTTTCTATTTCAGCAGCTTATTCATTTCCCTTTTGCTTTAAAATAAAACGATGCAACATTTTAAGCTAATTTAGATGACTCCGATACCCCTGTTGTTGTCACTCCTAAGAAATCTAGGTAACATAATAGTTTCTTTGATGAAGCTTCCACTTCAGAGGTTTTTCCTGTGCCGGACCGAGTTCGGGAGATTATCTCACAGGAATGGGAGAAACCAGGGGTGTCTTTTTTCCCCGTCTCCCATTTTTAAGAAAATGTTTCCTGTCAATGACTCCATTAAAGACCCTTGGTATACTGTACCCAAAGTTGAGGGGCCATTTCCACTCTGGCTAAAAGAAACACTATTTATATTGAGGATAGCTACTCTTTTAAGGATCCAATGGACAAGAAGCTGGAGGCTTATTTGAAAAAGATTTATGTTCATCAAGGTCTCCAATGGCAACCTGCGGTGTGTATTGCCACCGTGACTAGTGCAGCATCTTATTGGTTCAATGCATTGATTCTCTTCAAGTAGAGACTTCCTTGGATGAAATTCAAGATAGGATTAAAGGAGAAATTATCTCTGATATTACGTGTGGAAAAGGGTCTTTTCTACCTCAAGATAAGAAGAATAGGCCTAAAGGACATCAGAGTAATTTTCGGTCCTTTCGTAACTTCAGAGGATAGCCTTCCCCTTTTTCTTCCAAGCAGGAAAAATCCAAGTCGTCTTGGAAACCCAATCAGTCTTGGAACAAGGGGAAACAATCAAAGAAACCCGCAGCTGATTCCAAATCAGCATGAAGGCTTTGCCCCCAATCAGGGATTGGTTCAGGTGGGGGGCAGACTTTCTCAGTTCTCTCAAGCCTGGATACAAGATTTCCCAGATCCCTGGACTGTGGATATAGTATCCCAGGGTTACAAATGGGAATTAAAGACTTTTCCTCCCAGAGGCAGATTCCATCTCTCAAGAGTATCTGCAGACCAGATAAAAAGAGAGGCGTTCTTGAAATGTACACAACATCTTTCCACCCTGGGAGTGGTAGTTCCAGTGCAGGAACAGGGTCTCGGGTTCTACTCCAACCTATTTGTGGTTCCCAAAAAAGAGGGAACTTTCCGTCTCATTCTAGACTTGAAGTGTCTAAACAAGTTTCTCAAAGTTCCATCCATCAAGATGGAGACTATACGCTCTATTCTTCCTTTACTACAAGAGGGTCAGTTCATGACAACCATAGACCTAAAGGATGTGTATCTTCATGTTCCTATTCACAGGGACCATCACAGATACCTGAGATTTGCCTTTCTGGACAAACATTTCCAGTTCGTGGCCCTTCCATTTTGTCTAGCCACGGCTCCCAGAACTTTTTCAAAGGTTCTGGGGGCTCTTTTGGCAGTCATCCATTCTCGTGGAATTGCTGTGGCACCCTACCTAGACAACATATTGGTTCAGGTGCCATCTTTTCAACAAGCAAAATTTCACATAGAGATATTGTTGTCTTTTCTTCGTTCCCACGGATGGAATGTGAATCTGGTAAAAAAAAGCTCCCTTTCCCCTGCTACAAGAGTAGTGTTCTTAGGGACCATAATAGATTCTCTATTGGTGAAGATTTTTCTGACAGAGGTCAGGAAAAACAAAATCATTTCCTCTTGCCTCTCTCTTCAGGCTACAGCTTATCCTTCAGTGGCTCAATGTATGGAGGTAATCGGTCTGATGGGGGCTTCCATGGACATCATTCCTTTTGCTCGATTCCATTTGAGAGCTCTCCAGTTGTGCATGCTCAGACAATAGAATGGCAACCATGCAGATCTATCTCAGAGAAAAGAGTTAGATCAGTCGTCAAGGGACTCTCTCCCGTGGTGGATTTCTCAGGAACATCTATCTCAGGGCACATGCTTTCGGAGACCTTCCTGGGTGATCGTGACCACAGACGCCAGCCTGCTGGGCTGGGGAGCAGTCTGAAACTTGTTAAAAGCTCAGGGCCTTTGGACTCGGGAGTAGTCTGCTCTTCCCATCAACATCTTGGAGTTGAGGGCGATTTACAATGTTCTATTGGCTTGGCCTCAGTTGTCCTCAGCCCAGTTTATCAGTTTCCAGTCAGACAACATAACCTCTGTGGCTTACATCAATCACCAGGGAGGAACTCAGAGTTCCTTAGCCATGAAGGAGATTACTCGGATTCTTCAGTGGACAGAGACCCACAATTGCTGTCTATCTGCCTTCCACATTCCAGGAGTAGACAACTGGGAAGCGGATTTTCTGAGCGACAGACTTTTCATCCGGGGGGGTGGGAACTCCATCCGGAGGTGTTTTCCAGCTTACTCCCCAAATGGGGGGTGTCGGAGTTAGATCTGATGGCCTCACATCAGAACGCCAAGCTTCCAAGGTACGGTTCAAGGTCAAGAGATCCGCAGGCCGTTCTGATAGATGCTCTGGCGGTTCCTTGGGTTTTCAGGTTGGCATACCTGTTTTCTCTGTTTGCTCTCCTTCCACGAGTCATTGCTTGCATCAAACAGGAGAGGGCATCAGTGATTCCAAAAGCCCCTGCGTGGCCTTGCAGGATCTGGTTTGCAGACCTAGTGGAGATGTCATCTCTCCCACCTTGGAGACTACTTCTGAGGAAGGACCTCCTGATTCAGGGTCCCTTCCTTCATCCAAATCGTGTTTCTCTGAAGCTGACTGCTTGGAGATTGAATGCTTAATTCTGCCTAAGTGTGTTTTTTCTGAGTCGGTCATTGAGACCATGATTCTGGCTCGCAAGCCTGTTACTAGAAAGATTTACCATAAGATTTGGCGTAAATATCTTTATTGGTGTGAATCCAAGGGCTACTCTTGGAGTAGAATTAGAATTCCTAGAATTGTATCTTTTCTTCAGGAAGGCCTGGAATAGGGATTGTCAGTCAGTACCCTGAAGGTTCAGATTTCTGCTTTATCAGTTTTACTACATAAACGTTTGTCGGATGTGCCAGATGTGCAATCTTTTTGTCAGGCCTGTCTTTAAGTCTGTTGCGCCTCCTTGGAGCCTTAACCTTGTTCTTAAAGTTTTACAGCTGGCTCTGTTTGAGCCTTTGCATTCCATACACATTAAGTTGTTATTTTGGAAGGATTTGTTTCTTGTTGAAAGTCTCGGAACTCTCTGCTCTGCAGTGTGATTCCCCTTATCCTTATTTTCATGCCGATAAGGTGGTTCTTCATACTTAGTTAGGTTTCCTTCCTAAGGTTGTTTCTAATAGAAATATCAATCAGGAAATTGTTGTTCCCTCTCTGTGTCCTAATCCTCCTTCTTCCAAAGAACGTTTGTTACACAATTTGGATGTCGTACGTGCTCTTAAATTCTACTTACAGGCGACTAAGGATTTTCGCCAGTCCTCTGCCCTCTTTGTCTCTTTCTCTGGGAAACGTAAAGGTCAGAAAGCTACTGCTACTACTCTTTTTTTTTTTTTTTTGGTTACGAAGTATAATTCGTTTGGCCTTCTGAGACTGCTGGACAGCAGCTTCCTGAGAGAATTACGGCTCATTCCACAAGAGCTGTTTCCTCTTCTTGGGCTTTCAAAAATGAAGCTTCTGTGGAACAAATTTACAAGGCTGCAACTTGGTCTTCTCTACATACTTTTTAGAAATTTGATATTTTTGCCTCGGCTGAGGCTTCTTTTGGGAGAAAGGTTCTTCAAGCGGTGGTGCCTTCTGTTTAGGACTGCCTGTCTTGTCCCTCCCTATTTATCTGTGTCCCCTAGCTTGGGTATTGGTTCCCAACAGTAATTACTCAAGCCATGGACTCACCATATCTTAGGAAAGAAAAACAAAATGTATGCTTACCTGATAAATGTATTTATTTCCGGATATGGTGAGTCCAAGGCCCCACCCTTTATTTTAAGACAGTTGTACTTTTGACTATAACCTCAGGCACCTCTACACCTTGTGTTACTCATTTTTCTCCATTTACCTTCAGTCGAATGACTGGGGGTTGTGGGTAAGGGAGTGATACTCAGCAGTTTAACTGTGGTGCTCTTTGCCTCCTCCTCCTGCTGGCCAGGAATGATATTCCCAACAGTAATTACTCAAGCCGTGGACTCACTATTTCCGGAAATAAATTAATTTATCAGGTAAGCATCAATTTTGTTTTTCATGATTCAGTTAAAGCAATTTTAAACGATTTTTTATTTTACTCCTATATTCAAATTTTCTTCATTCTCTTGGTATTCTTTGTTGAAAAGTAGAGGGGTAAACTCAGGAGTGTGCATGTGTCTGCAGCACTATATGCAGCAGTTTTGGAAGATTGTTATACCTTTGAAAGAGCACTAGATGGCAGCACTTTTTCCTGCCATGTAGTACTTCAGATATGTGCCCGCTACCTACCTTGGTATCTCTTCAACAAAGAATATCATGGGAACAAAGCAAATAGTGACATGAACTTGGGCATTCTGGTAAAAGCATTATTATTATTTTATTATATTTATTTATTTAAAAAGTAAATAAATACAAATTTGCTGTCATTTGTTGAACTGTAGACCTTTGCATTATTTGGCTTCTCAATTAAGTTCATCTCTATATGTTATAAGATGCAATTTAATAAATGATGCCACACAGAGGGGAGGAGCTAATAAGTATTGCCAATAAAGATGGTTCTTCAAATTAGTGACATAGGCCTTTGTTAAATGACATCAAAAACAACATTTTAAATATGAAAGAACAGCATTTAAATAATTTTGCAGTAAATCTGTTTAAATTGATATTGAAGTTATTAAAAAAAGATGTTTATGCACAAATAATATTCAAGTATCCAATCTTTACTACCCACTTATCTGTTACTGGTGAATAGGGACTTTCTTCCACAAGCATGAAAATCATATGCAGAAAAGGAATATACATTAAAAAGAAAAGAAGAATAAAGTGTAATACACTTTGAAGTACATTCTTTACCATGCAAACTGATTTGAGTAAGAGTTGTCTTGTTTGGAATGTTACGATCCCTTTTAACAGAAATAATCACGTTTATTATTGAGGTATTTTGTTATCTAATTAATCTAATTAATCATTAAGATATAAACACAACTACAGTCTGGCACAGTAAGCTCAAAAGTTTATTTCCAAAAAGTGTATAAATGATTATTTATTTTGCCAGCTTGTCCTGTTATTTAAGTCTACTTGATTTTCTTTTTTTATTGTTTAAAAAGATAGATAATGCTTTTACTGCCCAGCTTTGCATAACCAACATTGTTATGTTATAAAGACAGTCTTGTCAAAATTAAACTTTCATGATTCAGATAGGGCATTTGATTTTAAACAACTTTCCAATTTACTTTTATCATCAACTTTGCTTTGTTCTCTTGGTATTCCTAGTTGAAAGCTAAACCTAGGTAGGCTCATATGCTAATTTCTAAGGCCTCGAAGGTTGCCCCTTATCTGAATGCATTTGACAGTTTTTCACAGCTAGAGGGCGTTTGTTAATGTGTGCAATATAGATAACATTGTGCTCACGCCCATGGAGTTACTTATGAGAGGGCACTGATTGGCTAAAATGTGAGTCTTTCAAAATAACTGAAATAAGGGGGCAGTCAGCAGTGTCTTATAAATACAAGTTAATCACAGAGGTAAAAATTATATTAATTTAACCGTGTTGGTTATGCAAAACTGGGGAATGGGTAATAAAGGGATTATCTATCTTTTTAAACAATACAAATTATGGAGTAGACTGTCCCTTTAAAAGGATATGAAACCAAAAAAACATTTTTTTTTATTCAGACAGAACATACAATTTTAAAAAAAGTTTCCAATTTTCTTTTATTAACAATTTTCCTTTAGTCCCATGATAAACTTTGTTGAAGAGATGCCTAGGTAGTAGGGTTGCCACCTTAGCAACGTATTCCTGGACACTTGTGAGTTACGCATGCTGCAGGGTAAGCAGGGCAGGGCATGTATTGTGCCTCTGGACATGACATGAATAGTGCTGATGAACAGCATAATAAATGTTCCTTCCTGCAAACCCTACAGCATGTGTAACTCCTATATGTCCAGGAAACATGGTCAAGGTGGTAGCACTACTAGGTAGGTGTCTAGAGCACTTTTTTTTTAAACATTGTTGCACTACAGCCAGACAGTGATAGTTCATGTGTGCTATAAAGATAAAATTGTGCTCACTCCTGTGGAGAATGATAATGGATTTACAAAAAAACAGCATTAAATTACTAAAATGCAAGCTTGTAAAAATCACTGAGATAAGGGGCATGCTGCAGAGGCTTAGATACAAAGTAATCATAGAGGTAAAAAGTATATTAATATAACAGTGTTGGTTATGCAGAAATGGGGAATGGGTAATAAAGTAATTATCTATCTTTTACACAATAACAATGTTCAAGTAGGCTGTTTCTTTAAATCAGAATACTCTAGGTTTTTAACTCCCGAAAGACTGACATTTATTCAGTAGAACACAGAACCTTAACCTACCTACATATGCTGCACATTGATTGATTGATATGTGCAGGAATTTATTTATATCTGTCTTTAAAGGGATACTAAACCCAATTTTTTTCTTTCATTATTCAGATAGAGCATGTAATTTTAAGCAACTTTCTCATTTTCTCCTATTATCATTTTTTCTTCGTACTCTTCAAATCTTGATTTAAAAAGCAGGAATATAAAGCTTAGGAGCCGGCCCATTTTAGGCGCTTGCTTATTGGTGGCTAAATGTAGAAGGAAAAATTTATAATAGGAGTAAATTAGAAAGTTGCTTAAATTTGCTGCAATATCTGAATCATGAAAGAAAAAATGTTTTGTGTCCCTTTAAATTACAAGAAACGCGTGAAAAATAATTAATAAAATATATTGCAAAGTATTTGTTTATTACAAAGCATAATTAAAGGGACATGAAATCCAACATTTTTCTTACATAATTTAGGTAGAACATATAATTTGAAACAACTTTCTAATTTACATCTTTTATCAAATTTGTTTCATTCTCTTGGTATCATTTGTTGAAGAAACACTGCTGGAAAGTTAATTGGAAAGTTGTTTAAAATTGTAGGCTCTGTCTAAATAATGAATATCTAATTATAACTGTACTGTCCCTTTAAGCATTTTATTCTACAGTCTCAAAGTGCTTCATGCACCTTTAACATAAACCTGCATTTTGCATCAGTTTATGCTCCTGCCCTGGCATAATTCCGTATCTGTGCTTATTTTTCTGACAGTATAAGGGTTAAAAAGAACTCTATTTAAAAAAAAAAAAAAAAAAGACAATAGCCTCTCATTTGACACCTTTTAGAAAGCCTCATATTTTAGCACTGTAAATGAATCTATTGTATACACAAATAGCAACTCATTGTCATATACTTGCTTGTAGCACGCTGCCTGCTTCATTAAACTAATTTTTGTCTTGAGACCTCCCAGGTTGCCTTTTAGCAAGGAGGCGGGAAAGAGACTGTAGTTTTTGTGTTAACTGTGGGTCAGAGAGGTTGTGATGGATATCATTAAAATGTGATGGTGCCAAAAAGTGTCCTGGCTTCCAGTGCCCATGAGGGGGAAGTCCTGCAGTATAGGTCGTTCAACCACTTGTGGATTTGCATTCAAACAAATTGCTCATTTTCAGAGAGCAACCAGCCGCAGATCCGGACCTCCATAGTGAAATGATGGTCCGAGCCATACAAAGAAGTAGTTCTGTAAAAGCAGTGAATAATGGCTCACCCTTTTCATCAGCGCTGCTAACCTTTTGGCAGCCACCAGCAAACTCTATTCTGATCGACTGATTGGGGAGGACAATACATTGAAGCTCACTTTGAATGAGTGCTACCACCAACAGTGCCCTATTCAGCCTTTTGGGAATCATTTTTGACCATTGTCCAACACCATTCCTCCAGACAGTAGGAAAGGGGAAAGTGAGAACATATATAGGGGGGAAGTACTTCTTTTCTTGCCAGTAATCTCCTCTTAAAGCTGCATAGATTGACATTTCCAGCTGAGCAACAAAAACTATGCAGTATCTGATAGACACAGAAGAGAGGGTTCAAACTGATCATTTAAATCCCTTAAATGCCTGGGCTAATAATGCAGATTTAGTGCTTCTGAAAAAGAAGCTGATAAGTCTCTTCCTCTAAAGTTAAAGAGCATTTATCAGTAGAGAGCTTCACATTCCCCAAAGAAAGCTGAGAAGGAAAACATTTTAATGAGCTAACCATTAGATGAAAGAGTTAAAGAACTTTTAAGATTTGGTTAAAGGCTCTTGTAACAATATGGTCTGGTTTGTATAGATCTGCCTAAATACTTAAAGGGACATTAAAATGTAATTATTTATTTTCTCTTCTGTTCTGTAATTTAACTTTGAAAATTGTTAGTTTTCTCTATTTCACAAAGGGTGTTGCGATGTTGAAATGTAGGGTTTCCCTTTATCTGCCTGTTCTCTTTTGCTGAGGATAATTAGAGACCGATATATAAAAACTTAGGTTCCAACATGGCCGCGCCTAATGCTTTATAGAAAATAATAGTACTTAATAGAAATTAAACCTTACACTAATATTTTAAAATAACATCTACATATAATTCTTAGGCTAACCTTTGCTTTGAATACATCATTTTTTTATCTATGAATGATAAAATGCACGTTTTTGGGATTCCATATTTCTTAACCCCACTCAGAAGCAAGAAAATCAGTGGCTATTCTTATTTTGAATTTGCACATATCAGAATATCTGTACATATTCTACCTTTTGATAACATTTTGTAGGACAGAGCTTTGATAATCATGTGCTTGGTTGGTGATGTGTGGTATATGCTTTCTTTTGGAATTATGGGAGTTGTAGTCCTGATGCATGTAGCAATATTTAAGTAAAATTCTTATAAAGGTCGCGTCACTTAGAAGCCAAACCATACATGGTAGAATGTCTTGCTATTTTGCCATTTTGTATATAAGACTGATCTCCATTACAATTATTGTAAGGGGTACAGCATAGCAGGGGTGAAAATAGCATTTATCATGCTACCTAATTTCCTGCAACTTTTAAGTTTTATATTTTTTGAATATTTGACAATAAACATATTTAGCATCCTATAGACTATTTCACAAAGAAATGATTAATACCTTCATTAAACATTTTTTCTCATCTTTTAATATCCACAATTGATACAGTTCAAAGAGATTGCAGTTTAGTTAGAGGAAAATACAATTAAACCACATTATAAGTGTCAGCACTGGTTTTCGGGAGACATTTTTCTACCCCATATTCTCCATTCTTGGTCATATTGTTTGGGGTCCCTTCTCTCTATGTATCAATATTGGATACCTATGAGTGTGGGCATTTTATCCACTTACAATGAACAATGACTTGTATGTAAATTACCCACTTGACATGGGACCTATATTGCTATTTTTGTAGGAAAATTTAGATATTTTTTTTTTTTCGTGTTGCGCTGTTTATTCATCATGGTGGCAGTTTCACCAACCCGTTGTCCGTCAAGCCATTAAAACTTCCTAAAGTTCTCCCCTGAATTCAGGCCCCTAAAATGACATTTTGTGTCAAGAATTTGACAGTGCTCTTGTGTTTTCCATTGGAGATGTTGCGTGGTCTAATTCAACAGAAACATTTTTACATTACAACTGTGAAATCTTGGCATAAAAAAGTCCTTTGTGCCCATCATTATTTTCTCACAAATATAGTCTATTGTCACATAGCAGAAGTTAATTTGATCAACATTGGAACATTTAACTGTTATGTCCAGTCAAAAGACCTGTTTCATGCTTATTTTGGGCTTTGAAAAGAAATGATTGCCAGAAAAATAATGTTACTATTAACAATTCAGACCAATTAGTTTCCCAGGGAGCGGCAATGTGATGCACAGGGCTCCACACAACAATTCTTTGTCGTTTTATGGATACTCATTAGTCAACTGTCACCTCATCTCAAAGACCCCTCCTATCTAAATGTTTCTCTTTTGGCTTTTCCCAGAACTAGCAGCTGAATACGCAATAGAACAGCTACTTGGTTTCTAAGCAAATTTGACTTCCAACTCAAAGAAATGGGACATTAAGAAACATGGACGACCGGCCAACATTCTCTGGGTTCTTTTCTCTCTCTCTCTTCTATTAACCCTCTGAATGCAAGAAGATTATATTGTCATGCTGAGGGTGCTTGATTGTTTTCAGAATTAGGGTATAGCATGATCTGACTAGGTTAACAATGGGCTGTGTTATCAGTCCAGTTTTTCCAAGTTATACAACATTTTTGTTACCATTATCCATTGGGTATCTTTATTCTACTGTTAGCCTAAACTTTCTTCTTCTATACTACAATGAGCTGAAGCAATGAATGACGAGGTTAGATTTGCATATTGATGATTTATGCATAGCCAAGTGGAATGTACCCAGAAGCGGTTGGGGGCTTGGCCAATAAATTGTTTGTTGCGCAGTGGAACTGAATAGAAACATGCAAGAATATAAAAAAAAAATGTACACAATGTAAATGAGTACTTAAATCCTAATTCTGAGTTATTTTGGTCCTAAGAAAATAAAACCATCTTTCATAGGGAGATATATTCATCTTGTTTGCCCCAGTTTGCAAATTATTTTTGTGTATAAGAATACGTATACACCCTTGAAATATTGCCCATCCCCCGTTTCCATCCATACTATTTGTGTCCTTGCATGGTGGCTGTTAGAGTATTGAAAGCCTGATAAATAGTTTGAAAACCCCACAATAATCCACTTTCAAATGTATTTGTGGAGTGATATCATCCACTATACTATGTAAAGGGACACTTCAAATGCTGTATTCCAATACATCAGAAAACATTTATTTAGCAGCTTGGTTTAGTAACTTGGGTTTCTCCACCAAACTCTTCTTTTGCTATATTCCATCTGAGTCATCTCATATTACTGTAAACGATGGACATTTTAAAATATATTACATTTGTTAAACAATTCCCTTAAAAAAATCTATAAAGTCTTCATTTTTGTAGGGCATCTCAGCCCACCAGCAGGGCTGTAGGAGTTTTCTTTATCAGCCAGTGAGCAATAGGGATGAGCCGTGTGTAAAATAAAATAAATATGACAAAATAAAATAAATAAAATGCATACAATAGCTTTATAGATGTTGCCGATATATTTTGGGTAATAAATACACTACAGACTCCAGAGTTCGACTCCTCTGTAGGAGTTACAGGTAACATTTTTCATTTAAAAATAATCTACTAAAACTATAACTAAATCATTAGTAAGTCATGTCATGTTTTGGGTTTTTTATGAAAGAAGGAAAATCTATAAATGCTAATATTAGATCATTAGATTTGACAAAAATGAAAATGAATGACCCCTGTGATTTTATTTATATCGTCTAAATGTACCTATTTATAATGATCTTGTCAGGCCAGAGATACAAATTAGTAAGTGCGCAGTTACTTATAGAAGTTCATTGATTTAGTGAGATTTCTGTAAAATACTATTTAAAAAAAGTTACCAAATTCTATTCATTGAACAAGATTATAGTATAATATTTACACATAATGAAGAAACACTTTTATTTGCTGCAAAAAAATGTTTTATGAGCATAATAAGTCATTAAGAACTATATTATTTAGTAGCTTATATTGTAATATAGCTGTAAGAAAATGCACATAATATTATTGCTACAGGCACTTCTGTAGGTTTACAAAATAGACTAATGTCAAATATAACCAATTGAAAAGGTTTTTGAGTGGCTCTTATCGCTTATATATATGCCATGTGGTACAATAGGCAGAGTACCGCATGAGTTATATATATATATATATATGCCATGTGGTACAATAGGCAGAGTACCGCATGACGTATATATATATATATATGCCATGTGGTACAATAGGCAGAGTACCGCATGACGTATATATATATATATATATATATATATTTCTTTCATGTAATTAGCAAGAGTCCATGAGCTAGTGACGTATGGGATATACATTCCTACCAGGAGGGGCAAAGTTTCCCAAACCTTAAAATGCCTATAAATACACCCCTCACCACACCCACAATTCAGTTTTACAAACTTTGCCTCCGATGGAGGTGGTGAAGTAAGTTTGTGCTAGATTCTACGTTGATATGCGCTCCGCAGCAAGTTGGAGCCCGGTTTTCCTCTCAGCGTGCAGTGAATGTCAGAGGGATGTGAGGAGAGTATTGCCTATTTGAATGCAGTGATCTCCTTCTAAGGGGTCTATTTCATAGGTTCTCTGTTATCGGTCGTAGAGATTCATCTCTTACCTCCCTTTTCAGATCGACGATATACTCTTATATTTACCATTACCTCTGCTGATTCTCGTTTCAGTACTGGTTTGGCTATCTGCTATATGTAGATGAGTGTCCTGGGGTAAGTAAGTCTTATTTTCTGTGACACTCCTAGCTATGGTTGGGCACTTTGTTTATAAAGTTCTAAATATATGTATTCAAACATTTATTTGCCTTGACTCAGAATGTTCAACTTTCCTTATTTTTCAGACAGTCAGTTTCATATTTGGGATAATGCATTTTAATTTAACATTTTTTACCTTAAAATTTGACTTTTTCCCTGTGGGCTGTTAGGCTCGCGGGGGCTGAAAATGCTTCATTTTATTGCGTCATTCTTGGCGCGGACTTTTTTGGCGCAAAAAAATCTATTTCCGTTTCCGGCGTCATACGTGTCGCCGGAAGTTGCGTCATTCTTTGACGTTATTTTGCGCCAAAGATGTCGGCGTTCCGGATGTGGCGTCATTTTTGGCGCCAAAGAGCATTTAGGCGCCAAATAATGTGGGCGTCTTATTTGGCGCGAAAAAATATGGGCGTCACTTTTGTCTCCACATTATTTTAGTCTCATTTTTTATTGCTTCTGGTTGCTAGAAGCTTGTTCTTTGGCATTTTTTCCCATTCCTGAAACTGTCATTTAAGGAATTTGATCAATTTTGCTTTATATGTTGTTTTTTTCTTTTACATATTGCAAGATGTTCCACGTTGCAACTGAGTCAGAAGATACTTTAGGAAAATCACTGCCGGGGCTGGAGCTACCAAGCTAAGTGTATCTGCTATAAATTTTTGGTATCTGTTTCTCCAGCTGTTGTTTGTATTGCATGTCATGACAAACTTATTAATGCAGATAAAATTTCCTTTAGTACTGTTATATTACCTGTTGCTGTTCCGTCAACATCTAAATTTCAGAGTGTTCCTGATAAACATAAGAGATTTTATTTTTTAAATCCATTTAGAAGGCTATGTCTGTTATTTCTCCTTCTAGTTTACATAAAAGTCCTTTAAAACTTCTCTTTTTTTCAGATGAATTTTTAAATGAACATCATCATTCTGATACTGATAATGGTTCTTCTGGTTCAGAGGTTTCTGTCTCAGAGGTTGATGCTGATAAATCTTTGTATTTGTTCAAGATGGAATTTATTCGTTCTTTACTTAAAGAAGTGTTATTTGCATTAGAAATAGAGGATTCTGGTCCTCTTGATTCTAAATGTAAACGTTTAAATTAGGTTTTTAAATCTCCTGTAGTTATTCCAGAAGTGTTTTATCTCCCTGATGCTTTTTCTGAAGTAATTTCCAGGGAATGGAATAATTTAAGTAATTTATTTACTCCTTCTAGACGTTTAAGCAAATTATATCCTGTGCCATCTGACAGATTAGAGTTTTTTGAGACAAAAATCCCTAAGGTTATGGGGCTGTCTCTACTCCTGCTAATGTACTACTATTCCTACAGCAGATAGTACTTCATTTAAGGATCCTTTAGATAGGGAAATTGAATCCTTTCTAAGAAAAGCTTACTTATGTTCAGGTAATTTTCTTAGACCTGCTATTTTTAGCGGATGTTGCTGCAGCTTCAACTTTTTGGTTAGAAGCTTTAGCGCAACAAGTAACAGATCATAATTTTATAGCATTATTATTATTCTATAACATGCTAATAATTTTTTTGGTGATACCATCTTTTGATATCATTAGAGTTGATGTCAGGTATATGTCTCTAGCTATTTTAGCTAGAAAAGCTTTATGGATTAAACTTGGAATGCTGACATGTCTTCTAAGTCATCTTTGCTTTCCCTTTCTTTCCAGGGTAAATAATCATTTTAGTTCCTTTCCTCACAAGGAACAAAAGCCTGATCCTTCATCCTCAGGGGCGGTATCGGTTTGGAAACTATTTCCAGTTTGGAATATATCCAAGCCTTATAGAAACCTATAGCCAGCTCCTAAGTACCTATGAAGGTGCGGCCCTTATTCCAGCTCAGCTGGTATGGGGCAGATTACGTTTTCTTCAAAGAAATTTGGATCAATTCCGTTCTTAATCTCTGGTTTCAGAAACATTGTTTCAGAAAGGTACAGAATTGGCTTCAAGTTAAGGCCTCCTGCTAAGAGATTCTTTTCTTTCCCGTGTCCCAGTTAACACAGCAAAGGCTCAGCATTTCTGTAATGTGTTTCAGATCTAGAGTTGGCTGGAGTATTTATGCCAGTTCCAGTTCTGGAACAGGGGCTGGGGTTTTATTTTATCTCTTCATTTGTACCAAAGAAGGTCAATTCCTTCAGACCAGTTCCGGATCTGTCATTATTGAATCGTTATGTTAGGATACCAACATTCAAGATGGTTACTGTAGGACTATCCTGCCTTTTGTTTAGCAAGGGCATTATATGTCTACAATAGATTTACAGGATGTGTATCTGCATATTCCGATTCATCCAGATCACTTTTAGTGTCTGAGATTCTCTTTTTAGACAAGCATTACCAGTTTTGTGGCTCTACCGTTTGGCCTAGCCTCAGTTCCAAGAATTTTTTTCAAAGATTCTCGGTGCCCCTTTTTTCTGTAATCAGAGAATAGGGTTTTGGTATTTCCTTATTTGGACGATATCTTGGTACTTGCTCAGTCTTCTCATTTTCGAAGAATCTCATACGAATTGACTTGTGTTGTTTCTTCAAATTCATGGTTGGAGGATCAATTTACCATCAGTTCATTGATTCCTCAGACAAGGGTAACCTTTTTAGGTTTCTAGATAAATTCAGTGTTTATGACTCTGTCCTTGTCAGACAAGAGAAGTTTAACATTGATATCAGCTTGTCAAAACCTTCAGTCACAATCATTCCCTTTGGTAGCCTTATGCATGGAAATGTTGGGTCTTAGGACTGCCGCATCAGATGCGATCTCCTTTGCTCGTTTTCACATGCGACCTCTTCAGCTCTGTATGCTGAACCAATGGTGCAGGGATTACTCAAAGATATCTCAATTAATATCTTTAAACCGATTTTACAACACTCTCTGACATGGTGGACAGATCACCATCGTTTAGTTCAGGGGGCTTCTTTGTTCTTCCGACCTGGACTATAATCTCTACAGATGCAAGTCTTACAGGTTGGGGAGCTGTGTGGGGGTATCTGACGGCACAAGGGGTTTGGGAATCTCAGGAGGTGAGATTTCCGATCAATATTTTGGAACTCCGTGCAATTTTCAGAGCTCTTCAGTCTTGGCCTCTTCTCAAGAGAGAGTTGTTCATTTGTTTTCAGATAGACAATGTCACAACTGTGGCATACATCAATCATCAAGGAGGGACTCACAGTCCTCTGGCTATGAAAGAAGTATCTCGAATTTTGGTTTGGGCGGAATCCAGCTCCTGTCTAATCTCTGCGGTTCATATCCCAGGTATGGACAATTGGAAAGCGGATTATCTCAGTCGCCAAACGTTGCATCCGGGCGAATGGTCTCTTCACCCAGAGGTATTTCTTCAGATTGTTCAAATGTGGGAACTTCCAGAAATAGATCTGATGGCTTCTCATCTAAACAAGAAACTTCCCAGGTATCTGTCCAGATCCCGGGATCCTCAGGCGGAGGCAGTGGATGCATTATCACTTCCTTGGAAGTATCATCCTGCCTATATCTTTCCGCCTCTAGTTCTTCTTCCAAGAGTAATCTCCAAGATTCTGAAGGAATGCTCGTTTGTTCTGCTGGTAGCTCCGGCATGGCCTCACAGGTTTTGGTATGCGTATCTTGTCCGGATGGCCTCTTGCCAACCGTGGACTCTTCCGTTAAGACCAGACCTTTTGTCTCAAGGTCCTTTTTTCCATCAGGATCTGAAATCCTTAAATTTAAAGGTATGGAGATTGAACGCTTGATTCTTGGTCAAAGAGGTTTCTCTGTCTCTGTGATTAATACTATGTTACAGGCTCGTAAATCTGTATCCAGAGAGATATATTATAGAGTCTGGAAGACTTATATTTCTTGGTGTCTTTCTCATCTTTTTTCTTGGCATTCTTTTAGAATACCGAGAATATTACAGTTTCTTCAGGATGGTTTAGATAAGGGTTTGTCCGCAAGTTCCTTGAAAGGTCAAATCTCTGCTCTTTCTGTTCTTTTTCACAGAAAGATTGCTATTCTTCCTGATATTCATTGTTTTGTACAAGCTTTGGTTCGTATAAAGCCTGTCATTTAGTCAATTTCTCCTCCTTGGAGTTTTGAATTTGGTTCTGGGGGCTCTTCAAGCTCTTCCATTTGAACCTATGCATTCATTGGATATTAAATTACTTTCTTGGAAAGTTTTGTTCCTTTTGGCCATCTCTTCTGCCAGAAGAGTTTTTGAATTATCTGCTCTTTCTTGTGAGTCTCCTTTTCTGATTTTTCATCAGGATAAGGCGGTGTTGCGAACTTCTTTTGAATTTTTACTTAAGTTGTGAATTCCAACAACATTAGTAGAGACATTGTGGTTCCTTCATTATGTCTTATTCCTAAGAATTCTAAGGAGAACTCGTTGCATTCTTTGGATGTTATTAGAGCTTTGAAATATTATGTTGAAGCTACTAAGTCTTTCCGAAAGACTTCTAGTTTATTTGTTATCTTTTCCGGTTTTAGAAAGGCCAGAAAACTTCTGCCATTTCTTTGGCATCTTGGTTGAAATCTTTAATTCATCTTGTCTATGTTGAGTCGGGTAAGACTCCGCCTCATAGGATTACAGCTCATTCTACTAGGTCAGTTTCTACTTCCTGGGCGTTTAGGAATGAAGCTTCGGTTGATCAGATTTGCAAAGCGGCAACTTGGTCCTCTTTGCATACTTTTACCAAATTCTACCATTTTGTTGTATTTTCTTCTTCTGAAGCAGTTTTTGGTAGAAAAGTACTTCAGGCAGCGGTTTCAGTTTGAATCTTCTGCTTATGTTTTTCATTAAACTTTATTTTGGGTGTGGATTATTTTCAGCAGGAATTGGCTGTCTTTATTTTATCCCTCCCTCTCTAGTGACTCTTGTGTGGAAAGATCCACATCTTGGGTAGTCATTATCCCATACGTCACTAGCTCATGGACTCTTGCTAATTACATGAAAGAAAACATAATTTATGTAAGAACTTACCTGATAAATTCATTTCTTTCATATTAGCAAGAATCCATGAGGCCCGCCCTTATTTTGTGGTGGTTATGATTTTTTTGTATAAAGCACAATTATTCCAATTCCTTATTTTATATGCTTTCGCACTTTTTTCTTATCACCCCACTTCTTGGCTATTCGTTAAACTGAATTGTGGGTGTGGTGAGGGGTGTATTTATAGGCATTTTAAGGTTTGGGAAACTTTGCCCCTCCTGGTAGGAATGTATATCCCATACGTCACTAGCTCATGGACTCTTGCTAATATGAAAGAAATGAATTTATCAGGTAAGTTCTTACATAAATTATGTTATATATACGTCTTTTTGGGTTAAGGGGTTAAACAACTTTTGATTTTACTTCTATTACAAGTTTGCTTTGTTCTGTTGGCATCCATTGTTGAAAAACATATCCAGTTAGGCTCAGGAGCAGTAATACACCACTGGGAGCTAAATGGTGATTGGTGGCTACAATTATATGCCTCTTGTCATTGACTCAACCAATGTATTCAGCTAGCTCCCAGTAGATCATTATTGCTCCTAGGTTTATTCTTCAAGGGAGGATACCAGGAGAGCAAAGCAAGTTTGATAAAAGATTTAAGTTGTAAAATTGCTTACAATTGCTGCTCTGTCTCAATCATAAAAGTTTAATTTTGACTTTTTGATGAGGAAAAATGAGGCAAGAACCATTTTTTTGACCGGCTTCATCGCTCAATTCTTGTTTCTCTCTGACAGAGACCTTCTGCTGCTGAGTACTGAGATCTAAAGCTGTGAGCAAGTTCGTAGAGTGAGGTGTGTATGAAGGTTCGTTAGAGTGAGGTGTGTGTATGAAGGTTCGTTAGAGTGAGATGTGTATGAAAGTAGCACGTGTGTAAATTAGGGTAATAGTGTGTTTGTTTTTATTGCTGGCTGATGTTCTTTTTGGAAACTGCACCAAATATTTCAGGATCTTGTTTTCCCATTTTAACTTTGCATTAGTAATGTGACTCATTACAGTCACTTTTACATAAAAGATAGGTGATTAATAGCAAAGACTAAAGTGTTGTGCTGTTTAAAAAAGAAAATAAACGTGTGACCTTTGTGCTGCAATAATGCATATTACAAACACAGATATGTTTCCTCCCCGCTGTGTAGTTTCTTGTTCCATTTTTCTTTCTATATTGTTACATTCCTGTCTTTTCTCTTCTGTATAAAAATGTAAATTATCATTGCAGTAGCTGTCATTATTAATTAAAGAGACAGAAGTCCCCCTCATTTTAAATAAATCTATTACAAATGAGAAAACATATTAGGTGTTTTGTTTTGTTTTTTAGGCTGAACATTATAGATAAAGTGAAGAAGACAAAGGTACACAGGAAAATACAAAGCTAGTTTATGAAGCTATGTTATGTGGACCTTGTTGTGCACATCCGCAAATAAAGTTATCACAGGATATTCAGTAATGGCTACTCTGCAGGAATAGATATCCTTCATTTGGATTCAGGGACCACGTCTTTCAGGCTATTGTGTCCAGAACTGTGGACAAAGTTGTTGGTTACTGTTGCCAATACTTTGTTTCTTTGTGAGAGAGGACACACACCTGCATCTGTTAGCAACTGTAACCATAAATGAACAGGCCATATTTAAAGGGACACAACCATATATTTTTATAGTAATTAAACTTTGGTTATCAAGTGCAAAGGCAATAGCATTAAATCTGAACTTCAAATGAGTAGTAGATTTTTCTTTCCTAAGATATGGAAAGTCTACAACATCATCTATTTCTAGTGGGAATACCACTTCAGGCCAGCAGGAGGAGCACCACAGAAAAGCTGTTAAGTGTCACTCCCCTACCTACAATCCCTAGTCATTCTCTTTGCCTCTGTCAATGGAGGAGTTTTGGTGTCTGAAGAAAATTGGATTATTTCTCTTCAAGTAAGTTTTGGGTCTAGCTGTACTCCATGTCAATCTCTATAGTAGAGTAGTGGTGGCTTTAAAGCAGTTAGGAACTTGCAAGGTGGGCCTTGCTGCGCTTTACTAACATTTTGCTGCCCATGGTATAGAAAGCCAGAGTAAGGTAACTCTGTTCTTTCTCTTTTCTACAGGCCTCTGTAAGGAGTATGTGTCCTTTCACACCTTGTAAGCTGTCCTCCTGCCAGACAGCTAGATGCAGGTAAGTGCTATTTTGTCTTCTAGGTTTGGAGACTTGCACTTAGTATGTTCCCTGCTTCATTTAATTGGCAGGTGGCAGGCACTTATATTGCATGTGTTTTTGGAGACTGAGGAGTTAACCTCTTTATGTCATGAAGGGGTTAACTTCTAATTTTGGCTCTTAATTTTTATTTTATTTCCTGTGGGTCTTTAAAAAATTATTCAAGGCATAGGGAACTCTGTGTGGGTGTTTTGTGTACAATTCGACTGCCTAATAAGATTGTAGTATTGCAGTACAGGCACCATTGCTCCGGTCTTAATTTGTATAGGAGGAATCGACTGACTGCTGACGTCAGTTTCTTTTTACTTTGCCGGCTTTTTCTTTTGCATCCTTATGCGGCGCAATCTATCTCTTCCGGTTATGTGATGCGCTCTCTCGGTTACAAGAGCAGTGTCGGCTGGGGTGAACGAGTGCAACAGAACTCTATATTAATTTCGTCTTTTGCAAATGGGCAGGTAGGCGCCTCAGACCAGTCAAGGCCGAGGTGGAGAGGTCGCTACTGAGGGAAATCGTAAAAGGTTTTGTTTTTTTGGAGCGTTTCTCTCGCTCTGCATTTAAAGTGATAGTAGTTTTTTGTTTTTTTGAGCGCACATTCACGTTTTTTATACTTAAGCTGGGACAGAAAAATTAAAGCAATAGTACCATGTTTATTCTTAAAATTATAAGGGAAAGTTTTTTTTGGGGTTTTTTTTTTTTGTTTATCCCTGCATTCTGGTTATGGAGCAATATTCTGTATCTTTTGGTAAATGCTTGCTGTGCCTTGAGGCACAAATTGTGTTGCCCTTGCAATTTTGTTCTGCCTGTTTAACAACAACTATTGCAAATAAAAGCAGACTGTTGCCCTCTGAGCCTAATGTCTTCCAGGATGATGCTGTTCAGGCATTGCCATAGCATTCTCCTCAAACGTCCCAAGCCTTAATGGTGTCACATGCAGTGCCCTGTGGTTCCTCTCAATCTCCTGGAGGAGTTTATTTGCCTGCAGATTTTGCTGTTTAGGTATCTTCAGTGGTATCTGCAGCATTATCTGCTTTTCCTATGCTTTAGGGAAAACGCAAGAGGAAAATTAGGGATTCAGATAGTAAGGTTTCTGTTCCATCTTCTGCTACTCAGGTTGCCCTCTCTCATAAGTCTGATGAGGTGGATACATCGGTAGCTTCTGAGGGTGAAATCTTAGATACGGCTGTATAATTCCTTCATCTGATGCTGAAATTGTAATCTTCATATTTAAGCTTGAACACCTTCGTGTTTTGTTAAAGGAGGTTTCTTTCATGTAATTAGCAAGAGTCCATGAGCTAGTGACGTATGGGATATACATTCCTACCAGGAGGGGCAAAGTTTCCCAAACCTCAAAATGCCTATAAATACACCCCTCACCACACCCACAATTCAGTTTTACAAACTTTGCCTCCTATGGAGGTGGTGAAGTAAGTTTGTGCTAGATTCTACGTTGATATGCGCTCCACAGCAAGTTGGAGCCCGGTTGTCCTCTCAGCGTGCAGTGAATGTCAGAGAGATGTGAGGAGAGTATTGCCTATTTGAATGCAGTGATCTCCTTCTACGGGGTCTATTTCATAGGTTCTCTGTTATCGGTCGTAGAGATTCATCTCTTACCTCCCTTTTCAGATCGACGATATACTCTTATTTATATACCATTACCTCTGCTGATTTTCGTTTCAGTACTGGTTTGGCTTTCTACAAACATGTAGATGAGTGTCCTGGGGTAAGTAAGTCTTATTTTCTGTGACACTCTAAGCTATGGTTGGGCACTTTATTTATAAAGTTCTAAATATATGTATTCAAACATTTATTTGACTTGACTCAGAATGTTCAACATTCCTTATTTTCAGACAGTCAGTTTCATATTTGGGATAATGCATTTGAATCAATCATTTTTTCTTACCTTAAAAATTTGACTTTTTTTCCCTGTGGGCTGTTAGGCTCGCTGGGGCTGAAAATGCTTCATTTTATTGCGTCATTCTTGGCGCTGACTTTTTTGGCGCAAAAAATCTTTTCTGTTTCCGGCGTCATATGTGTCGCCGGAAGTTGCGTCATTTTTTGACGTCCTTTTGCGCCAAAAATGTCGGCGTTCCGGATGTGGCGTCATTTTTGGCGCCAAAAAGCATTTAGGCGCCAAACAATGTGGGCGTATTATTTGGCGCCAAAAAATATGGGCGTCGCTTTGTCTCCACATTATTTCAGTCTCATTTTTTCTTTGCTTCTGGTTACTAGAAGCTTGTTTATTGGCATTTTTTCCCATTCCTGAAACTGTCATTTAAGGAATTTGATCAATTTTGCTTTATATGTTGTTTTTTTCTCTTACATATTGCAAGATGTCTCACGTTGCATCTGAGTCAGAAGATACTTCAGGAAAATCGCTGTCTAGTGCTGGAACTACCAAAGCTAAGTGTATCTGCTGTAAACTTTTGGTAGCTATTCCTCCGGCTGTTGTTTTTATTAATTGTCATGACAAACTTGTTAAAGCAGATAATATTTCCTTTAGTAATGTACCATTGCCTGTTGCAGTTCCCTCAACATCTAAGGTGCAGAATGTTCCTGATAACATAAGAGATTTTGTTTCTGAATCTATCAAGAAGGCTATGTCTGTTATTTCTCCTTCTAGTAAACATAAAAAATCTTTTAAAACTTCTCTCTCTACAGATGAATTTTTAAATGAACATCATCATTCTGATTCTGATGACTCTTCTGGTTCAGAGGATTCTGTCTCAGAGATTGATGCTGATAAATCTTCATATTTATTTAAAATGGAATTTATTCGTTCTTTACTTAAAGAAGTACTAATTGCTTTAGAAATAGAGGATTCTGGTCCTCTTGATACTAATTCTAAACGTTTAGATAAGGTATTTAAATCTCCTGTGGTTATTCCAGAAGTTTTTCCTGTTCCTAATGCTATTTCTGAAGTAATTTCCAGAGAATGGGATAAATTGGGTAATTCATTTACTCCTTCTAAACGTTTTAAGCAATTATATCCTGTGCCGTCTGACAGATTAGAATTTTGGGACAAAATCCCTAAAGTCGATGGGGCTATTTCTACCCTTGCTAAACGTACTACTATTCCTACGTCAGATGGTACTTCGTTTAAAGATCCTTTAGATAGGAAAATTGAATCCTTTCTAAGAAAAGCTTATCTGTGTTCAGGTAATCTTCTTAGACCTGCTATATCTTTGGCTGATGTTGCTGCAGCTTCAACTTTTTGGTTGGAGACTTTAGCACAACAAGTAACAGATCATGATTCTCATAATATTATTATTCTTCTTCAGCATGCTAATAATTTTATCTGTGATGCCATTTTTGATATTATCAGAGTTGATGTCAGGTTTATGTCTCTAGCTATTTTAGCTAGAAGAGCTTTATGGCTTAAAACTTGGAATGCTGATATGGCTTCTAAATCAACTCTACTTTCCATTTCTTTCCAGGGTAACAAATTATTTGGTTCTCAGTTGGATTCCATTATCTCAACTGTTACTGGTGGGAAAGGAACTTTTTTACCACAGGATAAAAAATCTAAGGGTAAAAACAGGGCTAATAATCGTTTTCGTTCCTTTCGTTTCAACAAAGAACAAAAGCCTGATCCTTCATCCTCAGGAGCAGTTTCAGTTTGGAAACCATCTCCAGTCTGGAATAAATCCAAGCCTTCTAGAAAGGCAAAGCCTGCTTCTAAGTCCACATGAAGGTGCGGCCCTCATTCCAGCTCAGCTGGTAGGGGGCAGGTTACGTTTTTTCAAAGAAATTTGGATCAATTCTGTTCACAATCTTTGGATTCAGAACATTGTTTCAGAAGGGTACAGAATTGGTTTCAAGATGAGACCTCCTGCAAAGAGATTTTTTCTTTCCCGTGTCCCAGTAAATCCAGTGAAAACTCAAGCATTTCTGAATTGTGTTTCAGATCTAGAGTTCGCTGGAGTAATTATGCCAGTTCCAGTTCTGGAACAGGGGATGGGGTTTTATTCAAATCTCTTCATTGTACCAAAGAAGGAGAATTCCTTCAGACCAGTTCTGGATCTAAAAATATTGAATCGTTATGTAAGGATACCAACGTTCAAAATGGTAACTGTAAGGACTATCTTGCCTTTTGTTCAGCAAGGGCATTTTATGTCCACAATAGATTTACAGGGTGCATATCTGCATATTCCGATTCATCCAGATCATTATCAGTTCCTGAGATTCTCTTTTCTGGACAAGCATTACCAGTTTGTGGCTCTGCCGTTTGGCCTAGCTACAGCTCTAAGAATTTTTACAAAGGTTCTCAGTGCCCTTCTGTCTGTAATCAGAGAACAGGGTATTGTGGTATTTCCTTATTTGGACGATATCTTGGTACTTGCTCAGTCTTTACATTTAGAAGAATCTCATATGAATCGACTTGTGTTGTTTCTTCAAGATCATGGTTGGAGGATCAATTCACCAAAAAGTTCATTGATTCCTCAGACAAGGGTAACCTTTCTGGGTTTCCAGATAGATTCAGTGTCCATGACTCTGTCTTTAACAGACAAGAGACGTCTAAAATTGATTTCAGCTTGTCGAAACCTTCAGTCACAATCATTCCCTTCGGTAGCCTTATGCATGGAAATTCTAGGTCTTATGACTGCTGCATCGGACGCGATCCCCTTTGCTCGTTTTCACATGCGACCTCTTCAGCTCTGTATGCTGAATCAATGGTGCAAGGATTACACAAAGATATCTCAATTAATATCTTTAAAACCGATTGTACGACACTCTCTAACGTGGTGGACAGATCACCATCGTTTAATTCAGGGGGCTTCTTTTGTGCTTCCGACCTGGACTGTAATTTCAACAGATGCAAGTCTCACAGGTTGGGGAGCTGTGTGGGGATCTCTGACGGCACAAGGAGTTTGGGAATCTCAGGAGGTGAGATTACCGATCAATATTTTGGAACTCCGTGCAATTTTCAGAGCTCTTCAGTCTTGGCCTCTTCTGAAGAGAGAATCGTTCATTTGTTTTCAGACAGACAATGTCACTACTGTGGCATACATCAATCATCAAGGAGGGACTCACAGTCCTCTGGCTATGAAAGAAGTATCTCGAATTCTGGTTTGGGCGGAATCCAGCTCCTGTCTAATCTCTGCGGTTCATATCCCAGGTATAGACAATTGGGAAGCGGATTATCTCAGTCGCCAAACGTTGCATCCGGGCGAATGGTCTCTTCACCCAGAGGTATTTCTTCAGATTGTTCAAATGTGGGAGCTTCCAGAAATAGATCTGATGGCGTCTCATCTAAACAAGAAACTTCCCAGGTATCTGTCCAGATCCCGGGATCCTCAGGCGGAAGCAGTGGATGCATTATCACTTCCTTGGAAGTATCATCCTGCTTATATCTTTCCGCCTCTAGTTCTTCTTCCAAGAGTAATCTCCAAGATTTTGAAGGAATGCTCGTTTGTTCTGCTGGTAGCTCCGGCATGGCCTCACAGGTTTTGGTATGCAGATCTTGTCCGGATGGCCTCTTGCCATCCGTGGACTCTTCCGCTATGAACAGACCTTCTGTCGCAAGGTCCTTTTTTCCATCAGGATCTCAAATCCTTAAATTTAAAGGTATGGAGATTGAACGCTTGATTCTTGGTCAAAGAGGTTTCTCTGACTCTGTGATTAATACTATGTTACAGGCTCGTAAATCTGTATCCAGAGAGATATATTATAGAGTCTGGAAGACTTATATTTCTTGGTGTCTTTCTCATCATTTTTCTTGGCATTCTTTTAGAATTCCGAGAATTTTACAGTTTCTTCAGGATGGTTTAGATAAAGGTTTATCCGCAAGTTCTTTGAAAGGACAAATCTCTGCTCTTTCTGTTCTTTTTCACAGAAAGATTGCTAATCTTCCTGATATTCATTGTTTTGTACAAGCTTTGGTTCGTATAAAACCTGTCATTAAGTCAATTTCTCCTCCTTGGAGTTTGAATTTGGTTCTGGGGGCTCTTCAAGCTCCTCCGTTTGAACCTATGCATTCATTGGACATTAAATTACTTTCTTGGAAAGTTTTGTTCCTTTTGGCAATCTCTTCTGCCAGAAGAGTTTCTGAATTATCTGCTCTTTCTTGTGAGTCTCCTTTTCTGATTTTTCATCAGGATAAGGCAGTGTTGCGAACTTCTTTTGAATTTTTACCTAAAGTTGTGAATTCTAACAACATTAGTAGGGAAATTGTGGTTCCTTCATTATGTCCTAATCCTAAGAATTCTAAGGAGAAATCATTGCATTCTTTGGATGTTGTTAGAGCTTTGAAATATTATGTTGAAGCTACTAAGTCTTTCCGAAAGACTTCTAGTTTATTTGTTATCTTTTCTGGTTCTAGAAAAGGCCAGAAAGCTTCTGCCGTTTCTTTGGCATCTTGGTTGAAATCTTTAATTCATCTTGCCTATGTTGAGTCGGGTAAATCTCCACCTCAAAGGATTACAGCTCATTCTACTAGGTCAGTTTCTACTTCCTGGGCGTTTAGGAATGAAGCTTCGATTGATCAGATTTGCAAAGCAGCAACTTTGTCCTCTTTGCATACTTTTACTAAATTCTACCATTTTGATGTATTTTCTTCTTCTGAAGCAGTTTTTGGTAGAAAAGTACTTCAGGCAGCGGTTTCAGTTTGAATCTTCTGCTTATGTTTTTCATTAAACTTTATTTTGGGTGTGGATTATTTTCAGCAGGAATTGGCTGTCTTTATTTTATCCCTCCCTCTCTAGTGACTCTTGCGTGGAAAGATCCACATCTTGGGTAATCATTATCCCATACGTCACTAGCTCATGGACTCTTGCTAATTACATGAAAGAAAACATAATTTATGTAAGAACTTACCTGATAAATTCATTTCTTTCATATTAGCAAGAGTCCATGAGGCCCGCCCTTTTTTTGGGGGTGGTTATGATTTTTGTATAAAGCACAATTATTCCAATTCCTTATTTTATATGCTTTCGCACTTTTTTATCACCCCACTTCTTGGCTATTCGTTAAACTGAATTGTGGGTGTGGTGAGGGGTGTATTTATAGGCATTTTGAGGTTTGGGAAACTTTGCCCCTCCTGGTAGGAATGTATATCCCATACGTCACTAGCTCATGGACTCTTGCTAATATGAAAGAAATGAATTTATCAGGTAAGTTCTTACATAAATTATGTTTTTGGCTACTTTGGACAACTCTGATACGCCTGCCGTTGTCAACCCTAAGAAATCTATTAAACTTAATAACTACTTTGATGTTCCTTCTACTGTGGACCTTTTTCCTGTTCCAGACCATGCAACCGAGGTTATTTCACAGGAATGGGAGAAGCTGGGGATACCTTTTTCTTGTCACTTGTCTTTAAGAAAATGTTTCCTATTGCTGACTCCATTAAAGATTCATGGCATACGGTGCCTAAAGTAGATGGGGCCATTTCTACTCTGGCTAAGAGTACCACTATTCCTATAGAGGATAGCTGCTCTTTTAAGGATCCAATGGACAAAAAGCTGGAGGCTTTTATGAAGATGTCTGTTCATCATGGTCTTCAATGGCAACCTGCAGTCTGTATTGCCACTGTGTCAAGTGCGGTATCCTATTGGTATGACGCCTTGTTTGATTCTCTTCAGGTAGAGACTCCCTTGGAGGAGATCCAAGATAGGATTAAGGCTCTCAAGTTAGCCAACTCTTTTATTTCTGATGCTACCATGCAAATTATCAAACTGGGAGCCAAGATATCTGCAGGGCGTTGTGGCTGAAATCTTGGTCAGCTGATGTTACCTCCAAGTCCAAGCTTCTGGCGCTTCCTTACAAGGGTAAGACCTTGTTTGGACCTGGTCTGGCAGAAATAATTTCTGATATTATGGGTGGAAAAGGGTCTTTCTTACCACAAGACAAGGAGAATAGACCTAAAGGGCATCAGAATAATTTTTGTTCCTTTTGTAACTTCAAAGGAAAGTCTTCCTCTTCCAAACAGGATCAGTCTAAGTCTTCTTGGAACAAGGAGAAGCAATCTAACAAACCCACAGCTGAATCTAAATCGGCATGAAGGGTTTGCCTCCGATCCAGGATCGGATCAAGTGGGGGGCAGACTTTCTCTTTTTTATCAAGCATGGATATGAGATGTCCCAAAACCCTGGGCTGTGGACATAGTATCTCAGGGTTACAAAATAGAATTCAAGACTTTTCCTCCAAGGGGCAGGTTCCACCTCTCAAGATTATCTGCATATAAGATAAAAAGAGAGGCATTCTTGAATTGCGTTCGGGATCTTCTTCCCTGGGAGTGATAGTTCCAGTAAGGGAACAGGGTCTAGGATTCTATTCAAATCTTTTTGTGGTTCCCAAAAAGGAGGGAACTTTTCACCCTATTCTAGACCTAAAGTATCTCAACAAGTCTCTCAGGGTACCATCCTTCAAAATGGAAACCATTCTTTCCATTCTGCCTTTGGTCCAAGAGGGTCAGTTCATGACGACCATAGACCTAAACCAATGCGTATATTCATGTTCCCATCCACAGGGATCATCACAAGTTCCTGAGTTTCGCCTTTCTAGACACTTTGTTTGTAGCTCTTCCGTTTGGCCCTGCCACAGCTCCCAGAATTTTCTCAAAAGTTTTGGGGGCTCTCTTGGCAGTGATCAGGTCTCAGGAAATTGCAGTAGAGCCATACCTAGATGATATATTGGTTCAGGCGCCATCTTTTCAACAAGCAGACTCCCATACAGATATCTTGTTGTCTTTTCTATGTTCCCACAAATGGAAAGTGAATCTGGAAAAGAGTTCCCTTGTTCAAGCTACAAGGGTGGTTTTCTTAGGGACCATAATAGATTCCCTATCTATAAAAAATATTTCTGACAGAAGTCAGAAAATCGAAAATTCTCTCCTTGCCTCTCTCTGCAATCTACTGTTCGGCCATCAGTGGCTCAATGTATGGAGGTAATTGGTCTGATGGTCGCTTCCATGGACATCATTCCCTTTGCTTGCTTCCATTTGAGAGCTCTGCAGTTATGCATGCTCAGACAATGGAACGGGGCCCATACGGATCTGTCTGAGGATAGATCTAGATCAGGCAACAAGAGACTCCCTCCCGTGGTGGCTTTCTCAGGAGCATCTGTCTCAGGGCACTTGCTTCCGGAGACCTTCCTGGGTGATTGTGACCACGGACGCCAGCCTGCTGGGCTGGGGAGCAGTCTGGGCTTCGCTGAAGGCACAGGGACTATGGATTCGGGAAGAGTCGGCTCTCCCCATAAACATCTTGGAGTTGAGAGTGATGTACAATGCTTTGATGGCTTGACCTCAGTTGTCTTTAGCCCAGTTTATCAGGTTCCAGTCGGACAGTATCACCTCAGTGGCTTACATCAACCACCAGGGAGGAACTCGGAGTTCCTTAGCCATGAAGGAGGTGGCTTGGATTGTTCAGTGGGCGGAAGCTCACAATTGCGTTCTTTCACATTCCAGGTGTGGACAACAGGGAAGCGGACTTCCTGAGCAGACAGACTTTTCATCCCGGGGAGTGGGCTCTCCATCCGGAGGTGTTCTCCAGGTTAACCCTCAAGTGGGGGTTTCTGGAGTTGGATCTGATGGCCTCTCAGCAGAACGCCAAGCTTCCAAGGTACATTTCAAAGTCAAGAGATCCGCAGGCCACCCTGATAGATGTTCTGGCGGTTCCTTGGGATTTCAGTCTGGCATATCTGTTTCCTCTGTTTGCTTTCTTCCACGAGTCATTGCTTGTATCAAAGAGGATAGAGCATCAGTTATTCTAATTGCCCCTGCATGGCCTCGCAGGATCTGGTATGCAGACCTAGTGAAGATGTCATCTCTTCCACCTTGGAGGCTGCCTCTGAGGAATAACCTTCTAACTCAGGGTCTATTCTTTCATCCAAATCTCATTTCTCTGAAGCCGACTGCTTGGAGATTGAACGCTTAGTTCTGTCTAAGCGTGGTTTTTCTGAGTCGGTCATTGAGACCATAATTCAGGCTTGCAAGCCTGTTACAAGAAAGATTTACTATAGGGTATGGCGTAAATACCTTTATTGGCACGAATCCAAGGGCTGCTCTTGGAGTAAGATTAGGATTCCTAGTATTTTGTCTTTTCTCCAGGAAGGTTTGGAGAAGGGTTTGTCAGTCAGTTCTCTGAAGGGTTAGTTTTCTGCGTTATCTATTTTGTTGCACAAGCGTCTGGCGGATGTTCAATCTTTTTGTCAGGCCTGTGTTTAAGTATGTTGCTCCTCCTTGGAGCCTTAATCTTGTTCTTAGAGTTTTGCAGCAGGCTCTGTTTGAGCCAATGCATTCCATAGATATTAAGTTGGTATCTTAGAAGGTTTTGTTTCTTATTGCTATCTCTTCGGTTCAGAGAGTCTCGGAACTCCCGGCTTTGCAGTGCGATTCGCCTTACCTTATTTTTCATGCTGATAAGCGGTTCTTCGTACTAAATTGGGTTTTCTTCCTAAATTGGTTTCAGATAGAAATATTAATCAGGAAATTGTTGTTCCTTTATGTCCTTAGCCTTCCTCTCATAAGGAACGTTTGTTGCACAACTTGGATGTTGTGCGTGCTCTGAAATTCTATCTACAGACGACTAAGGATTTTTGCCAGTCTTCTGCCTTGTTTGTTTGTTTCTCTGGGAAGCGTAAGGGTCAGATAGCGACTGCTAGTTCTCATTCTCCCTGGTTGCAAAGTATTATACGGTTTGCTTATGAGACTGCTGGTCAGCAGCCTCCTGAGAGAATTACGGCTCATTCCACGAGGGCTGTATCCTCTTCCTGGGCTTTCAAAAATGAAGCTTCTGTGGAACAGATTTGCAAGGCTGCAATTTGGTGTCCTCTGCATACTTTTTACAAATTTGATACTTTTGCCTCTGCTGAGGCTTTTTTTGGGAGAAAGGTTCTTCAAGCGGTGGTGCCTTCTGTTTAGCTCTGCCTGTCTTGTTATCCCTCCCTAGTCATCTGTGTCCTCTAGCGTGGGTATTGATTCCCACTAGTAATTGATGACGTCGTAGACTCTCCATATCTTAGGAAAGAAAACAAGATTTATGTTTCCTGATAAATCTATTTATTTCCTGATACGGAGAGTCCACGACCCGCCCTTTAATTTAAGACCGTTATTTTTTTACTACACCGAAGGCACCTCTACACCTTGTGTTATTCCTTGTTTCCATTTTCCTTCGGTCGAATGACTTGGGATTGTGGGTAGGAGAGTGACACTTAACAGCTTTGATGTGGTGCTCTTTGCCTCCTCCTGATGGCCAGGAGTGGTATTCCCACTAGTAATTGATGACGTTGTGGACTCTCCATATCCGGAAAGAAATAGATTTATCAGATAAGCATAAATCTTTATTTTTCTGACAAATTTAAAAGTTATGTCTATTTTCACCCCCCGAATCATGTGACAGCCATCAGCCAATCACAAATGCATATATGTATATTCTTTGAATTCTTGCACATGCTCAGTAGGAGCTGGTGAGGGTGACCCAAAAAGTGTAAATATAAAAAGACTGCACGTTTTGTTAATGGATGTAAATTGGAAAGTTGTTTAAAATTGCTGCTCTATCTGAATCATGAGAGTTTAATTTTGACTTGAGTGTCCCTTTAAGGTCTGAGGCCAATTTGTTGTATATTTGTGTAAATATAAAAAGACTGTGCACATTATGTTAATGAAAGTAAATTGGAAAGTGGTTTATAAAAGCATGTTATATCTGAATCATGAAAGTTTAATTTTAAATTAAGTGTCCCTTTAATACCAAGTTTGTGCACACAAGTTGATAAAGTCCAAGAAAAAGTTGTAATGACATCTCAGACCTGAGTCGTGCCTATAATGGACTTACTCTTTCACATCATATTAGCTGTAGAGATGCACATTGGTACTCAAAGCCAGTTGAGCACAGAAACTTGAGCAAGATAAAGTTCAGAGCTTATTACTGGTTTGAAAAGTGCCTCTTACGGTTGAGATTTTTGCTTCACTAGCAAACACCCAAAAAGTATATTAACGGGATAGGAAAGTCAAAATTACACTTGCATGATTCAGAAAGTGCATGTCATTTTAAAAGAACATGAAACACATTTTTTTTTCATGATTCAGATAGAGAATACAATTTTAAACAACTTTTCAATTTACTTCTATTATTTAATTTGCTTCCTTCTCTTGTTATCCTTTGCTGAAAGGTTTAGCTAGGAAAGCTCAGTAGCGGCAAAGAACCTAGGTTCTAGCTGTTGATTAGTGACTGCATATATATACAGATTGTCATTGGCTCACCCATGTGTTCAGTTAAAAACCAGTAGTGGATTGCTGCTCCTTCAACAAATGATACCAAGAGAATGAAGCAAATTTGATAATAGAAGTAAACTGGAAAGTTGTTTAAAATTGTATGTTCTACCTAAACCATGAAAGAACATTTTTGGGTTACATGGTCCTTTAAGTCACTTTTAAATTCACTTCTATTATCAAATGTACTTTGTTCTCTAGGTATCCATTGTTGTAAAAGAATATGCACATATTGTACACTAGTGAGAGCTAGCTGGTGATTGGTGCTTGCACTCATATGTTTTTTTGTGATTGGCTGACTAGATGTGTTCAGCTAGCTCTCAGTAGTGCATTGCTGCTTCTTAAGCAAAGGATATCAAGGGAATTAAAGGGACAGTCTAGTTAAAATTAAACTTTCATGATTCAGATAGGGCATACAATTTTAAACAACTTTCCAATTTACTTCTATTATCTAATTTGCTCAATTCTTTAGATATCCTTTGTTGAAGAAATAGCAATGCACATGGGTGAGCCAATCACACAAGGCCTCTAGGTGCAGCAACCAATCAGCAGCTACTGAACATATCTAGATATGCTTTTCAGCAAGTGATATCAAGAGAATGAAGCAAATTAGATAATAGAAGTAAATTAGAAAGTTGTTTAAAATGACATGCTCTTTCTAAATCAAGAAAGAAAAAAATTGGCTTTCATGTCCCTTTAAGCAAATTTCATAATAGAAGTCAGTTGGAAAGTTGTATAAAATTGTATGTTCTATCTGAATTCTGAAGGAAAATAAATGGGTTTCTTGTCCCTTTAAACTCATGATTTGAGTATGTATAGTAAAACAAAGAGTACGTTTTTTGTATATCTTGCCTGCTTTACCTGTAATTTAGCTCTGAAAATTGTGATTTTTCTCACTGCCCCAGAGCAGCTGGTGTGCATAACGCAAAAGTAATAATTCTAACCCTATAAAATACTACATAAATAATGCTTGAAATAAATGTGAGCTCTTCCCATAGATCTCCTGATCTGCAAGAGTTAAAGGTATTCTGTTTCATTTATAAATAAGACAAATGAAATAATACTATAAATAAATGTACGCTATATTATTTTGTTCATTTGGTTTATTTATTTTTTATTATTATTTTTTTGGAAATATCATGATCTTGTCTTCGTGAATTAAAAAAATAATAATTAATTTAAAATCTGTTTTAACCCTTAAATGTTGTGTAATTCATTGAAGCCACTTCAGCTAATTTGTTAAAGAATAAGCTGCCACCCTGAATTTAGAATTCTTATTTTGTTGGGCCAGTAAATTGCCATTGTCAGGTGAATTCTGATCGCATGAAGTTTTCCTTTGTTAACGGGAGTTTTGACCTATGTGCAAGTTTTGAGCGTATTATGATGGATTTGATGAATCAGTCAGTTGTTAATTTGCATTAACATAAAACCTTTGCAGCCAGATTTCATTTACAATAATGCTCTCAGATGAAAATGCATACAGAAGAGTTATGCCCAGCTTTAGTTTTTTTTTTTTGGTGGGGGGGGGGGTTGTTCATTTTTTTGTTTTTCAAACAAATGAGGTTGAAAATTATACACATTTTTCAGACTGCAATATAAATATTTGTGATTGCTCAGCAGATAGCTTTTTTTTTTTTTGGTAAAGAAAAAATGACGGCTTGACTGTGGAAGCTCGTGGGTTAACCCATTATATGCTGGAAACGTGTTCTTGCATAGATAGATATTTTATTTATCAACATGTTAAATTGTGTAATGCATCCTTTGTCCTATTGATCCTTTATTTACAATGGTGGGAACCGATTATAGGGGTCACTGAATGTCTGTCGTATTCAGAAGCAGATGTAACCATTTCCTATTTACTAGGAATGTTTTTTTTATGGGTAAGGCTGATCTGTTCTTTATGAAATTAATACTTGAGCTTTGAAGTATAATTAAGTTAAAGGGTATAAAATAGAATAAAAATGTATATATTTGGCACCAGTATAGTTTCATTAAAATATATCAAAGTTATGTTAAAAAGTCCTCTAAATTTTACTCTGAGTTTAGCATTTTCTGTAGCCCACTGAGGCTGATCTCAGAGCAGACAGCTAGCTGATTGGTTCATAAAAACAGCCCTATTTCTGTTAATCAATTTAGTTCTTAGAGTGTACTCTGGGGTGATAAAACTACTGTACTTGAACAATGTATGTACATTATTAGCTTTACATTAAGAGTGCCTTTATAAATAATACATTTAGTTTCTTATTTGGAGTATTTATAATTTACAAAAGTAATTTAAATTTCTCATACCATTACTTATTTTATGCCAAAAAAAGGGAGTTGTATAGTGTTAAAAGTATTTGGCACTGTCCCTGATATATTCTATGATGGGGACTTGTAGAGCAAATATTCACAATTTTATTGTTATGCATGTCCTGACCATGTGCTCAGATGTACATTAAATGGACAGTCTAGTATAGTAATTTAATTATATAATTTGTTAGAATATTTTTTTATTATTATTATTATTATTATTAAGCAAACACCAAAACCAAACACAATCCTTAGGCAGATATGCACATTTGTGGCTTCTGATTGATTTACAAGCCATGTCCTTCTCAGCAGTGGCAATACCTAGGAACATAACTTTGATCTACATGTTTTACTATTTGCAGGAATGACAAATTATTAACAATCAGTAATGGATTACAATATGCTTTCTAGTGCAAACTAATTTCTATTTAAAAAAAAAAAAAAGATATGAAAACAGAATACCACCTGTGACCTGAATATTTAAAAACAGATTTATTTATTTTTTGTTAGTGTTTGTAGAAAAATTGTTGTATATCCACTGTAGACAAAAGCAGTGCACTCTAAATTATACAACCTCAACCTTGATTCTTTTTTTTAAGTTCTTAAAAGTAAAATATTTTAAGCAACACTGTGAAGAGGAGGAGATATAACTCATCAAGTCAATTCTTTCTTGTGGATGTTAATGATATCATGATACCTTTCTGTTAATCCTAAATGAATCTTAAAAATTATTTCTAATGCCCAACTGAAAATCACAATAGTCAAATCACTTAGTAGAACTTTTAGAACTTAATTACTGTTTATGAAGGTAGAAAATGTATATATTTTCCTCTCACCCAACCTTTGTCTAATTCAACTCTCAAGGTAACAAATTGGCCTCAGACCTTAAAGGGACACTGAACCCAATTTTTTTCTTTCGTGATTCAGATAGAGCATGCAATTTTAAGCAACTTTCTAATTTACTCCTATTATCAAATTTTCTTCATTCTCTTGGTATCTTTATTTGAAATGCAAGAATGAAAGTTTAGATGCCGGCCCATTTTTGGTGAATAACCTGAGTTATTCTTTCTGATTGGTGGATAAATTCATCCGCCAATAAAAAAGTGCTGTCCAGAGTTCTGAACCAAAAAAGAAGCTTAGATGCCTTCTTTTTCAAATAAAGATAGCAAGGGAACGTAAAAAATATTGATAATAGGAGTAAATTAGAAAGTTGCTTAAAATTGCATGCTCTATCTGAATCACAAAATATTTTTTTTTTGTTCAGTGTCCCTTTAAAGGGACACTCAAGTCAAAATTAAACTCTCATGATTCAGATAGAGCAGCAATTTTAAACAACTTTCCAATTTACATCCATTAACAAAACGTGCACAGCCTTTTTATATTTACACTTTTTGGGTCACCCTCACAAGCTCCTACTGAGCATGTGCAAGAATTAACAGAAAATACATATTTGTATTTGTGATTGGCTAATGGCTGTCACATGATACAATTGAAGTGGAAATAGACATAATGTTAAAAATGGTCAGAAAAAAATCTACCACTCATTTATTCAGACTAAGGCCTAGATTTGGAGTTTGGCGGTAAAAGGGCTGTTAACGCTCCGCGGGCTTTTTTCTGGCCGCACCATAAATTTAACTCTGGTATCGAGAGTTTAATCAAATGCTGCGTTAGGCTCCAAAAAAGGAGCGTAGAGCATTTTTACCGCAAATGCAACTCTCGATACCAGAGTTGCTTACGGACGCGGCCGGCCTCAAAAACGTGCTCGTGCACGATTCTCCCATAGGAAACAATGGGGCTGTTTGAGCTGAAAAAAAACCTAACACCTGCAAAAAAGCAGCGTTCAGCTCCTAAAGCAGCCCCATTGTTTCCTATGGGGAAACACTTCCTACGTCTGCATCTAACACTCTAACATGTACCCCGAGTCTAAACACCCCTAACCTTACACTTATTAACCCCTAATCTGCCGCCCCCGCTATCGCTGACACCTGCATATTTTTTTTAACCCCTAATCTGCCGCTCCGTAAACCGCCGCAACCTACGTTATCCCTATGTACCCCTAATCTGCTGCCCTAACATCGCCGACCCCTATATTATATTTATTAACCCCTAATCTGCCCCCCTCAACGTCGCCGACACCTGCCTACACTTATTAACTCCTAATCTGCCGAGCGGACCTGAGCGCTACTATAATAAAGTTATTAACCCCTAATCCGCCTCACTAACCCTATCATAAATAGTATTAACCCCTAATCTGCCCTCCCTAACATCGCCAACACCTACCTTCAATTATTAACCCCTAATCTGCCGAGCGGACCTCACCGCTACTATAATAAATGTATTAACCCCTAAAGCTAAGTCTAACCCTAATACTAACACCCCCCTAAGTTAAATATAATTTACATCTAACGAAATTAATTAACTCGTATTAAATAAATGATTCCTATTTAAAGCTAAATACTTACCTGTAAAATAAATCCTAATATAGCTACAATATAAATTATAATTATATTATAGCTATTTTAGGATTAATATTTATTTTACAGGCAACTTTTTAATTATTTTAACCAGGTACAATAGCTATTAAATAGTTAAGAACTATTTAATAGTTACCTAGTTAAAATAATAACAAATTTACCTGTAAAATAAATCCTAACCTAAGATATAATTAAACCTAACACTACCCTATCAATAAATTAATTAAATAAACTACCTACAATTACCTACAATTAACCTAACACTACACTATCAATAAATTAATTAAACACAATTCCTACAAATAAATACAATTAAATAAACTAGCTAAAGTACAAAAAATAAAAAAGAACTAAGTTACAAAAAATAATAAAATATTTACAAACATAAGAAAAATATTACAACAATTTTAAACTAATTACACCTACTCTAAGCCCCCTAATAAAATAACAAAGCCCCCCAAAATAAAAAATTCCCTACCCTATTCTAAATTAAAAAAGTTACAAGCTCTTTTACCTTACCAGCCCTGAACAGGGCCCTTTGCGGGGCATGCCCCAAGGATTTCAGCTCTTTTGCCTGTAAAAAAAAACATACCATACCCCCCCCCAACATTACAACCCACCACCCACATACCCCTAATCTAACCCAAACCCCCCTTAAATAAACCTAACACTAAGCCCCTGAAGATCTTCCTACCTTGTCTTCACCATACCAGGTTCACCGATCCGTCCTGGCTCCAACATCTTCATCCAACCCAAGCGGGGGTTGGCGATCCATCATCCGGTGCTGAAGAGGTCCAGAAGAGGCTCCAAAGTCTTCCTCCTATCCGGCAAGAAGAGGACATCCGGACCGGCAAACATCTTCTCCAAGCGGCATCTTCAATCTTCTTCCATCCGGTGCGGAGCGGGTCCATCTTGAAGCAGGCGACGCGGATCCATCCTCTTCTTCCGTTGTCTCCCGACGAATGACGGTTCCTTTAAGGGACGTCATCCAAGATGGCGTCCCTCGAATTCCGATTGGCTGATAGGATTCTATCAGCCAATCGGAATTAAGGTAGGAATTTTCTGATTGGCTGATGGAATCAGCCAATCAGAATCAAGTTCAATCAGATTGAGCTTGCATTCTATTGGCTGATCGGAACAGCCAATAGAATGCGAGCTCAATCTGATTGGCTGATTGGATCAGCCAATCGGATTGAACTTGATTCTGATTGGCTGATTCCATCAGCCAATCAGAAAATTCCTACCTTAATTGGATGACGTCCCTTAAAGGAACCGTCATTCGTCGGGAGACAACGGAAGAAGAGGATGGATCCGCGTCGCCTGCTTCAAGATGGACCCGCTCCGCACCGGATGGAAGAAGATTGAAGATGCCGCTTGGAGAAGATGTTTGCCGGTCCGGATGTCCTCTTCTTGCCGGATAGGAGGAAGACTTTGGAGCCTCTTCTGGACCTCTTCAGCACCGGATGATGGATCGCCAACCCCCGCTTGGGTTGGATGAAGATGTTGGAGCCAGGACGGATCGGTGAACCTGGTATGGTGAAGACAAGGTAGGAAGATCTTCAGGGGCTTAGTGTTAGGTTTATTTAAGGGGGGTTTGGGTTAGATTAGGGGTATGTGGGTGGTGGGTTGTAATGTTGGGGGGGGGTATGGTATGTTTTTTTTTTACAGGCAAAAGAGCTGAAATCCTTGGGGCATGCCACGCAAAGGGCCCTGTTCAGGGCTGGTAAGGTAAAAGAGCTTGTAACTTTTTTAATTTAGAATAGGGTAGGGAATTTTTTATTTTGGGGGGCTTTGTTATTTTATTAGGGGGCTTAGAGTAGGTGTAATTAGTTTAAAATTGTTGTAATATTTTTCTTATGTTTGTAAATATTTTATTATTTTTTGTAACTTAGTTCTTTTTTATTTTTTGTACTTTAGCTAGTTTATTTAATTGTATTTATTTGTAGGAATTGTGTTTAATTAATTTATTGATAGTGTAGTGTTAGGTTAATTGTAGGTAATTGTAGGTAGTTTATTTAATTAATTTATTGATAGGGTAGTGTTAGGTTTAATTATATCTTAGGTTAGGATTTATTTTACAGGTAAATTTGTTATTATTTTAACTAGGTAACTATTAAATAGTTCTTAACTATTTAATAGCTATTGTACCTGGTTAAAATAATTAAAAAGTTGCCTGTAAAATAAATATTAATCCTAAAATAGCTATAATATAATTATAATTTATATTGTAGCTATATTAGGATTTATTTTACAGGTAAGTATTTAGCTTTAAATAGGAATCATTTATTTAATAAGAGTTAATTAATTTCGTTAGATGTAAATTATATTTAAGTTAGGGGGGTGTTAGTGTTAGGGTTAGACTTAGCTTTAGGGGTTAATCAATTTATTAGAATAGCGGTGAGCTCCGGTCATCAGATTAGGGGTTAATAATTGAAGGTAGGTGTCGGCGATGTTAGGGAGGGCAGATTAGGGGTTAATACTATTTATGATAGGGTTAGTGAGGCGGGTTAGGGGTTAATAACTTTATTATAGTAGCGCTCAGGTCCGCTCGGCAGATTAGGGGTTAATAAGTGTAGGCAGGTGTCGGCGACGTTGAGGGGGGCAGATTAGGGGTTAATAAATATAATATAGGGGTCGGCGGTGTTAGGGGTAGCAGATTAGGGGTACATAGGGATAACGTAGGTGGCGGCGCTTTGCGGTCGGAAGATTAGGGGTTAATTATTTTAAGTAGCTGGCGGCGACGTTGTGGGGGGCAGGTTAGGGGTTAATAAATGTAATACAGGGGTCGGCGGGGTTAGGGGCAGCAGATTAGGGGTACATAAGTATAACGTAGGTGGCGGTCGGCAGATTAGGGGTTAAAAATTTTAATCGAGTGGCGGCGATGTGGGGGGAGCTCGGTTTAGGGGTACATAGGTAGTTTATGGGTGTTAGTGTACTTTAGGGTACAGTAGTTAAGAGCTTTATGAACCGGCGTTAGCCAGAAAGCTCTTAACTCCTGCTATTTTCAGGCGGCTGGAATTTTGTCGTTAGAGCTCTAACGCTCACTTCAGAAACGACTCTAAATACCAGCGTTAGAAAGATCCCATTGAAAAGATAGGATACGCAAATGGCGTAGGGGGATCTGCGGTATGGAAAAGTCGCGGCTGAAAAGTGAGCGTTAGACCCTTTAATCACTGACTCCAAATACCAGCGGGCGGCCAAAACCAGCGTTAGGAGCCTCTAACGCTGGTTTTGACGGCTACCGCCGAACTCCAAATCTAGGCCTAAGAGTGCTATTGCATTGTCTTTTTATCATGCATTTGTTGTTTATGCAAATCTACTGTATTTACTGGTCCTTTGACTAGTGCTGCGACCCAGACGTTTTTACCGACATGGATGGTATTTTTAAATTTAAGGTCAAAGTGTGAAAATAAAGATTATATATTTTGTGTAAAGGTGAATTACAGTTAAAACAGACATCCCAACTCTCCCTGAAGTTCAGGGAGTCTCCCTGATTGTAATAGCGGCTCCCTGATGGCAGCAAATGGAATGCAATCTCCTTGAAACTCCAAGTACCATGATACAATGTGGCCCAAATCCAGAAAAGTGTTTCATTAAAGGGACATTAAAGTCACATTTTTTCTTTCATGATTCAGATAGAGAATACCATTTTAAACAACTTTCTAATTTACTGCTGTTATCTAATTTGCTTCATTCTTTTGATATTCCTTCCTGAAAAGCATATCTAGAAAGGCTCAGTAGCTTCTGGTTGGTGGCTGCACATATTTGCTTCATGTGATTGGCTCACCCATGTGCATTGCTATTTCTTTAACAAAGGATAACTAAAGAATGAAGCAAATTAAATAATATAATTAAATTGGAATGTTGTTTAAAATTGTATTTTCTAGCAGAATCATGAAAGAAAATCTTTTGGCTTAATGTCCCTTTAAGGAATGCCTTTAGTTGCTGGGACGTTATAGAACCCTCAAAGCATCAGTAACCAAAAAGCCCCCACTGATTTTAATAAAATAAAACACAAATACTACCTTATTAACTGCATGTAATTAAACTTCGTATTCTAAAATATTTAGGCATTTAACAAGCGTACGATCACTGGAAAATAGGTTTGTTGTATGTGGTTGTGCAATAAAGCTACTTTTTATGTGACTTTAGTGGGAAGCTACTTTAATAATAAGTCCCTATCTTATTTAGGGTTTCAATGTGTCCAATATATAACTGGGAGAGGGGAGGTGGGGGTGACGGCGCAGTAGCGGTGAAGCCACCTCCCTGAAATTAGTTTTTGCAGGTTGGGATGTCTGGTTAAAGGGACATGAAACCCAATTTTTTTCTTTCCTGATTCAGACAGAACACAATTTTAAAAAAGGGTTTCAATTTACTTCTATTATCAAATTTGCTTCGTTCCCATGTTATTCTTTGTTAGAAAGATATCTAGATAGGTAGCGTGCACACGTCTGGAGCACTACATCACAGGAAATAGTGATGCCATTAGTGCTCTTGCTAATAACATTCTTGCAAAACTGTTCCTGAGCGTACTTTCCTGCTTTTCACAAAAGGATAACCAGAAAATAAAAAAATGTTATTAGTAAAAGTACATTGGAAAGTTGTTTAAAATTGTATGCTCTATATGAATCATAAAAGACATTTTTTTGGCTTTTATGTCCCTTAAGAGTGACTCACAGGCAAAGTCCACTACCTCTGCCCCATCCGGTTCATATTAAAGTGATTGTAAAGTTTAATGGATTAAACTTTGCGTTATTGAAAACAGATCGCAGATCCTCCGCCCACATCTCCTACTGTATTTAGCATATCGATGACGAATCTGGTTTCCTCCAATCGTTGTATGCCCCACGAGCTGGAAGCCAAAGGGGGCACACAAAGATTGGATGAAGTACAGTAGGAGATGTGGGCGGAGGATCTGTGTTTTGTATTCCATAATGCAAAGGTATTTTAAAAAAGAAGCATCATTGTAAAGTTTTTAATGAATTATTAAAGTGCCCCTGTTTTTAAGATTATTTTTAGATACCGGGCACTAGTTCCTCAAACTTTACAATCACTTTAATGTCTTTCAATTTTTTTACTTTGTAAATTTTATACCTGTCGTTTTAGGGTTGCATTAACTGATTATAGATAGATAATAACAATAATGATCAGTTTATCATCCTCAGAAGGTATAAAATGTGAATCTGCTGTGACGAGATTTGAACCTGCAACCCTCAGCATGCTTTGGAGAAACTGCCAATTAGCCAGCTAAGCGATCTCACATTTTTAAGTACCTTATGAGTTTTATGGAGTGGAGTCTTGCTTTCTTTGTGAATGCTAATATTATTATATATTATGCTTTTATACTAATAATTTAACCAGTCTAGGTTGTTTAAATATAATGCAAATGGAGAAATGTTCCTTGTAAGTCACAATTCCTCTGTGTTGAATAAAAATTGGGTTTTATGGCTGCTTTGTAATCTTTTCCGTAGATTAAGTATATTAAATGGATGTGTTTTTCCTTTTCACTTAAATAGCTGCTGACAAGGTCATTAATTTAACAAAACATAACATTTTTTTTCTTCCAAATTGTACTATTGAAATTAAAAATGGGCATCACATTTTACTCCAACAATCCTGGCAAATGCTTTAAAGTACCAAATTAATTACCTCCCCCACTTGACAAGACCTTTCATCCTTGTTTGCTGGTTCAACCTTTTTAAATGTTTTGATATTATTAATAGTCTTAGGCTTTTTTCATCAAAATAACGTGAGCAAATCTGTCTCTTAAAGGCACAGATCCTTTATGGACCAAAACAATTCTCATTTACAAAGTGCATCATTTTTTTTTATTATTTTTTTTTATTAGGATATCTGATGTGGGTAGCTAGAAACCCAGTAAAACATGGGCCGGAGCACCAGTTAAGGCAAATGTTACTGAGATTTCACATTAGCTGAGCTGTTTCAAGTCTGTTTCACATGATTCTCAAAATAACACAGGTGAAACAGTGGCAATACAGCTATAATGTTATCAACCATCAAAATATTATAAAGAGAAATTGCTGCTAACCCTTCAATTGCCAGAAAGGGCTGTAATACATTGCTAGTTGTTCCTCTATTTGATAGCCAGTGTAAAATTATATTAAGGGAGGGTGTCCATGCAGCAGCCATGGGTTAACTTCAGCGTGAAATGTTTACTGAACTATATTGTACCTTTGTCCAGCAAGCTTCCTCATGAATGTACTCCTGAAGTTGTATCACATACAAGCTATAGGCTAAGCATCTATCAATCAAGTGACCATGTGACCTTCAAGGAGCAATCCTGGGGAGATCCTGTTACAAACAAGACAATTTATTAAATGATGAACATTATAAAATCATCGCAAGCCAACTATGAAAGCACCTTGAATAAAATCAGATACATTATTTTCAGTGAGGATTTGGACTGACAAACAGTAGCACACAATCATGAAACATCCAACATCTCGTTTACAATAAAGGATTATACTGTCAGTCATTACAAGCATTAGGTCAGTAATTCTCAGTGGGGTCTCCAGACTCACTAAGATGTGATTTGCTCGCCTGAGAGTGTCAGTGATATGATGATAATGAGACTGGAACAAACTACTTGACTGTCCTGCTCCGCCTGGCGCACCCTAACCTGGGACCTCACAAACCGCTCCCTGCGTTTCTTGATTTTGCTGTCTTTTGTGAGCCTGCACTTTTCTCTATTTTACCTTTTCAGGCATTGGCACATAGGTTTATACAATTATTGTTTGGCTCTGGGTAGAAAAAAGCCCTTGAATTATTAGGTTTTGAAATAATTATATGACCATTATATATAACGGAATGTCAGATTTAAAATATAGATTATCTCTTCCAAATGAAATAAATACCACTAGCCACATTAAACATTGTTTCTTTCACATAATAATGACTTTTTATATTTGTCATTTTTGACGAGTTTTTGCTAAGATAGAGCATACCATTTTAAACATCTTTCTAATTGACTTCTATGACCACTTTTTCTTTGTTCTCTTGGTATCTTTTTTTGAAAAGCAGGGACTTAAGCTTAGGAGCCTGCTCATTTCTGGAGCACTATATGGCAGCAGTTTTGCAAGAATGTTACCCAATTGCAAGAGCCAGCACTATTTCCTGCCACGTAGTTCTCCATATGTATACCAAGGTATATCTTCAACAAAGAATATCATGGGAACGAAGCAAATTTGATAATAGAATTAAATTGGAAAAAAAAAAAATTAAATTGTATGCTCTGTCTGAACCCAAAAAAAATAATTAAGTTTCTTATACATTTAACTAAACTCTTATTTATAATGAAAAATATCATATTGCTTAATCTGTAATGATGAGATATCACAGAACAACTCAGTTTCAGAACAGCTTAGCCGCAACTCAATTAGTCTTAATGCCTAAAGGGACATAATAATTCAATAATAAAATACTAGTTACTATCTCTTTAACTACCTGTGAGCTTGGTGAGCCAATAAGAAACGGCATACACCCATATCTGATCATAATTAGCCATGATATTTTCAGGACTGGCTTGAGAACACATCTGATGCACTTGATGAAATAACAGTTTAACCCCTTTGTGGGATGTACACAGTTAAAAGCATTTGTGCAATAACAAAATGTTCTAACATAGTGTTCAATATATTATTTCATTACATTACATTGCAATATCTCTTTAGGAATCAACACATATCAGTATATACATTTTGTCTTTTTTTTTATAATAAAAATACATTATTTAAAAGGACATAACACTCAAAATGTAAATGTAGAAAGAGAGAGGAATCCAAAGCGAGTGAACAAATGGCAACAATGCAAAAATCGCACTAGTTAAAAAGTATAAAACTTCAACAATTTATTCAATAAAGCGTAAAAAACGTACAAATTCACGGACATACACAGAGGAGTGTGGGATATTAGAACTCGATCTATGTCATCTGACACTTTTCACGCCGTTGTGGCACTTTCTTAAAGACCGTGTGGGAGATGTCGGTTGCCAGCAGACTTTAAGGCATTGAAAAACAGACATAAGCGAACATCAGAATATATCCAGGCTATAGCGTTGATGACAATAATAATAATATTTGTGCATATGAGATCTGAAAATTGAGCAATAGGTTAGTTTTGTTATTCTCTCTCCATTTCCACTAGGAGTCACTGTACAACCTGTTAGAGTCACTTATGAAGTTTAGAAACCCATTTGTTATCTATCACATGACCAATGCAAAGTCAAGTTTACAATCGTATGTTATACACACACTTACACACTCATATGTTTTGTTTCCATAAACCAGTGTGTTCATCCTTGTATTCTGCATGATATCCTTAAAAGTATACAACTGACTTTTGTACAGCCTGTATATTATATTGTATGGGAAGGTTTATTAATATATTATACGTTAGATCATAGGCTCCTTTTTGCAGGAGTTTAGGGCCCTTTTTCTCGTATTTTTATTATTTATTAAAGTGTTTTTTTAGTCTGTTTTATGTATCTATATTAAAAAAAAATGCTTTTGTGTCGTGTACTTTAGTGTCTTTATAAACACGCTAGATACACACAAGCACACGTATAATGTATATTTAGATGGATAGATAGCTAGACATATATGGAATGGATATTGTATGATTTCTTTTTTAAAGGGGTAGACAGGTCACAATTTAAATGTGCATTGGGGCATTTCAATGTGAAATAAGAATAATTTTTTCAAGATACTTTTATTAGCAAAAAATGCTTCTAATGAAGTTATTACTGTTTTTCTGCGGGATACGCACGTATGCTGTGCACCAGTATTCAAACACCATGCCCGCTCAGAGAGTGATGGTTTGTATGACACAAATTAAGCATTCACAGAAGCAATACACACCATATTCAGTTCTCTGAGCTTAAATACTGGTGCACACACCCTCAGAGGATATGTGCATATGCCACTGAACAGTAATAACTTTTATTAGAAGTATTTTTGCTAATGGAAGTATATTTTAAAAAATGCTTCTATTTCACATTGAAATTAATTTTTGCACATTTCAATGTTGGCCTTTCTATCCCTTTAAAATGACATTAAGCCCAAGTTTTATCTTTAATGGTTCAGACAGAGCATACAATTTTTCAATTTACTTATAATATAAAATTAAAATAAAAGGAGCAGCAATACGCTACTGGGAGCTAGCTGAACACATCAGGTGAGCCAATGAGAAGGCATATATGGGCAGCCACCAATAAGCAGCTAGCTCCCAGTAGAGCATTGCTCTGTTGAGTCTAGGTGTGATTTTCGACAAAGAATACCAAGAGAAATTATAGTTAAAATAAATAAATTGGAACATTATTTAACCCCTTACCCACCACAGTGTACCCTGTATGTTGCTGGTCATTAAGGGTTTTCCTGCCTATAATAGCGTGGATCTCACCGCCAGCGACAAGACCACGTTATTATACCTTACCTTCCTCCTGCAGGTTTCCTGAAATGTCGAGACCACAGTATTGAAAAAACTAGCCCCATAAAAAGACCGGTAAAGTACAGGGTACGTTGCTGAACGTTAAGAAGTTTCAAATTGCCCTTTCTGAATCATTAAAGTTTCATTTTGACTTTACCGTTACCCTGTATGTTGCTGGTCATTAAGGGTTTTCCTGCCTGTAATAGCGTGGATCTCACCGCCAGCGACAAGACCACGTTATTATACCTTACCTTCCTCCTGCAGGTTTCCTGAAATGTCGAGACCACAGTATTGAAAAAACTAGCCCCATAAAAAGACCGGTAAAGTACAGGGTACGTTGCTGAACGTTAAGAAGTTCAAATTGGAACATTATTTAACCCCTTAACCACCACAGTGTACCCTGTATGTTGCTGGTCATTAAGGGTTTTCCTGCCTATAATATCGTGGATCTCACCGCCAGCGACAAGACCACGTTATTATACCTTAACTTCCTCCTGCAGGTTTCCTGAAATGTCGAGACCACAGTATTGAAAAAACTAGCCCCATAAAAAGACCGGTAAAGTACAGGGTACGTTGCTGAACGTTAAGAAGTTTCAAATTGCCCTTTCTGAATCATTAAAGTTTCATTTTGACTTTACCGTTACGTCTAAGTGATATACCACCAGCCTGCCTCTATGTAACAATTTGAATGATATAGTATAGGTAGTTGCATATTTTCTAGCGAATATTGGGCTCTGGGTACATAATATTACTTTATTTGGCTGTTATGTTGTTTTTGGCCTATCACAAACAAAGTTTATTTCAATGGCTGCCGGGTTGCATTCTGGGTAATATATGTATGTCTGAAGAAGGTTTGCCCACAGTGATACTACTGATTATATTGTGGAATCTTTTTGGTCTACTATTTTTTATTTTTTTTCCACAAACTACAATAGAACTGCTATTGTCTTTTAATGACTATTTATCAACTCTTTACTCTCAGTTTTATGTGATATTTTTTCCAGAATTGTCTCTCTGGTTTGGTCCATTTTTAGTTTATTCAGTAACCTCTAAGTGACCTTTTTCACTTTTACGCTGCCTGGGCAAAGCTCTTTATTGTTAATGTAGACAGTGGGGTATCTCATGGTTTCTTTGCACATAGCTTGTATGCAAAGTTTTGCATTGTTCAGGCTATGCGTGGCTCTCCATCTGACCGAATGCACAGAGCTTTTGATCACTATCCGAATATTCTGAAGTTTCTAAATCTATATAGTTCAAAGACTTAGAATATTACAAATAATGTATTATAAATGAACCACATATTTGTTACATATTACTGCATTGATTTGTGTCCACTATCTAAAGACTTTCGGTTTATAGGCTTTAAAATATTTTTGCTTACACTGTGTAAATGTTTTAAACGCAATTAAAATAATCCTTAATCCATCAGAAATAGTTTGTCTGTATTTAGAATTAGCACAGGCGCAGTGTCTAAAATACCTTTGGCTTCTAAGCTTTTATTGGTACTACAATTCCTTGATTGATTAAACAAGTAACATAGTAGATGACTTTAAAAGAAGAGAAAATTCAGTTTTAATGTGATCCTCAATAATTAAAAAACTATCAATTTAATGACAGCAGTAAATTATGAATTATCCCTGTTTGTCACTACATTCATGTAATCTGAAAAGGACAACAAATAAATACATTTTATTTATAATTTCCTTGGTAAAAACAATCATTCTTTCTTTGTATAAAAATGATTAGTTGCAAAAGTCACAAGAAATAACTAAACAAAAAAATAATGAACTTGTATAGGTTTGTTCTGTTTTTGTTTACAACATAATGTTGCCCAATATGACCAAAATTCTGTGACACGTAACTTACCACATTTTTTTTTTATATCTGTGTTGGGTGTCTATTATTTTTATATTATATTTTATTATAACTATACTTTGTGCACTTCTATGCTGCAAATAATTAAAATTCTGCAATTAAACAACAAATACATGACAAAAAGACGATGCAATAGCACTTAGTCTAAACTTTAAATGAGTAGTAGATTTTTTTTTCTGACAAATTTCAAACTTATATCTTTTTCCACTCCCCTGTATCATGTGACAACCATCAGCCAATCACAAATGCATATACGTAAATTCTGTGAATTCTTGCACATGCTCAGTAGGAGCTGGTGAATCAAAAAGTGTAAATATAAAAAGAATGTGCACATTTTGTTAATAAAAGTTGTTTAAAATTGCATGCTCTATCTGAATCAAAAAGTTTAATTTTGACTTGTGTCCCTGTACATATAGCGTTAGTGTCACTTTACAAAAATGAAGAACTACCAATATAAACAGGTGTCAGTAGTTTATAAGCATTGCCGCTTATGTGAAAATCTGACTACTGTTACCAGTGTCATGCATATCATTTATCTTACTGTTAATTGCCTGAGTAAAAAATAATTCTGCCAAAATGTGTGTCTTCCCATGAAATGACAACTTTCATTTCAGCATTTTTTTTAAATAAATGAGAGGACCTTTTCAGTGGTGTCAAGGAAAAATGAATTGGCCTGTGGAAGCATGTTTATAGACTATGTGAAGAACTTTGTCTTTGTGTGGGAATGTTGGTGACACTGTTGGGATTTGCTTGAATGAACTGCAATGACGCGACTAATAAGGTATCCCGCTGAGAGCCACAGTGGGACTTTCTCAGACCTCCCACCTCAGTGCATTCAGCTCCAATTTAGTGTGGCTAATTTCTCCTATTCCCTCAATTCTTTAGAGCTCTTAACAAACAGCAAAGTCAACTTTCACACCGAATGCTAGATAAGTGCTTTAGGAAATAATCGTGTAAACAGTATGTTACCTTCTGACCTGCAGCTGATACCTTGCCTTGGGACAAAACCCTCTATGCTATTGCATTAGCCATGGCTATTAAAGAAATAATACAGCTGATCCTCCTTACAAAGTGCCTTGAGAAATGGTTTATCCAAATCAGTGTGCCCCTTGTCACATTGAATCATGCTGCACAACCTCCTACTTTAAATTACTGCTATTTATCAGCTTTTTTTTCTGCTCTATGCATGCACAGGCTGTAGTCCCAGCCAATCATTGTCTGCTTGAGTATGTATCTTACATCTTGGGGCTTATGCTAATTTTAAGGAAGAAAAAAAAACATACTTTAGAGTTTTTCTTTATTAAATGCACTAAATTGTTTTTTGATATAGGAATCATAAAAAACTCATGGAGCTAAAAATGTTATTAAATAAATTAAATTTAGTCAAGTTTATACCTTTTTAACACGTTTGTAGTGCATCTTTTTTTTTTTAATATATTGTATAATGTATAGCATAAAATATTTAATGATTTGAAACATGTTATTAGGAACATACTTTCTCCATGAATTCTTATTATATTATCAAGTGTCTCTGATTGAAAAGCTTATAAAACATTAATTTTTTGTTTATAGTTTGGTTCTTTAGCTGTTACAACAGAAAGGAAGTTCCCAATTCAGCCAATGCACTTAAAGCCATGTTGATACCACCAAATCGGCTTTGTTTATATATTTTAGGAATTATACTTTGTCTTTTTGTTTCAGGGAAAAATAAATAATCAACAGGAAATCCAGAAATCTAAAAATAAAATGATAAAAAAAATACTATTTTTCCCTACCTGTTTTGTTTTCTTTTTTTTTGTGTGTGATCTAAAATGCAAATAATTGTTTATATTTATTTAAAGCAACACACAGTTCATATCTGATTACAGTACTGTACAATCTGAGGGTATTATGTATACAAAAGTATTAAAAAATATATAAAACTACCTTTAAAGGGACACTGAACCCAAAAAAATTCTTTTGTGATTCAGATAGAGCATGAATTTTTAAGCAACTTTCTAATTTACTCCTATTATCAAATGTTCTTTATTTTCTTTATTCTCTTGGTATCTTTATTTGAAATGTAAGAATCTAAGTTTAGATGCCGGCCCATTTTGGTGAACAACCTGGGTTGTCCTTGCTGATTGGGGGAAAAAATCCATCCACCAATCAAAAAGTGCTGTCCAGAGTTCTTAACCCAAAAAAGCTTAGATGGCTTTTATTTCAAATAAAGATAGCAAGAGAACGAAGAAAAATTGATAATAGGAGTAAATTAGAAATTTGCTTAAAATCGCATGCTCTATCTGATTCACAAAAGAAAAAAATTGGGTTCAGTGTCCCTTTAACTTACATATATAAGCTGTATTATCAAATGTAAATATTGATTAAATAACATAATATATTGTTGTTTACACTCAGATCATCCCCTCTCCAAACTGTCCCATTTTACAGATGCAAATATTCCAAAATCCAAACCTTTTCTGGTCCCCAGCAGTTTGGTAAAGGGTTTTCTACCTGTGTGTGTATATATGTATGCGTGTAGGTATGTATACACACACTCTGCTAATCCGCATCTCCGGACCAAAAAAAGAAAAAAGTAGAAGTTATCTAAAAAAAATTATCACAACTTTATTATGAAGAGAAATTTTTTTTTAAATCCTTTACATGTAAAAACATGAAGATTCAGTTACAAGCCTGTAACCGAATGTAACAACAGCAGCCAAACATGTTTCGGGCCTAGTGTCAGGCCTTGTTCACTGGCATAACTAATGCTGTGTCTGAGAGCTCTATTTAAAGGCATAGTTAATTATCAATTACATGCAATCACTAAAAGACTTCCGGTGGGGGAGGGGCGTGACCACGGTTGCACGCTCTGAGCTCAGGACCACGAGCGTTGGAGATCAAAAACCCCCAAGCACAGTGTTCCCGTTGGCGGCTAGAGAAGCACTCCGCCTGGGGAGAGAAGCACAGGTGCCGTAGCACGGAGGTCTAGGCGTTACCGCCGCAGTCAGGTGGTGCTGGCTAATAGCCAAAACGAAACTCGGAGGATCTGCAAGGAAGCAGAGGGTGAGGCGGCAAACCTTGTATAGCGGGCAAAGGAGCAGAGGCAAGTGCGGGTGTGAGCAGAGCGGCGACAGGTGGAAGCAAGTGAATCCCCTGATTGGAGAAGCAGCACTTTCGGGTGGCAAAAAGGGGTAAATTCGGGAGGTATCCTGGAGGAGCCACTTCAGCCCCTGAGGGTTGCGGAAGCCAAGATCAAAGCGAAAGGCAACAAGAAGAGAGCCTATGGAAGCTGCAAACCTGTAAAACCGCAAGTATAAAATCTGTATGCCCCAAGAATTTAACAGTAGCGCCTCACCCTGTTAAAGTGTACACCTTTTAGAGTCATTTGGCCAGACAGAAATCTGCATTTCCTATAAACACTGGGATAAAGTACTCTGTACACAGGCTAACCTGCATTTCCTATAAACACTGGGATCGTATACTCTGTACACAGGCTAACCTGAACTTTGGATATAGGTTGACAAGATAATTACTGAGGCTAACTACCTGGGTACATAGGCCTATAAGCCTCATGAGACATATGACAGTGGTAAAGAACTAAAAACATCAGTATCAACTAAGTTGAAGCTCAGGAAGTTTGCTGTTTTTCATTAACAGTTCTGTGTGTAGCCTCTGTGTATATTGGTTCATAGTGGAGCTGGTAGAAGGATAAGGATAAGCTGGAAAGCTAGGAACATTTTTTTTTCTTTTCAAGAGGCAAACTTAACCACGTCCCTGGAAAATATAGGCTCCAGTGAAAATTTCATTAACTGGGAGGTAGCTTTGAGTGCTGTCTGTGGCACATGGAAAAGGAGCCACTCTGGCCTAGTTCAACGTATTAAAGTTGCATGCAAGCATGGTTGAAAGTTAACCCCTGTGGAACTGTCATACTAGGTTCAGATGGAGACTGTCTTTTTATAACTGGACGCTCTAACAACAGATAAAAGCTGGCAAAGATCCTTGCCTGTAGGCAAAAGAGAGAAATCTAAGACATGGACTATATAGATAAAAACTACAAATGTTCTAAAAATATACCCTCATATGTATAATGATGGCTGTTTTTTCTGTTTGCAAGTGTATGCTAGTGAGGGAATAGTGAAATATTATCTCTGCCTATCTAATCTTTAAGTGAATGTAACAGCTAGGTATCACTGAAATCTGGGACAAACAATGTGAATATTGTTGGTTTTTCCACAGAGAACATATTAACAAAGGCATATTGAAATTGGGGCGCAATACTGTGTAATACTGCAATATATACTGTCTGTTTTTTTCTATCTTTCCTTTTTTTTTTTTTTTTTTTTTTTTTTTTTATACACATAGAGTATAGATAAGGGAATACTGAAGCTGGCCAGGTAAAGATAATCAGGCAGAAACCAGATAGCGAGTTGTGCTTCACTGCTATTATCCTAGTGGAATACAAGTATACGGGTGTTACAATAAAGGTTATTTGTGTATCTTAGGTTAAATCAAAACACTAAACCTATAGGTTAAGTTAGGCTGGGTGTGGAATAGAAAAGGAGGCGGAATATATAAAAGGCTCTTTGGTGAGATAACATTGCTGTAGTGGATACTGGAATAAGATAAGATATATATGTTGTAATCCTCTTTTTTTTTTTTTTTTTTTTTTTTTCTCTCGCACTTTTTGTTTTTTTTCACTTTTTTTTATTTCTTTTCACTCACAGTAGTTCAAGGGTAGTAGATTGGAGAGTTTAGAGGGTGGCAGGGTTTTTTTTTTTTTTTTTTTTTCTTTTTCTGGTTCCCCCTGCGTTGATTTTTTGTACATACACAATCAGTCACTGATATAAATTCACAATAAGACACATTTCTGGGTTTAGTATAAAACCCAGATCTTAATGGAAAAATATATAACAAACTTGAAATCCAGGTCCCCAGCTATGTCATCCAGGAGAGATAAAAAGCTGAATAAATTGACACAAGATCAATTAGGAGAGATAATCCCTTCCTCCCCGCAAGATATGGGAAAAGGTGTGGAGACACAATTAACTAATAACCAGTTAGTGGACCTAATATTGCCCCAGTTTGAAGGCATAAAAAAGGAGATTATGGGACTTACTGTTGAAGTTAGGCAATTTTCTAGTAGGTTAACAAAAGTTGAAACCCGAGTATCAGATCTAGAGGACTTGTATACTAACCAGGAAGATAGCAATCAGAAATTCTCGAATACTATTAAGATATTGCAGTCAAAGATAGAGGACTTAGAAGATAGGTCGAGGCGGAACAATGTAAGGGTAGTGGGAGTTCCTGAAACCCCAGAATATGCAGACCTTATACAATTTGCATCAACTACTCTCCCAAAACTGATAAACTTGCCAGTGCAGGGAAGAAACATAGAAGTAGAAAGAGCTCATCGTGTGGGTCTTCATAGAACAGAGGCAGATAATAGAAATCGCCCAAGAATGATCATGATACACTACTTGAATTTTCAAGATAAGGTTTCAATATTAAGGCAGTATAGGAAGACAAATCCACCAGTTATTGAAGATAGAAAGATTCTTTTGTTCCAGGATTTTTCGGCAGACACGTCTGCAAAAAGGAAAGAAATGTCCCCTTATTGTTCTGGATGTATAAAAAACGGAATGAAAGCTATCTTAAAGTATCCTGCTAAACTAGTAATAGAATCAGACGAGGGACAGGTAGTTCTAAATACACCAAGTGAAGCGAAGGCCTTTTGCCTCAAAAAAAAATGTACAATTTTGAAGTATTTCCTTTGAGCACAATGTTAAGTGGTACATGAACAAAATGGCTATGGAAATTGATGGATTTGTGTGGAATAATGGCAAGGTTGAGGACTGTGGTATGAGTGTGGATTGTGGTGTGAGTGTGGATTTTTTTCTTTTTTTTCTTTTGCTGGGGTTTTTTTTTTTTTTTCTTTTTTCTCCCCCTCTGTGTGAGATTAGCATTGGATGTGAAAATGTTAGCAGATTGGATTAAAGGAGCATGAATTTAAGTTTTGTATCATGGAATATAGGTGGAGTCACGTCCCCAATAAAACGCAAAAACATCCTAAAAACCCTAAAAAAACTCAACCCTGATATAGTCCTTCTACAGGAATTGCACCTAAAGGCAACAGAGATTCCAAAGTTAAGGGCAAAATGGGTGGCTGAAATTTTAGCCACTCCCTGTGTATCAAGAAAGCGAGGGGTAGCCATTCTGATTAATAAAAACTTAACATATAATATAATTAGCGTCGAGGCCGATCTAGCAGGTCGTTATTTAATCATGCAAATAAAAATCAATGCCAAAGTCTGGACAATATGCAATGTAAATGGGCCAAATGAATTTGATAAAGGGTTTTGGATTAACATCCAAACTAAATTAATTCCTTATTTAGGGTAAAACTTGATCTTAGCAGGGGACTTCAACATGACCCTATATCCAGAACTAGACAGGTTATTGATAAAGAAAAATAGAGGGATACACATAAGAGAGGCGTGCTTCTTCAGAGAGTTGTGTAAAACATTAAAGTTAAAAGATATATGGAGAGTGCAACATCCGGATATAAAAGAATATTCTTGTGAGTCTAAATCACATAAGAATTTCTCCAGGATAGATTTGTTTCTTATTGATGAAAATATATCAAAACTAGACTTAGAATCTGAAATATCTGAATTCACTATATCAGACCACGCCATTATATCGTTAAAATTAAAGTGTAATCTGCAAGAGGTTTCAAATAGGAATTCCTTTAGATTTCAAGGTTATATGATGAATAATTTGGGTTTCTGTAACTGGTTAACGCAAAGATGGCGAGAATATTCTATCTTAAATGATACATATAGGAACAAGACAGAAATTTTCTGGGAAGCTGGTAAAGCTGTTTTGAGAGGTGAAATTAAACAATACATGATTAGAATGAGGAAGAAGATGGCAAACAGGGAACTGCAATTAGCAAACCAGTTAAAGAATGCATACCGAAAATATATTCTTAAGCCAGATAGCTTATTATGGAATAAATACAGAACGGCTCGAGAAGAACGAGATCATTTTATGAATAAAAAATGGGCAATGGAAGATATCAAAAATAGGCATTACTGGCAGGGTCCGGAGGGAATATCAGCTAAAAATCTGACTAAAATCATAAATTTCAGGAAAAATAAGAACATGATTATGTCAATAAGGCAGGATCATAACGTTTATACCAAATCCCATGATATTCGAGATGCCTTTTTTAAATATTATCAGAACATTTATGCCTCTGGGGACCTAGATGTTAAAGCAAAAGAGTCGTTCTGGGATAAGGTTAATCTACCAAAAATTGATAGTGAGAAAATGGCACAACTAAACCTACCAATCCACATTGAGGAAGTTAAGGGGGCCATTGATAAAATAAAGATCGGGAAAGCACCAGGTCCAGATGGCCTCTCGGCAGAGTGGTACAGAATATTGAAAACAGATATAGCTGATATCTTAACAGAACTTTTCAATTTATATTTTGTTCAGAATAGAATGAAATCTCTCTATTTTACCGATTCAGCTATCACATTGATTCACAAAAAGGGTAAACCATTAGACGATATGGGTTCTTATAGACCCATATCGCTACTCAATAATGACTACAAGTTATTAATGAATATCATTGCTGAGAGGCTAAAAAAAGTGATTGGAGACATAATCCATCCCGATCAGACGGGCTTTATGCCAGGCAGGAATGTAGCGAGAAATATACGCAGGGTACTATTAACAATAGAGCATTATCATAATAAATTCCATAATACAAGAAAATACAGTGAAGTAGATCATGCCTTACTTACAATAGACGCGGAAAAGGCGTTTGATTCGATAATATGGGATCACCTGACTACCTCATTATTACAGTTCGGGTTCTCAGGCAATTTAGTGAACTTGGTGAATTTAATATATAAATCGCCAAGATCTCAAGTAATTGTAAATGGGGGATATACACCATATATCACCATGCAAAAAGGTACTAGGCAGGGATGCCCATTATCCCCACTTCTTTTCAATATTGCGCTAGAGCCTCTGGCAATCCATCTCAGGGATAGACTAGAAGGTATTAAGATAGGAGACCAAAAGATAGTCACTTCACTATATGCAGATGATGTTATTCTATTTCTTAGCAACTCCAGAGTAAGTATTCCAGTAAGTCTGGAGATTATTAATCAGTTCAGTAAATTTACAGGTTATAGAGTAAATATACAAAAGTCAGAAATATTATGGATCAACAAAAATAAAAGTAGCTATAAAGATCATCCATATAGGGAAGTAGCACATTTTAGATACCTGGGAATCATCTTGGGGACAGATCCAGGCGAGTGGTATAAACTCAATTTCACTGACTATTTTGCTAAATTTCACGCTGAGTTACAGAGATGGAATATATATTTTCTTTCATTATCAGCTAAAATTATGCTTATCAAGACGATTACTTTTCCGCGTCTATTGTTTCTACTTCAAAACATACCACTATTTATTACAAGACAAGATATTATTAAATTTAAAAAGGCATGTACTAAATTTATCTGGGGTAAGATGAAACCGCGGATATCACTAGACAGATTAACTATACCTAAAAAATATGGAGGTATGGCTTTACCAAATCTACGCTATTATAACTGGATAGCAATGATAAAATATGGGTTAGACTGGTTATTTGAATCACAATATATTACCTACTATGAGATTGAGACAGAATTAATAAAACCTTTCAGCTTAAAATCGGCCCTACATCACACATATGCAAAACTACCTGAGAACATTAAACAATTTTTAACAATTTTGAATATTATCTTGGCCTGGCAAAAATACTGTAACCTAATGGGCGTGGACTATAGAAAATCGAGATTCTTACCGATCATTGGTACACCGGATTTTTCTCCAGGACAAAATAATATAGTCTTTAGAAAATGGCATGAAAAAGGAATCCTATATTTTGTGCAACTTTTAATAACAGGCACAAATAAAGTACAAACGTATGGTGAGATAGCAAAAAAATTTCAGCTACCCCAAAATAATTTCTATGCCTTCCTGCAAGCTAGAAGTTTTATGACAGCACTTGACCATCCAAGTGAGTCAGGTTGGGACCTACAAGAGATGGAGGCAGGACTTACCTTGTATAAAGCAGGTATTAGATCATTAAGATATTGGTATAACATCCTATTTGACAGGCTAGGCTCTAACCATATCAAGGTAATCACACAGAAGATGCAAAAATATGTTCCTAATGTGAAGGAAGAAGATGTAATGAAAAGTATCAGTTTAAGTACCTCAGTGACGACAGTAACTAGTTGGAGGGAGACGCATTGGAGAATCATTAACAATTATTACTTAACACCGGATAGATTAAATAAATGGGCTACTACAAATTTGAATACCTCTTGCTATAAGTGCAGTGCAGGGAGAGCAGACCTTTTGCATTGTTTATGGTCATGTCCCAAAATTAGACAATTCTGGGCGAAGGTAAATTATTGGTTAAATAAATATATTGGGTCACGGATTGAATTTACCCCATTTATAATCTTTTTCTTGTACCAAGGTCGTTTAGAACCAGGTGAGAGTCAGTTAGTTAATACTGGTATAATGGCAGCTCGAAATCTGATAGTTAGGAACTGGATAGGAAGAAGACCCCCTGTGTTAGGGGAATTTATTAAGCTAATGTATTGCCAGATGAGAGCAGAAATTTACGACCATAATTTAAGAAAGGAGACAAAGCTTAGGAAGTATTTTAACAAATGGTTAAAGGTACTTCGGCAATGGCCGCTAGATAAACAAAGACAATTTATTTCCCCTCTTAAGAATTTAGTATCCTTCTTAAATCTGATAGCAGAGGAGAGGTTACCCTACCAGTGGGGAGAGGTTAGGGAAGGAGTTAATTAAGTTAGGTAAATGTGTTTGGGTTTTTTTTTTTTTTTTTGTCGTTACGAGTGTGGTGCGGTATGAGTGGGTGTATGTTTAAAAAAATGTGTTATGAAAATAGTAGTGTGTATAAAGAACATTAGATTTTCTGGTATAAACAGGAGTATAAGAATAATTTAAAGTGAGAAAAGGTGGGGGTAGGGCAGAGTATATTATACACAAGAGATTCAGTGGTTAAGGGCGAATGGCCCAATTTGAGTTTTATAATCTCCTAACCACTGATACCTCCTGCCACAGATTTAAGGTTATGGGCAAGATACAACTAATGAGTAATTGTAAATAGACTTACAAGTAAGAATAGGTAACTTAAATCTGTGAGAAAAATTCCACCAATGCCCTCGTAAAATCAGAGCTAGATTGTTTTTAGTTAGAAAAAATGTTGTTCTCCATTCATACACTAAAGTTTATTAAAGTCAAAATTTTTAACCACACATACATTTAGCAAAAGCTAAAAATTAAAAACACTACACCTAAGTTGAGCTGTGAATTTTAAATTAATCTGAAATCAGTATCAAAGGTATCTGGCAGCAAAATTATAGATATAGGCTAAGCCCTTACAATCCGAGGGCTAGTTTTAAATTTAAATTTTAACCAGTAATTAAAGCTGCTTTCTACCAGACCAACAAAGGTGAGCAAGTTAAAAAGAAGGGAAAGACAGAGCTTATCCCAGAGGACCCCTGACGTACGTTTCACAAAAAACGCTTCCTCAGACCCCTCTGAGGAAGCGTTTTTTGTGAAACGTACGTCAGGGGTCCTCTGGGATAAGCTCTGTCTTTCCCTTCTTTTTAACTTGCTCACCTTTGTTGGTCTGGTAGAAAGCAGCTTTAATTACTGGTTAAAATTTAAATTTAAAACTAGCCCTCGGATTGTAAGGGCTTAGCCTATATCTATAATTTTGCTGCCAGATACCTTTGATACTGATTTCAGATTAATTTAAAATTCACAGCTCAACTTAGGTGTAGTGTTTTTAATTTTTAGCTTTTGCTAAATGTATGTGTGGTTAAAAATTTTGACTTTAATAAACTTTAGTGTATGAATGGAGAACAACATTTTTTCTAACTAAAAACAATCTAGCTCTGATTTTACGAGGGCATTGGTGGAATTTTTCTCACAGATTTAAGTTACCTATTCTTACTTGTAAGTCTATTTACAATTACTCGTTAGTAACATAACATAGTAACATAGTAACATAGTAGATAAGGTTGAAAAAAGACTGAAGTCCATCGAGTTCAACCTATACAAATCTAAAATACTTACAAAAAGCTCCAGTTAAGCTTAAATAACCCCATTAAAATGTGAGCCATTTAATACTAGCAATCATATCCATGAATTTTGTTTATATACAGAAATGTATCCAGACTATTTTTAAATGTATCTATGGTATTGGCATTCACTACCTCCTTTGGTAATGAGTTCCACAATTTTATTGCTCTTACAGTGAAAAAACGTTTCCGTTGCAGGAGATTAAATCTCCTTTCCTCCAACCTTAAATTATGACCTCTTGTCAGAACCAATTTTCTTGGAATAAAAAGAGCTTCTGCCATCTCTGTATATGGGCCTTGAATATATTTATATAAAGTAATCATGTCACCTCTCAAGCGCCTTTTTTCTAAAGAGAACAGACCCAGTTTGGCTAGCCTCTCCTCATAGGTTAATTTCTCCAATCCCCTTATTAGCTTTGTGGCCCTTCTCTGAACTTTTTCTAGTTCTGCAATATCTTTTTTAGCAATCGGTCCCCAGAACTGCACTCCAAACTCAAGGTGAGGTCTTACCAGGGCTTTATATAATGACAGAATTATGCTTTCTTCCCTTGAATCAATGCCTCTTTTAATACATGCTAGTATCTTATTAGCCTTTGAAGCCGCTGCCCTGCATTGTGCACTCATCTTTAGCTTGTTATCTATTACTACTCCCAAATCCCTTTCCTCCTGTGTTTGGCTAAGTCTTGTCCCATTTAAAAAATACATAGCCTGCTTATTTTTACTTCCAAAATGTAGAACCTTACATTTTTCCGTATTAAATCTCATTTTCCATTCACTTGCCCATAGTTCTAATTTTAGCAAATCCCTTTGCAAAGAGAGTTCATCCTGCTCTGACCTAATGACCTTACTTAACTTAGTATCATCTGCAAAAATAGAGATGTCGCTATTTAATCCTTGCTCCAAGTCATTTAGGAGTATAAGAATGTTAAACAACCTATAAGGTTTCCGTTGGTTTTGACATGTACTCTATTTTTTGTTTAAATTTTGAATGGGTGCGGCGTACAACAAGAAAATGTTGTCCTGACATACTTTGTTTTCTTTATAGAACTTTACCATTGGCCCTGCGTGGCGCAAAACAAGTAATATATTGTTGTTTGATATTGTGACACATTCTTGCTTGTAATATACACTACTGGTTATAAATAAACAATTTAAAAAAAATTTTTTTTATCAATTACATGCACCTGTTACACAAATTAACCCATGACTTTCTTTTTGGTCATGGTAAAAATCTCTTCCTTTGTGCCATATTAAGGCCATAAAATATTCATTATGAAAAGATATGTATAAATATAAGAACTGTCATTAAAGCAGAATACATATAGGATGTTACCCTTACCTAGAAAATATGAATAGATATTCAAATGTATCAAATATATCAAAAAATACAATTTAATTCAATATTAAACTATCATATTAACTTTTAGTAAAATAGATCAACATCCATTATTGAATTTAGACCAAAGGGGTGCTTTGTTTTAAGATTGAAAATCCAAAACACTTCCCTTTGGTCTAAAAGTCTCTCTCTGTCCCCACCCCTCCTGTGCCTAGGGACATGATCTATATACCCTGTACCGTTAGAAGGGAATCATTTGAATTGTGTTTCTGCCTAAAATGTTTAGCTATTGGTGTGGTACTATTTGGATTACCAATATCTCTCAAATGTTGTAGAAACCTATCTCGTAAAGCACTTTTTGTGCGCCCTACGTCCTGTTTCTTGCAGCCTTGGCATGTTAGTAGGTAAATGACAAAATTAGTATTGCAAGAAATACTGAAACGTATGTCAAACTCCCTATTAGTGGTACTGGATATGAATTTCGGTCCCTGTTGTATGTGTGTGCAAGTTTTGCAGATATTTCCTTGATACTTGATGCAACCTATTCTTCTCCTCAACCAAGACTAGTTTTTATTGAACGGTAACATAGAAGGAGCTAATAGGCTTCCTAAGGTCTTAGCTTTGCGGGCTGAAAAGTTACAGCCTTCGCAAATGATTTTGTTTAGTTTGACATTACTTTTTAAAATTGGTAAGCAGTTACGAATAATGTGCAAATTTTCCTATAATCTTTACTATAATTTGTTACAAAATAAGGAATGTTGTTATTTCTTTTATTCCGTTTTTTTCTTGTGTTACATTTTGTCACTAATAAATCCTCTCTCTTCAATTTGCCTACTTTGATTTTGGTTTCTGCCAATAGTTTAGTATCATAACCTCGCGCTTCCAATCTCTGGCTGGTATTGGATACATGTAATTTATATTTGTCTTATGTGGTACAATTTCTGTTAGTTCTAATCATTTGACCATAAGGTATAGAATTAATGGTGTACTTAGGGTGACAAGAAGAATAATGGAGAATAGTATTTCCTGCTGTACTCTTTCTATAGAGTTCTATCTCCAATGAGTGTGTGTCAATGTGAGATGTAAGTGTGACGTCCAAAAAATTAAGACTGTCCACACTGTCTATCATAGTGAACTCAAAATTTAAATTGTTGCTATTTGCGTGGTCAAGGAACTGGTGAACCGGAGAACTGTCTCCATCCCACACCAACAGCAAATCATCGATATATCTACCGAACTAGACAATATTTTAACGAAAGGGATTAGTATATTCAAAAACGTGGCACAGCTCCCAAAACCCCATATACAAATTAGCATATGATCGTGCAAATTATGTATTATGTATATTATTATATATATGTATGTATCTGTGTGTGTGTGTGTGTGTATGTGTTCTCCCAAGGACCTTTTTAGCGGGTTCAGCACCCGGCTGGTTTTACTGATCACTCTGCTAAAATGAGCTAATATTAAAATGATATTAAAAATGTTCATTCTTTATTGCACAAATTATCATTAAATACATTTGTTAAATTAATTTGTGCTTTGGATAGCATAAAATGATATAATAGAAAATATCACTCTGCCCACACCGGCTACTTCCTAATGCTTTTCTGTGGAGAACACTGTATGTATGTATGCATGTATGTATGTATGTATTTATGTGGATAGATGATATATATATATATATATATATATATATATATATATATATATATATATATATATATATATATATACATACAGGTAGCCCTCAGTTTACGCCAGGGTTAATTTCCAGAAGGAATGGTTGTAAATCGAAACCGTTGTATATTGAAACCCAGTTTATAATGTAAGTCAATGGGAAGTGAGGGAGTTAGATTCCAGGCCCCTCTCAAAATTGTCATAAGTAACACCTAATACATTATTTTTAAAGCTTTGAAATGAAGACTTTAAATGCTAAACAGCATTAAAAACCTAATTAAATAATCACACAACAGACTGTATCATCAAACTAAGTTTAATGAACCAAAACATTGTTTTGCTTGCACTTTTCTGCAAACAGTTATCTGCATTGTTAGCATGTTAGATAATATTGGGTCTGCACCTATTCTATGCATTTCAATCTGGAGTGATTAATAGGCAGTTAGGCACCCTCACCTCAAGCAGCTGGGCAGGAATATAATAGGGAAGTGGCTGCTAGATGTTGTTGCTTGAAAGCTGCTCGATAGCTATGGTCTGTTCTGTGTAGACAGATTAATTTAAGTCTGCTAAGTTGCATAACTTTGCTGCAACACAAGCGGACAGCTCCACCTACTGGCTATTTTAATTAGTGCACTGCTTTTCATTGCTTTTGCAATAGACTGAAAAAAAAGGTTGTTATTCTGAAACAGCACAAATTGAACCGGCGTAAACTGAGGGCCATCTGTCTATATATATATATATATATATATATATATATATATATATATATATATATATATATATATATATATATATATATATATATATACATATATATATATAAAAATACTGTAGATATATAGATTGATATAGATAGATATAGTGTAAATAGATAGATATGCACCATTCAAAAGTTTAGACACACCTGCCCTTACAAGTTTTTTTTTTTTATTATTATTATTACTTTTCTCAACATTTAGCATAATACTAAAGTCATCAAAAATGGAATTATGTTGTGACCATTTGTTAAACAATTCAAACTATTTTTTATTTTACTTTCTTCAAAGTAGCTACTCTTTTTACTACTTTGCACCCTCAGCCGATTTCTCGAGGTAGCCACCCCACCTGGGCTGCTTTTGCAACATTCTTGAATGAGTTCTCATATATGCTGGGCATTTGTAAGTTCTCAACCACTCTGCATGTTTGTGAAGCAATTTTTCCTTAGTCTACAGATGTATTTTGGTTCATTACATAAAAAATGTAGTACAGTGTTAGTGTGTTCAAAGAAAAAAATATTTTACAAAAAATAAAAAAAACAATGTACAAGTTATACCTTTAATATTTAACTAATAAGGAATACAGCTGAAAGCTTTCAGGTCCCTTTGTCAATACCAAGGACAGATTTCCACTGGTCTGATTTTCACTTCCTGTGTTGCTTGGCCCCAGAAAGTCTTTTCTTATTTGTCACCTTCAGTGGTAGTTTCATGAAGATCTGATTCACACAGATGATGATGAGGTTTGTCTGCTGCTCAAATTTATAGAAGACTTTATTAAGTCTCTTTTCTGAGCTGCTATTAACTGGTGATTTCTGAGGCTGTTGACTCTAATACATGTATCCAGTGTTGCAGAGGTAACTGCGCTTCTTGTGACGATGGTGGTTCTTATTAGAGCTTGTTTCATCATAGCCTTTAATGGTTTTGCCACAGCACCTGACAATAAGTTCAATATTTGTGAGATTTTTCAGGTTGACAAACCTTCACTTCTGAAACTAATGATGAACTTTTATTTCTCTTTGCTATGTTGAGCTGATTCTGTCCTACTATGGACTACTACAACCAGAAATGTTAAAACCAAACACCTTGTCACAACACCTGACTGGTGTAAGTTGTTATGATATACACATTCCACAATTAACTTGTAATGTACTCTGTGGGCTATTAAAGGGACATCAAACACAAATTTTCTCTTTCGTGATTCAGATAGAGCATGCAATTTTAAACAACTTTCTAATTTACTCCTATTATCAATGTTTCTTTGTTCTCTTGCTATCTTTATTTGAAAAAGAAGGCATCTAAACTAAGGAGCCAGCAAATTTTTGGTTAATACCCTGGACAGCACTTGTTTATTGGTGGGTGAATTTATCCACCAATCAGCAAGAATGGGGCGGCATCTAAATGTACATTCTTGCTTTTCAAATAAAGATACCAAGAGAATGAATAAAATGTGATAATAGGAGTTCGTTAATTAGTACATAAAAATTTGGTTTTGTAAAGAATTTCATCCATAAATATGAAATTTGTTGGTCTACAAAACTAATTTCAAAAGCGTTCTTTGAGTAAATTTGAAGCGTACATTCTGTCAAGTGTGTCTATAGACTATATCAGTAGTTAAAGTTTGTGCTAATGCAAATTAGTTTGAACATATTATTTTAGCACCAGTGTCCATTGCAATTATTTAATTACAAACACAGAAGTGCTGCTATGAGCTGTAAAACATTGCTTAATCATACAGCACAATGTTTCCAGAACCACAAACAGGGATACCATGATGTTTGAAGTTGGTTGGGTAAGGTGGTTGTGGCTATGCACAATAATACTACCTATTTGTTGTACAGGGACACTGTAAGGATCACAAAGTTTGCATTACACATATTTGTAGGGTGACCATATTGCCGCTTTAAAAAGGGACACATGAAAAATACATATCTCAGGGTTCTTATATAAAACATTTCTTTAAACAGCCCTGAAAACAGCCCTGACATGTATTTTTCATATGTGTCCCTTTTTTAAGCGGCCATATGGTCAGCCTACATTTGACATCTTTTATGGGAAAGTGTTAGTAGATGCTGGCAAGTTAATGTGGCTAATACAACAATTTAACGTATGAGCAGAGCACTTGGTGGCCATAACTGGCAATTTATATACAGTGGTATTGTAACAAGACCAGCTATACATATATTTCTTAAAGGGACATGATACACTCAGATTGTAATATAAAATATTATATTATGTATAGTAAAACAAAATGCAGTAAACATTTATTATGTATTTTGCTCACTTTTGTTGTAAAATACTTCAAGAGCTGGTCAAGAGCTGGTCAAGAGCTGCATATTGCCGAAATCAGCTACAAGTCAGATATTGATTGTTTAGAGCAGCGTATAGACAAATTCACAACTAGTCCTAATGGGCCACAGTAAAATAGTTGTGCAGATCACCGATAAAAATAACTAATAGTTTTAAATAGTTTCTAAAACATATATTGTATGTAGGTCTTTTTCTATTCAGTACAGCAAACACCTTGAGATTTTAATATAAAGGATTTAGTTATACATAGTAAAACAACGTTACAGTATAATTGTATTATTCATTTTGCCCCTTTTCATGTAAATTAGCTCTGAAACTTGAGGATTTTCTAAATCTCAGAACTGAGCAAACAAACAGCAGACTTTTCAAGGCTAAACCAGCTACATATCTTTCCTTAATTGGCTTTAATAACAAATGCAAATCTATGAACTTTATACTAACAAAATTACATTGAATAGCCTTGTTATCTGCAAACTCAAGCTCAGATTGGCTCTTCCAAATAAGGCAAGTGGTGGGTGCAGTTTGGCTATTGAAAAATAATTGCAGCAAACAAGATGTTTGTTTAAAATGTTTAGACTTGGTTGATAGTTTATTCTATAACAAGACAACTATAATATCTTGTAGTTATAAGGTGTTTGCTGCCTCTTTAACCGTTGATACAAACTATGCATATATAACACAATAAATAAGTTTTATTGCTCTGTTTCACCAAAACTTTATATTAAAAGATAGAATCAACTGCTTAAAGGCAACATTTTTAGACCCAGCATTTCTTAAAGGGACAGTATACACCAATTTTCATATAACTGCATGTAATAGACACTACTATAAAGCATAAGATGCACAGATACTGATATAAAAATCCAGTATAAAACTGTTTAAAAACTTACTTAGAAGCTCCCAGTTTAGCTCTGTTGAAAAGGTAGCTGGAAAGCCCACTGAAAGTGGGAAATGCGACACTCCCCCCACTCCCCCTTCTTTTGCATATGAAAAGACCCTTTACACAAACAGGAGCAAGCTGGAGTAGGTATCTGATGGTATTTTCATAAAACTTTGGGGCTTGGTTAGGAGTCTGAAAATCAGAGCAATGATATTTAAAAATAAGGAAAACTATACATAAAAAACAAAAAAACAAACTTAATGGGCTATATAAATAGATAATCTGCAAAACATTTATGCAAATAAAAAATGAGTGCATAATGTCCCTTTAATTTCAAGTGTATTTTGCCTCCAACAATATACACAATATTTTAAATGAAGTCTGACTAGTGATATTTTAAAATGGCATTATTATATCTCTTTCTATGCAAGCAAGTATTTTCTGGCATTTGCTGTATTTTATTGCTTGTAAAGGGTTAAACATAGTTAAAGTCATCTTCAGAGAAGCAATGCAGTACAGGGAACTAGCTGAACACATCTGGTAAGCCAATGACAACAGGCATATGTGAATAGTCATTAGTGACCAATCACCAGCTAGCTCCCATTAAAGAATTTCTGCTCAAATTTGATAATACAGGTACAAATCCATAATTCTGAAATCCAGACTTTTTTCATTATGTTTTTTTTAAATAAAATTATTAAAAATAACAATTTCTTTCCTATGGCATGGAGAGTCCACAAAACATTCTAATTACTAGTGGGATATTCACTCCTGGTCAGCAGGAGGAGGCAAAGAGCACCCCAGCAGAGCTGTTAAGTATCACTTCCCTTACCCATAATCCCCATTCATTCTCTTTGCCTTGATCACAGGAGGATGGCGAAGATGGTGCCTGAAGATTTTAATCCTTTTAATGGGTACTTTTCCCTGCAAGCAAGGAGATTGGGGTTATGCTGTGTCCATGTTAATCTGTTTAGTAAGAGTAATGGTGGCTATTAGCATTTAGAAGACGACGAGGTAGTCTTTGCCTTAACTTCTAACATTATTGCTACCTCTATTATAGAAAGCCAGAGTTGGTTACTCTGTTCTTTCTTTTCTATAGGTCCCTAGTAGATATGGTGAAGCTGCCACACCTCAGAAAACATAGGATCCATAAACATGTAGGATCCACAGGTAAGTGCTTTCCCTTCTAGGTTTGAAGGTACCGGCACTATAGGGGTTAAACTGTTATGGAAAGTATTTGAATCTGTTTTAGGGGCATTTATGTGAAAAGAGGCATCATTTTTTATTGAGGGCTCAGCGATGGGAGAGTGTATGAAGTGTTTAACAGGTGTTTGTTTTACTTCTTGTTGCAATCACTTTTCAGCTCAGCTTATTGGTCCAATCACTTTTGCTGTGTTGCTGTTGTTTTTTTGTTAATTGTGAACTGATAACCAATTATGGACATTAAAGGGACAGTCAACCCAAATTTTCAAATAGGTCATTCCTATTCTTGATTTGCACTGTAGCTTAATTTAGTAGCCTAAATCGTTTCTAAGCATTAGTACTTTTTCCTCTTGTGACTGTTTAAAATGCCCGCCTGCCCCTCCCATATTTCGTCATCAGGATCGTCAGGATCTTCATTGTCCAGCTCTAACTCTGCTAATTCTCGTCCTTCCACACTCCCGTGTTTTGCGCATGCGCAGTGCACCGCTAACACTGTAGGGGGAAGGTTTTAAAAGGGAACTCTAAATCCCTTCTCTTGTTCCTAGACATCTGATATTTCAATGAACTGGACAATGAAGATCCTGACGATCCTGGTGACAAAATATGGGAGGGGGCAGGCGGGCATTTTAAACAGCCACAAGAGGAAAAAGTAAGTACTAATGCTTAGAAACGATTTAGGCTACTAAATTAGGCTACAGTGCAAATTAAGAATCGTTAGCAACTTTATAGGAATTACCTATTTGAAAATTTGGGTTGACTATCCCTTTAATACTGTGTTGATTAATTTGCTTATTTTGTTGGGAGGCTAAGATAATTCCTCCTGTACAGTTTTGCTCTTTCCAATAAACATCTTGGATTTGAGAGCAATTTTCTATGCTTTAATAACTTGGCCTCAACTAGCTGTGATCCGATTTATTAGATTTCAGTTGGACAACATCACCTCGGTGGCCTACATCAATTACCAGGGAGGAACTCAGAGTTCCTTGGCAATGAAGGAGGTGTCTCGCATTCTCCAGTTGGCGGAGTCTCACGATTGCCATCTCTCTGCCATCCACATTCCAGGGGTGAACAACTGGGAGGTGGATTTTCTAAGCAGGCAGACTTTTCATCCCGGAGAGTGGGCTCTCCACCCAGAGGTTTTCACAATAATAACTCTCAGGTGGGGGTTCCGGAGTTGGATCTGATGGTGTCTCATCAAAATGCCAAGCTTTCAAAGTACGGTTCAAGTTCAAGAGATCCTCAAGCCGTTCTTGTAGATGCTCTAGCGGTTCCTTGGAGCTTCAATCTAGCATACCTGTTTTCTCCATTTGCGTTGCTTCAATGAGTAATTGCTCACATCAAACAGGAGAGAGCTTCTGTGATTCTAATAGCTCCTGCATGGCTTTGCAGGATCTGGTTCACGGATCTGGTGACAATGTCATCTCTACCGCCATGGTTACCTTTCAGGAAGGACATTCTACTTCAGGGTCCCTTTCTTCATCCAAATCTGGTTTCTCTGAAGCGGACTGCTTAGAGAGAGAGAACGTCTAAGTTTGGCTAGACGTGGCTTTTCTGAGAAAGTCATAGATACTATGCTTCAGGCTCATAAAACGGTTACGCGCAGAATTTACCATAGGGTATGGTGTAAATACCTTCATTGGTGTGATTCAAAAGGTTTTTCTTGGAACAAAGTAAGGGTTCCTTGAATTTTGGCTTTTCTTCAGGATTGCCTGGAGATGGGTTTGTCACAAGGAACTTCTTTTGCATAACTTGGATGTTGTGCATGCTCTTAAATTTTACCTTCAAGTAACTAAAGATTTCTGTCAGACTTCTGCCCTGTTTGTTTTCTCTGGTAAGCGTAGGGGTCAGAAGGCCACTTCTTCCAATCTTTCTGGTTGAGAAGTGTTATCCGTTTAGCTTATGAGAAAGCTGGACAGCAGCCTCCTGAGAGAATAAGGCTCATTCCACTAGAGCTGTTTCATCTTCATGTGCATTCAAAAATGAAGCTTCTGTGGAGCAAATCTGTAAGGCGGCCACTTGGTCCTCTATTCATACTTTTTCCAAATTCTACAAATTTTATACTTTTGCCTCAGCTGATGCTTCTTTTGGGAGAAAAGTTCTTCAAGCGGTGGTGCCTTCAGTTTAGGTCCGCCTGTCTTGTTCTCCCTCCCTATTAATTCTGTGTCCTCTAACTTTGGTATTGGTTCCCACTAGTAATTAAAATTTTTCATGGACTCTGCATGCCACAAGAAAGAAAACATAATGTATGGTTACCTTATAAAAAATTTGTTTTACGGGCATGGAGAGTCCTCGACCCACCCTTATTCAAATTAAGACGGCAGTAGTCCTCAGGCACCTCTATTCCCTTGTGTTATCTTATTTTTTCCGTTTCCTTCGGTCGAATGACTGTGGGTTATGGGTAATGGAAGTGATACTTAACAGCTCTGCTTTGGTGCTCTTTGCCTCCTCTTGCTGGCCAGGAGTGAATATTCCACTAGTAATTAGAATGTTTCGTGACTCTCCATGCCCGGAAAGAAAGAAATTTATCAGGTAAGCATACATTTTGTTTTTTCCTGCCTGTGAGTCCCAGTCTCCTCTATCTACATCTTTGTTTTTTTGTTTTTGTCATAAAATGCAAATGCAAGTCTTTATTAAACAACTATTACCTTTCTGATCACAGTACTGTACTGTCGGTTCTATTTAGGCATGGGATATGCGTTCAGGTCATTCGTTAGCTGCAGAATGGGGAAGATGGCGGTTGCCAGTGGCATTCAGCGTTTTTCTGAGCCAGATTTCTTCTTGTGAAAGTGCAACACTCTAAGATTTGGATTTGGGTTTGCACAGATCTTAGTGTGTTCTATATATACAAAACTATTAGAAAAGATATAAAACTACCTTTAGGTTGCATGTACAAGCTGTATTATGTTGTAATTATTGTCTAAATGACACAATACAACTGGGTCCCATCTTCTCTCCAAACTTTTCCATTTTAACGACACAAATATTCTGAAAAACAAAACTTTTCTGGTCCCAAGCAGTTTGTATAAAGGGTTTTATACCTGTAGGAGTAAATTGAAAAGCCTCTTAAAATTGCACACTCTGTCCAAATCATGAAATCTTAATTTTTCATTTCCTGCCCATTTAAAGCCAAATCTACAGAAAGAAAAGAAAAAAGCAATAGTGCATTATGGGTAAGGAAGTTTGCATTTCATTCAAGGCTGGATTGACCTATCAGGATACCAGGAGATTCCCCGGTGGGCTGCAGCAGCTAGGGCTGGAAAACTACAATTTAAAGGTGATTAATGGGTGCAATTGGGTTGTAGGGTGCCTAAATAACAACAACCTGGCACTTTTTTAAATAAAAACTAATATAATATAATTCTAACAAAATATTTTGGGGTAAGGAGTATCCCAGTAATCCACTTTGATAAGAATGGGGCATACATATTGTAATGACTCAACGGATAAAAGGACTGGTCTCCAAATTTTCCAGGGCTGCTTTTTATTCCCAGTCCAGCCCTGATTTCATTGCATCTAGTGCATCTAAGTTAAATGAATCACTGAAATGACTATCTGCATCTTTAAAATATCTGACCAGGTTTATGGTTTCATTAGAAAATTTGCCTGTTTGTGCAAACTTCATGATACATAGAGGATTTGTTATATACTGCTGGCACTGTTGCTGGTTAACCTGCTGTTCACCTTTAGTAACATAAATCATAGGATTCTCAAGCTTATTGTTAAGATGCATTTGTTGTGCTGTTGGCCAATGGATGTCTTTACAGGGAGAAGTTATGATTTCTTTATGTAATAACATTTCTAAAATCTTTAGCTGTAGCAATAAAGCTGCAAAATCAGAGAGGCCATTTTAATTTATCACAACATTTTGTATTTATTTTGGTTATAACTGCACATCTTTCCTGGCCCTAATCTGTAATATCTGACTGTTGTATGGTTTTATTTTAAGAGCTGCCCTTATCATACACTGGTGCTTTTGCCTAATGTAGCTAACAAATCCAGCAAGCTGTGTGACATTAGAATCACTTGAGTTTTGTGGGCAAGACGCCAAACGAAAAATATTTTTAAAAATAAATGTCAATAACTTTTCCATGCCCCCCCCCCACACACACACACACATACACAATAGAAATAGATTGTCCCATTTTGAAGGTATTTTATGGTTATCTGATTTAATGTATGGTATGTGTGTGCCTTTAAACAAACTGAATAATTTAGAGGGGGTACAATTAGATGTGTGATTCCCATTGCTTTTGATGTAATAAAGTTATTTGCACAGAATAAGTCAGGGATAATGTCTATTATTATGTCTTTTAAAATAACAATTAAGTGCAAATGTAATTCTCCTTTAATGGTAAATGGGTTAAACACATTGTTAAAATCCGCTCTAGAGCAGGAATGCGCTACTGAGACATAACTGAAGACATCAGGTGAGCCAATGACAAGCGGCATATGTGCGTATTTACCAATCAGCAGTTATCTCCCAGTAATGCACTTCTGCTCCAGAGCCTATGCTTTTAAACAAAGAATACAAAGAAAATAGTCAATCTAATAATAAAGGTAAATTGAATTTAAAACTAATTTAAGTAATTTAAAACGACATGCTATATTTGTACCATGACAATTTAGTTTTGAGTTTCATGCCCATTAAGCTTTGTTGTTTTGGTTTTTTTTAGGGTTTTTTTTTCTCCAGTAAGGCTGGTGTGTATCTTAAAGTATTTAGATCTTTGACACTGCAACATGCTACACAGTTATTGCTTGATCTGAAATGGCTGTAATAAAATAGATAAAGAATATTGAAGAGGGTGTGCTTCTAAACCGAAAACCAATGCAAAACCCACTAACAAAATTACTATATTAAATCCTTTTATGCATTTATTTTCTATACAGATCTTTTGCAAAATAGTGCTTAATTGCTAATACTATGCAGAAATAATTTAATACGCCTCTAAATAGATTAGCCTAATGAGCCAAAAAACAGCAAATATAGTTTGAAACAAGTGTTGCAAGCCGTTTGACATGATTTTCTAATTTTTTTCATTTACTAATGTAAAAATCTGAATTTTGAAATGATTAAGATGACAGCAGAGCTAAATATTGTGAAAAGTAATGACTAGTACTAAAAAGAAATAATAAATAAAAAAAAAAGGAATTTGACTAATGCCCAGATTACATTTTCATTTATTTTGTTTCCTCTCTGGCCTTCATAATTCTTCAATGCCCAAGAGACATAAGTGTCTGGACTCTTTTGCTTGTTGTATTAGATGCACTCTACTAGAACGATGCCTGATAAACAGTGTTAAGCCAAGAAATGCGTAGCAAAGTAAATAAGTGTTTTTATCTCATAATATTTACTATAACCACATGTCAACAATTATGATGAGGAAATCAGAGTCCATAGTATAGTCAGCTAAGAGGGTATAAGTTGACCCAGACCACCATTGAAGTGTGCACCTTTTCTGGGTGTACAGCTGTTAGTATTACATTGTATATATGCTAAAACTGAGATACACTGTACCATAGTGCACCCTCCTCTTTTTTTTGCTGGAAGTTTGTCTTTAAAGAGGAGCAGCTCTATGTAAATGTGCATCGCTTGGTCATTTTTTTATTTTGTATTGTAGCTGGCGCCTTTGGCTTTATATTGACTCTTCTGACAAAAGTTTTACAATAGTAATTATACCAAACCCACTACTATTTATTTTTTGTGCATTGACATCTGTCTCCTATGTATGCTCCCAGTGCTACAAGTGAGATTGGATTGTCACTAAAGTTCAGAGGTAATGATTGGGGATGAGAAGCCTGTGTGTAGGCACATAGTGTGTATAGGCACATAGTACGTCTCTCTAAGGATGGCACCTTTCTTGATTGTTAACAGATTATTATTATTATTATCATTTATTTGTATAGCGCCGCCAAATTCCGTAGCGCTGGGATAAAAACTTTGCAGCCCACTCCATCTCATGTTAAATTCTCTAATCATCACACCAAATTATTAGGTTTGGCCAATCATAAACTATACTATGATATTTAAGAACTTTTTAAAGCAAATACTTTTGTAAAAGTCTGTGAGTATTAATTTAACATTGTCTAGAGGTGGCAGTAAGATAAATTTGGCCCACGGTAGAGTCCAGAATTAGGGTAATTTTACCGTTTTGAATTTGATCCATAAAGCTGTTGTAGTGACTGGAAGAGACAAGCATAATAAGATTGGTGAGGGAGATGAGTCTACAGGATACAAATAAAATGGATTAGTGTGTTTGAGGATACAGCTTTAGGAGAGTGTTAAATTAATCAAGTTAGGATATTAGAGAGTGGATAAGAAACATTTTTTTAAAAGAGCAAGGGACACATTTTTGAGATTAAATATTGTTATAATTTAGTGAATGTTGAGGAAAAGAAAACTATTGAGTGCAGGGTAGTTGGTAGACAGTGAAATGAGACTGATGATGTTGGCATAGTACTCATAAGAAGAACTCCAAAACCTCAATTAATTGAGGGTAGTGGAAGCCATCCATGAGACATCCAGTAACATGAGCGACAATAGATCAAGATGTACAAACACAGATCTTGCTAAAAGTTTTTTTCCCCCATGTAAAGTGGTATAAATTGAGAACGGCAGAGGTTTCAAAACTGAAGCTTGAGGAACTCCTAGCTGGCAGTGGAAGCATGGAAGCAGATCCAGAAGGGAGCAGTAGGGGAGAGTGAGAGACAAAGAAGATTTGAACCATAACGTTTAACCATTATGATGAAGCCAAGGAAGGAGATATTGCAGTTGTAGTGATCAGTGTTGAGAAAAGCAGAAGGGTCAAGATAAATTATTAGTGAAATTTGTTTTTTCTTTTGTGAAATTATCCTTTTATTTGGACAATTTACATGTTGCTTTTAGCTTTAGTGAATGCAGAAAGTCAAGATTCTTAAAGGTCAAATATGATTTGAAAGATAGTTTAGGAAGCTCATGGAGGCAAAGTGATTAGGCCATAGCGGTGAATAAGAATGTGTTAAGATGGGAGTTATGAGAGCATGAAACAATGCTAGATATTTTATGGATATTCTAGACTCGGTATTGAAGCATTGGAGAGAATTAGAGTTAGCTGCACATCTAATAAATAGTGATTAGTCAAAGTGACCATAGTGCAGACACATCATTTATCACAAATTTAAAGGAGTCAAGAGTGTCTGTTGCACTGTGAGGGGCTTGGATAAAAAGGTTTGATGAAATGTCATGTGTTTCTTATGATCTTAAAGGTCAAAATTAAACTTTAATGGTTTAGATAGAGCATCCAATTTTAAACAGATTTCCATTTCACTTCTATTATCAAATGTGCTTTATTATCTCAGAAAGCTTTGTTTGTTGATTAAAGCTAGATAAGCTCAGGTGCAGCAATGCATTACTGGGAGCTATAGCTGAACACGTCAGGTGAGCCAATGACAAGGCAAATATGTGCAGCTGCCAATCACAGCTAGCTCCCAGATGCGTTATGATGTTCCTAAGACTCTAGGTTTACTGTTCAACAAAGGATACAGAGAGAATTAAGCAAATTTGAGAATAGAAGTAAATTGGAAAGTTGTTTAAAATGACATGCTCTATCTGAATCATGAAAGTCCACGGATCATCCATTACTTGTGGGATATTCTCCTTCCCAACAGGAAGTTGCAAGAGGATCACCCACAGCAGAGCTGCTATATAGCTTCTCCCCTAACTGCCATATCCAGTCATTCTCTTGCAAGCTCTCAACATAGCTGGAGGTAGTAAGAGGAAAGTGGGGTAATATAGTTAGTTTTTTCTTCAATCAAAAAGTTTATTGTTTTTAAATGGTACCGGAGTTGTACTATTTTATCTCAGGCAGCATTTAGAAGAAGAATCTGCCTGCGTTTTTCTATGATCTTAGTAGAAGTAACTAAGATCCACTGCTGTTCTCACATATGTCTGAGGAGTGAGGTAACTTCAGAGGGAGAATGGCGTGCAGGTTATCCTGCAATAAGGTTTGTTCAGTTTAAGTTTTTCTAGGGATGGAATTTGCTAGAAAAAAGCTGCTGATACCGGATTAATGTAAGTTAAGCCTAAATACAGTGATTTAATAGCGACTAGTATCAGGCTTGCTATCAGAGGTATATACTCTGATTAATGTGCAATATAAAATGTTTGCTGGCATGTTTAATCGTTTCTTTCATGTAATTAGCAAGAGTCCATGAGCTAGTGACGTATGGGATATACATTCCTACCAGGAGGGGCAAAGTTTCCCAAACCTCAAAATGCCTATAAATACACCCCTCACCACACCCACAAATCAGTTTTACAAACTTTGCCTCCTATGGAGGTGGTGAAGTAAGTTTGTGCTAGATTCTACGTTGATATGCGCTCCGCAGCAGGTTGGAGCCCGGTTTTCCTCTCAGCGTGCAGTGAATGTCAGAGGGATGTGAGGAGAGTATTGCCTATTTGAATTCAATGATCTCCTTCTACGGGGTCTATTTCATAGGTTCTCTGTTATCGGTCGTAGAGATTCATCTCTTACCTCCCTTTTCAGATCGACGATATACTCTTATATATACCATTACCTCTACTGATTCTCGTTTCAGTACTGGTTTGGCTTTCTACTACTTGTAGATGAGTGTCCTGGGGTAAGTAAGTCTTATTTTCTGTGACACTCTAAGCTATGGTTGGGCACTTTTATATAAAGTTCTAAATATATGTGTTCAAACATTTATTTGCCTTGATTCAGGATGTTCAACGTTCCTTATTTCAGACAGTCAGTTTCATATTTGGGATAATGCATATGAATTAATCAATTTTTTTCTTACCTTAAAATTTGACTTTTTCCCTGTGGGCTGTTAGGCTCGCGGGGGCTGAAAATGCTTCATTTTATTGCGTCATTCTTGGCGCAGACTTATTTGCCGCAAAAAAAATTTTCTGTTTCCGGCGTCATACGTGTCGCCGGAAGTTGCGTCATTTTTTGATGTTTTTTTGCGCCAAAAGTGTTGGCGTTCCGGATGTGGCGTCATTTTTGGCGCCAAAAGCATTTAGGCGTCAAAAAATGTGGGCGTCTTTTTTGGCGCTAAAAAATATGGGCGTCACTATTGTCTCCACATTATTTAAGTCTCATTATTTATTGCTTCTGGTTGCTAGAAGCTTGTTCACTGGCATTTTTTCCCATTCCTGAAACTGTCATTTAAGGAATTTGATCAATTTTGTTTTATATGTTGTTTTTTCTATTACATATTGCAAGATGTCTCCGTTTGTCCCTGAGTCAGAAGCCACTTCTGGAAAAATGCTTAACTGAGTTTCAGTTCTACCAAAGATAAGTTCATTTATTTTAAATGTTATAAATGTTTATCTTTAGCTATGGTTTGTAATAAGTTATTATGATATACTTTTACATGCAGATTCCATTAGTATTTATGCTTTATACATTTCCATTCTTAAGTGCAAGAAATGTTTAGAAGATTTATAAGAAATATTTTTTCTGATTAAGGCTATGTCTGACTTTGTGCCTTCTAATACGATTTTTAGGTCTTTTTCACTTCTTTTTTAATTATTGAAGTTTCAAATGACCAACAACATACTGATTTATCCTTCTCTGATGATGTTTTTATCTCTTTCAGAAATTCTCTTCATCAGATATTGACACTAACAAATCTACTTTTTTATATAATTTATTTATTATTAAAGTACATTTGTTCTTTGTTGAAGAGGTGTTGATTATTTTGGATATTAAGGTAACTAGTTATTTAAGACTAGCTGACACTATTTCTGCCTTTTTATTTCTTCTGTGATTTCAGAGGTTTTCTTTCCAATTCCCCATACTAGGGAATGGAATAGGCTGAGAATTTTCTTTTATTTTTAAACTATATTCTTTGTCAGCAGTTAAATTCAATTTGGAGGGTTCTCCATTTTATTGGAGCTATCTCTACTCCTACTAATTATGCTATTGTTTTTATAGCAAAATAGTATTTATTTTCCTTTATATAGTTGTATCTTATTTTTGGAAAATTATTTAGTTTCAGGTACTTTTCTTGGTCCTGTGATATTGCAATTGTTTCATTTTTTCTGTTTACTTTAAGATCAAGTATCAGATCATGATTTATTTTAGCATTGTTAAGGGACAACATTTACTAGACTAGGTGCCGTTGCATTTGTCTTGTTGTTTTGCATTTTGCAAGTCCTCTGTTTTGACTGGTCCTTTAAACTGGACTATCATGCTTATGATTTCATTAGTGTCTTCATTTTATTGAATATATTCGCAAATGAGGGTTAATCTATGTCTTTAGCTACTTTAGCTAGAAGAATTCTGTGATTTTTTAAAAAAAAAAAAAGAAAATCCATATTTCTTTTGTTCTAAGATAATCAATTATAATTGGATTCAATTCTTAACTGTTACTATGGGCTTCAAGATTGAGTTCTAAGACTAAAACTTTAAGCTTATACTAGTTTGGTTGTTCTTATTAAGGAACGAATCCTGAGTTCTTTCCCAAGTAACATGTTTTTAATTGGGGTTCGAAATTAGCTCCCTAATGTTGCGATGCACGTGCCGTATTCCAGCTTGGCTGGTAAGGGGTAGGTTAAGACTTCTTTGAAATTTATACGGATCTTGTCCGCATGGCTTCTTGCCAACCGTGGATTCTTCCGTTAAGACCAGACCTTCTGTCACAAGGTCCTTTTTTACCATCAGGATCTCAAATCCTTAAATTTAAAGGTATGGAAATTGAACGCTTGATTTTTAGTCAAAGAGGTTTCTCTGACTTTGTGATTAATACTATGTTACAGGCTCGTAGATCTGTATCTAGGAAGATATATTATCGAGTCTGGAAGACTTACATTTCTTGGTGTCTTTCTCATCATTTTTCCTGGCATTCTTTTAGAATTCCGAGAATTTTTCAGTTTCTTCAGGATGGTTTGGATAAAGGTTTGTCTGCAAGTTCCTTGAAAGGACAAATCTCTGCTCTTTCTGTTCTTTTTCACAGAAGGATTGCTATTCTTCCTGATATTTATTGTTTTGTACAAGCTTTGGTTCGTATAAAACCTGTTATTAAGTCAATTTCTCCTCCTTGGAGTTTGAATTTGGTTCTGGGGGCTCTTCAAGCTCTTCCGTTTGAACCTATGCATTCACTGGACATTAAATTACTTTCTTGGAAAGTTTTGTTTTCTTTTGGCCATCTCTTCTGCTTATTAGAGTTTCTGAATTATCTGCTCTTTCTTGTGAATCTCCTTTTCTGATTTTCCATCAGGATAAGGCGGTGTTGCGAACTTCTTTTAAATTTTTACCTAAGGTTGTGAATTCTAACAACATTAGTAGAGAAATTGTGATTCCTTCATTATGTCCTAATCCTAAGAATTCTAAGGAGAGATCATTGCATTCTTTTGATGTAGTTAGAGCTTTGAAATATTATGTTGAAGCTACTAAGAATTTCCGAAAGACTTCTAGTCTATTTGTTATCTTTTCCGGTTCTAGGAAAGGTCAGAAGGCCTCTGCTATTTCTTTGGCATCTAAGTTGAAATCTTTAATTCATCATACTTATGTCGAGTCGGGTAAATCTCCGCCTCAAAGGATTACAGCTCATTCTACTAGGTCAGTTTCTACTTCCTGGGCGTTTAGGAATGAAGCTTCGATTGATCAGATTTGCAAAGCAGCAACTTGGTCTTCTTTGCATACTTTTACTAAATTCTACCATTTTGATGTGTATTCTTCTTCTGAAGCAGTTTTTGGCAGAAAAATACTTCAGGCAGCTGTTTCAGTTTGATTCTTCTGCTTATAATTTCAGTTTACTTCATTATAAGATTTAAACTTTATTTTGGGTGTGGATTATTTTTCAGCGGAATTGGCTGTCTTTATTTTATCCCTCCCTCTCTAGTGACTCTTGCGTGGAAGATCCACATCTTGGGTAGTCATTATCCCATACGTCACTAGCTCATGGACTCTTGCTAATTACATGAAAGAAAACATAATTTATGTAAGAACTTACCTGATAAATTCATTTCTTTCATATTAGCAAGAGTCCATGAGGCCCACCCTTTTTTGTGGTGGTTATGATTTTTTGTATAAAGAACAATTATTCCAATTCCTTGTTTTTTATGCTTTTGCACTTTTTTCTTATCACCCCACTTCTTGGCTATTCGTTAAACTGATTTGTGGGTGTGGTGAGGGGTGTATTTATAGGCATTTTGAGGTTTGGGAAACTTTGCCCCTCCTGGTAGGAATGTATATCCCATATGTCACTAGCTCATGGACTCTTGCTGATATGAAAGAAATTAATTTATCAGGTAAGTTCTTACATAAATTGTTTTTTATATATGCTTTGGTGATAAAACTTATTGGGGCCTAGTTTTTTCCACATGGCTGGCTTGATTTTTGCCTAGAAACAGTTTCCTGAGGCTTTCCACTGTTGTAATATGAGTGGGAGGGGCCTATTTTAGCGCTTTTTGCGCAGTTAAAATTACAGACAGAGACATTCAGCTTCCCTCAGCAGTCCCCTGCATGCTTTAGGACATCTCTGAAGGGCTCAAAAGGCTTCAAAAGTCATATATTGAGGAAGGTAAAGCCACAGTGAATCTGTGGCAGTTTTTGTGACTGTTTAAAAAACATTTTTTTCAATTTGTTAATCCGTTTTTTGTATTAAGGGGTTAATTATCCATTTGCAAGTGGGTGCAATGCTCTGCTAACTTGTTACATACACTGTAAAAATTTTGTTAGTTTAACTGCCTTTTTTCACTGTTATTTCAAATTTTAGCAAAATTTGTTTCCCTTAAAGGCACAGTAACGTTTTTTATATTGCTTGTTTAACTTGATGTAAAGTGTTTTCCAAGCTTGCTAGTCTCATTGCTAGTCTGTATAAACATGTCTGACATAGAGGAAACTCCTTGTTCATTATGTTTAAAAGCCATGGTGGAACCCCATATGAGAATATGTACTAAATGTATTGATTACACTTTAAACAATAAAGATCAGCTTTTATCTTTAAAAAAATTATCACCAGAGGATTCTGGTGAGGGGGAAGTTATGCCGACTAACTCTCCCCACGTGTCAGACCCTTTGACTCCCGCTCAAGGGACTCACGCTAAAATGGCGCCAAGTACATCAAAGACGCCCATAGCGATTACTTTGCAGGATATGGCGGCAATCATTGATAATACCCTGTCAGCGGTATTAGCCAGACTGCCGGAATTCAGAGGAAAGCGCGATAGCTCTGGGGTTAGACGTAGTACAGAGCGCGTAGATGCCTTAAGGCCCATGTCTGATACTGCGTCACAATATGCAGAAGCTGAGGAAGGAGAGCTTCAGTCTGTGGGTGACATTTCTGATTCAGGGAAACATGATTCAGATATTTCTACTTTTAAATTTAAGCTTGAGAACCTCCGTGTATTGCTTGGGGAGGTGTTAGCTGCTCTGAATGACTGTGACACAATTGCAGTACCAGAGAAATTGTGTAGAATGGATAAATACTATGCAGTGCCGGTGTGTACTGATGTTTTTCCAATACCTAAAAGGTTTACAGAAATCATTAATAAGGAGTGGGATAGACCCGGTGTGCCGTTTTCCCCCCCTCCTATTTTTAGAATTTTTTTTTCCAATAGACGCCACCACACGGGACTTATGGCAGACGGTCCCTAAGGTGGAGGGAGCAGTTTCTACTTTAGCAAAGTGTACCACTATCCCTGTCGAGGACAGTTGTGCTTTTTCAGATCCAATGGATAAAAAATTAGAAGGTTAGCAGATAGCTAGTGCATTTCACACCTACTATACAGCCCTATATAACATTAATAAAAAAGATGACACCTCTGCTCAAGTTTCAGAGAGGGAGAGGGAAATAGACGACTACCTGGCCCCTTTAAACTTACCATGTTTATCAAACGAGGACTCAGACAGACTAGACCAGCCTATAACTTTAGAAGAACTTTCACACGCTATCAAAGAACTCCCCAACGGAAAGAGCCCGGGCCCAGACGGGCTTACCATTAAATACTATAAAACTTTCCTCAGCATACTCGCCCCAAACTTGATCCAACTCTTTAATAGCTTGATTGAATCTCCCCAATTGTCTCGTTCAATATTAGAAGCTCACATCACTGTAATACCCAAACCGGGCAAGTCCCATTCTATACCAGAACACTTCAGACCGATATCGCTGTTAAATGCTGATGTAAAAATATTGGCCAAAGTGCTGTCCCAGCGCCTCAGCAAGCATCTCCCAGCCCTTGTCTCCACTGACCAGGTGGGATTTGTCCCGGGTAGGGAGGCAAGGGACAATACCTGTAAAATTTTGCAATTGACTCAATATGCCCGTAATGAAGGGATACCTATGGTGCTCTTCTCGACCGACGCGGAGAAGGCCTTTGACAGGGTCGATTGGCTTTTTCTGCATCGGGTTCTGAGGGCCATGAACTTCGGTAGCGCATTTACGAATCTAGTGTTTTCCCTATACTCTGAACCAAACGCGAAAGTCAGAATTAACGGCACACTCTCTGATACTTTTTATATATCAAATGGGACGAGACAGGGGTGCCCCCTTTCCCCATTACTATTTGCCCTCTCTATAGAGGCGCTGGCTCAAAAAATCCGAAACAACCATAGAGTCTCAGGCATAAAAATTAAAGAGTCTGAATACAAGCAAACCTTGTACGCGGACAACATTTTATACACACTGACCAACATAGACACCTCTATTCCAGCGCTCCTGCAGGAATTAAAAACATACGGCTCCCTGTCAAACTTCCACCTCAATATCACTAAATCGGAGGTCCTAAATATTAATGCCCCAGAAGACCATTTGCAAGCACTATGCGAGGCTCTCTCAATACCTTGTGCGCAAAAAAAACTACGATACTTAGGGGTTTCACTTACTAAAGACCCTCGTGAACTATTCAGACTAAACTATGTCACCCTGAAAGATGAAATAGTTAAGGACCTCTCCTCCTGGAGGAACAAGCCTTTATCTTGGCTGGGTAAAATTGGGGTTATTAAAATGAATATCCTACAAACACTCCCAATCCCCATCCCAAAGGACTACCTCCACCAGCTTCAAAAGCTACTCGAGCAATTTATCTGGAACAACATCAAATCACGCATATCCAGAAAAACTCTATACGTGTCAAGAGACAAGGGGGGTTTGGGTTTCCCAGACTTAGCATCATACAGACGAGCTATTTTTCTCCAAAGGATTGTAGAATGGGCTCAAAACACCTCACATAAAGCTTGGGTACGTCTTGACGGACAAATACTTAATCTTAACAATGTAGGCACACTGGCATTTATGTCTCCATCGCAACAACCAAAAATTCTAGGCAAATTTAGCTGCATTGCAGAAACACTCAGGGTGTGGGACAATACAGTTAATACCTGTACACATATATCCCCGGGGCAATCACCCCTTTTACCTATAATTGAAAACCCGGACCTCCCATATTCGTACTTGGGCACTCAGATGAGCAAACCTTACCCTTTGAGAGAAGGCACTCTATACTCCGCAGTAGAGAATGGTAAATTACTACCCCCACACGAGATGGTAGAGAAATTTGGAAACCTATTCCAATCTTGGATGAGATATAACCAACTGCAACACTATCTTACACACCACAAGAGCAGAGCACACTTTATGCGAGAACTCACGACCTTTGAAAGTCTATGCACAACTCATAATCCATCCAGGCGCCTAATATCCCTGATATATAGGCTTCTTGCCACCCCTCCCGATGCAACCCTCCCCTCCTATACCTCGGCCTGGAACAGGGAATTAGGTAGGGACATAGATGATGATACTTGGCTCAGATCCTTTTCCCTCACTAAACGTTCTTCTATATCTGCCAACGTGCAGGAAATTCACATAAAACTGACAAGTAGATGGTATTTGACACCTACCAGGTTGCATAGATGCTTCCGCGCAGTCAGCCCTATGTGCTGGAGGGACTGTGGCGAGCCTGGCACACTCTTGCACATTTGGTGGACTTGCCCAAAAATAAAAGACTTTTGGCGTGTTGTTATCAGTAACATATCAGACAAGCTGCAAATTACGATCCCACACACTCCAGAGGCTATCCTTCTTTTTCACTTGCCCAAGGTCAAAATAGCACACATACAGGCACTACTGCTCTTAATGCTCACGGGAGCCAAAAAACTGATACCTAGGAGGTGGAAATCAGGGGTAGTACCGACACTAGAGGAGTGGGTGCATACGGTAGAAGAGTTGCTTGCACTAGAAAGATCTCACTACTACAAAATTAACAAGATAGGCACACATGAAATGATGCTGGCAGTTTGGAGAGGTCAAGAAATTTAACAAAATGAGACTAACCCGCAGGAATAGCCGCGGCTCCTCCCACCCTACCCCCCTTACCTTTCCCCCCTCTCTGCTCCCCCTCCTCTTTTTTTTTTTGTATTGTTTTGTTTATTGACACACAATACTTCAATATTCATGTTCTATTTTGATTGTGAAGGAGAGGAGTAAAGAAAGAAAAATTCAAAAATATCACAAGCATAAAGTCTATCATGATGTACAGTGGCGACCCAAAGATGGGAGTCTGTATAGCTTGGAGTAGCATACAATGTTTTATGTGTACTATACATTTCTCTTATTGTCTGCTATGTAAAGATTATTTAAAGCTTACCACTGTATGTATGAAACTCAATTTTATTTTGATTTAATAAAGCTTGTTTGAAAGGAAAAAAAAAAAAATTAGAAGGTTACCTTAAGAAAATGTTTATTCAACAAGGTTTTATCCTGCAGCCCCTTGCATGCATTGTGCCTGTCACTGCTGCTGCGGCATTCTGGTTTGAGTCTATGGAAGAGGCCTTTCGGACAGCTACTCCATTGACTGAAATACTTGACAAGCTTAGAACACTTAAGCTAGCTAATTCTTTTGTTTCTGACGCCATTGTTCATTTGACTAAACTAACGGCTAAGAATTCTGGATTCGCCATCCAGGCGCGTAGGGCGCTATGGCTTAAATCTTGGTCAGCTGACGTGACTTCAAAGTCTAAATTACTTAACATTCCCTTCAAGGGGCAGACCCTATTCGGGCCTGGTTTGAAGGAAATTATTGTTGACATTACTGGAGTTAAGGGTCATACCCTTCCTCAAGACAGGGCCAAATCAAAGGCCAAACAGTCTAATTTTCATGCCTTTTGAAACTTCAAGGCAGGTGCAGCATCAACTTCCTCTGCTACAAGACAAGAGGGAACTTTTGCTCAATCCAAGCCGGGCTGGAAACCTAACCAGTCCTGGAACAAAGGCAAGCAGGCCAGAAAGCCTGCTGCTGCCTCTAAGACAGCATGAAGGAACGGCCCCCTATCCGGTAACAGATCTAGTAGGGAGCAGACTTTTTCTCTTCACCCAGGCATGGGAAAGAGATGTTCAGGATCCCTGGGCGTTGGAGATCATATCTCAGGGATATCTTCTGGACTTCAAAGCTTCCCCTCCTCAAGGGAGATTTCACTTTTCGAGATTATCTGTAAACCAGATAAAGAAAGAGGCATTCTTATGCTGTGTGCAAGACCTCCTAGTTATGAGAATGATCTGTCCAGTTCCACAGTCGGAACAGAGACAGGGTTTTTATTCAAATCTGTTTGTGGTTCCCAAAAAAGAGGGAACCTTCAGACCCATTTTGGATCTAAAGATCTTAAACAAATTCCTCAGAGTTCCATCGTTCAAAATGGAAACTATTCAGACCATCCTACCTATGATCCAGGAGGGTCAGTACATGACCACAGTGGATTTGAAGGATGCTTACCTTCACATACCGATTCACAAAGATCATCATCGGTTCCTAAGGTTTGCCTTTCTGGACAGGCATTACCAATTTGTGGCTCTTCCCTTCGGGTTAGCTACAGCTCCAAGAATCTTTACAAAGGTTCTGGGATCGCTTCTGGCGGTCCTAAGACCGCAAGGTATATCAGTGGCCCCTTATCTGGACGACATCCTTATACAGGCGTCAAGCTTTAAGATTGCCAAGTCACATACGGACATAGTTCTGGCATTTCTCAGGTCACATGGGTGGAAGGTGAACGAGGAAAAGAGTTCTCTATCCCCACTCACAAGAGTCTCCTTCCTAGGGACTTTGATAGATTCTGTAGAAATGAAGATTTACCTGACAGAATCCAGGTTATCAAAGCTTCTAAAATCTTGCTGTGTTCTTCATTCTATTCCGCGCCCTTCGGTGGCTCAGTGTATGGAAGTAATCGGCTTGATGGTAGCGGCGATGGACATAGTGCCATTTGCGCGACTACATCTCAGAACGCTGCAACTATGCATGCTCAGTCAGTGGAATGGGAATTACACAGATTTGTCCCCTCTGCTAAATCTGGATCAAGAGACCAGAGATTCTCTTCTCTGGTGGCTATCTCGGGTCCATCTGTCCAAAGGTATGACCTTTCGCAGGCCAGATTGGACAATTGTAACAACAGATGCCAGCCTTCTAGGTTGGGGTGCAGTCTGGAATTCCCTGAAGGCTCAGCGATCGTGGACTCAGGAGGAGAAACTCCTCCCAATAAATATTCTGGAGTTAAGAGCAATATTCTATGCTCTTCTAGCTTGGCCTCAGTTAGCAACCCTGAGGTTCATCAGATTTCAGTCGGACAACATCACGACTGTGGCTTACATCAACCATCAAGGGGGAACCAGGAGTTCCCTAGCGATGTTAGAAGTCTCCAAGATAATTCGCTGGGCAGAGACTCACTCTTGCCACCTATCAGCAATCCATATCCCAGGTGTAGAGAACTGGGAGGAGGATTTTCTAAGTTGTCAGACTTTTCATCCGGGGGAGTGGGAAGTCCATCCGGAGGTGTTTGCTCAATTGGTTCATCGTTGGGGCAAACCAGAACTGGATCTCATGGCATCTTGCCAGAACGCCAAGCTTCCTTGTTACGGATCCAGGTCCAGGGACCCAGAAGCGGCACTGATAGATGCTCTAGCAGCGCCTTGGTTCTTCAACCTGGCTTATGTGTTTCCACCGTTTCCTCTGCTCCCTCGACTGATTGCCAAAATCAAACAGGAGAGAGCATCGGTGATCTTGATAGCGCCTGCGTGGCCACACAGGACCTGGTATGCAGACCTAGTGGACATGTCATCCTTTCCACCATGGACCCTGCCTCTGAGACAAGACCTTCTACTACAAGGTCCTTTCAATCATCCGAATCTAATTTCTCTGAGACTGACTGCATGGAGATTGAACGCTTGATTTTATCAAAGCGTGGCTTCTCCGAGTCAGTCATTGATACCCTTATACAGGCACGAAAGCCTGTCACCAGGAAAATCTACCATAAGATATGGCGTAAATACCTTTATTGGTGTGAATCCAAGAATTACTCATGGAGTAAGGTTAGGATTCCTAGGATATTGTCCTTTCTCCAAGAGGGTTTGGAAAAAGGATTATCAGCTAGTTCTTTAAAGGGACAGATTTCTGCTCTGTCTATTCTTTTGCACAAGCGTCTGGCAGAAGTTCCAGACGTTCAATCTTTTTGTCAGGCTTTGGTTAGAATTAAGCCTGTGTTTAAACCTGTTGCTCCCCCATGGAGCTTAAACTTGGTTCTTAAAGTTCTTCAAGGGGTTCCGTTTGAACCCCTTCATTCCATTGAAATCAAAATTTTATCTTGGAAAGTTCTGTTTTTGATGGCTATTTCCTCGGCTCGGAGAGTCTCTGAGTTATCTGCCTTACAATGTGATTCTCCTTATCTGATTTTCCATTCAGAAAAAGTTATTCTGCGTACAAAACCTGGGTTTTTACCTAAGGTAGTTTCTAACAAGAATATCAATCAAGATGTTGTTCCATCATTGTGTCCTAATCCTTCTTCAAAGAAGGAACGCCTTACATAATCTGGACGTGGTCCGTGCTTTAAAGTTTTACTTACAAGCTACTAAAGTTTTTCGCCAAACATCTACACTGTTTGTTGTTTACTCTGGACAGAGGAGAGGTCAAAAAGCTTCGGCAACCTCTCTTTCTTTTTAGCTTCGGAGCATAATACGCTTAGCCTATGAGACTGCTGGACAGCAGCCCCCTGAAAGGATTACAGCTCATTCTACTAGAGCTGTGGCTTCCACCTGGGCCTTTAAAAATGAGGCTTCTGTTGAACAGATTTGCAAGGCGGCGACTTGGTCTTCGCTTCATACCTTTTCAAAATTTTACAAATTTGATACTTTTGCTTCTTTGGAGGCTATTTTTGGGAGAAAGGTTCTACAGGCAGTGGTTCCTTCCATTTAAGCCTGCCTTGTCCCTCCCTTCATCCGTGTACTTTAGCTTTGGTATTGGTATCCCACAAGTAATGGATGATCCGTGGACTGGATACACCTTACAAGAGAAAACATAATTTATGCTTACCTGATAAATTTATTTCTCTTGTGGTGTATCCAGTCCACGGCCCGCCCTGTCTTTTTAAGGCAGGTCTAAATTTTAATTTAAACTACAGTCACCACTGCACCCTATGGTTTCTCCTTTCTCGGCTTGTTTCGGTCGAATAACTGGATATGGCAGTTAGGGGAGGAGCTATATAGCAGCTCTGCTGTGGGTGATCCTCTTGCAACTTCCTGTTGGGAAGGAGAATATCCCACAAGTAATGGATGATCCGTGGACTGGATACACCACAAGAGAAATAAATTTATCAGGTAAGCATAAATTATGTTTTTTGCTTTACTTTCCCTTTAAATGAGTAACATTATTAGTTTCTTTTTTTAGGAACCAAACACCTAGATTACGAGTTTTGCATTAGAGGCTATGCGGTGCTAACGAGCAGTTTATGCTCACCGCTCACTTACAGACAGCGCTGGTATTACGGGGTTTTACAAACCAGAAAAGAAGTGAGCGTTGAGCAAAATTTAGCTCATTACCGCACTCCAATACAAGCGCTGCTTATGTTAGCAGTGATCTGGTGTAACGTGCTCGTGCACGATTTCCCCATAGGAATCAACAGGGAGAGCCGGCTGAAAAAAAGTCTAACCCCTGCAAAAAAGCAGCATAAAGCTCCGTAACGCAGCCCCATTGATTCCTATGGGGAAATAAAATTTATGTTTATACCTAACACCCTAACATGAACCCCAAGTCTAAACACCCCTAATCTTACACTTATTAACCCTTAATCTGCCGCCCCTGACATCGCCGCAACCTACATTATATTATTAACCCCTAATCTGCCGCTCTAGACACCGCCGCCACCTACATTATACTATACTACTATACTATACTTATGAACCCCTAATCTGATGCCCCCAACATCGCCGACACCTACATACTATTTATTAACCCCTAATCTGCCTTCCCCAATGTCGCCGCAACCTACATACACTTCTTAACCCCTAATCTGCTGCCCCCAGCGTCGCCGTGACTATAATAAACATATTAACCCCTAAACCACTGCACTCCCGCATCGCAAACATTAGTTAAATATTAACCTCTAATCTGCTGTCCCTAACATCGCCGCCACCTACCTACATTTATTAACCCCCTAATCTGCCGCCCCTATAATAAACATATTAACCCCTAAACCTAAGTATAACCCTAACCCCCCCTAACTTAAATATAATTCAAATAAATCTAAATAAAATTACTATAATCAACTAAACTATTCCTATTTAAAACTAAATACTTAGCTGTAAAATAAACCCTAAGCTAGCTACAATATAACTAATAGTTACATTGTATCTATCTTAGGGTTTATTTTTATTTTACAGGCAAGTTTGTAGTTATTTTAACTAGGTAGAATAGTTATTAAATAGTTATTAACTATTTAATAAACTACCTAGTTAAAATAAATTCAAAAGTACCTGTAAAATAAAACCTAACCTAAGTTACACTAACCCCTAACACTACACTATAATTAAATTAATTCCCTAAATTAAATACAATTAAATACAATTAAATAAAATTTGCTAAAGTACAAAAAGAAACAAACACTAAATTACAGAAAATAATAAACAAATTACAAGATTTTTAAACTAATTACACCTAATCTAATCCCCCTAACAAAATAAAAAAGCCCCCACAAAATAAAAAAAGCCCTACCCTACACTAAATTACAAATAGCCCTTAAAAGGGCCTTTTGCGGGGCATTGCCCCAAAGTAATCAGCTCTTTTACCTTTAAAAATAATTACAAATCCCCTCAACATTAAAACCCACCACCCACACAACCAACCCTACTTTAAAACCCACCCAATACCCCCTTAAAAAAACCTAACACTAACCCCTTGAAGATCAAGTCTTCATTCAACCGGGTCGAAGTTCTCAACGAATCCGGCAGAAGTGGTCCTCCAGACGGGCAGAAGTCTTCATCCATTTGGCATCTTCTATCTTCATCCATCCAGCGCGGAGCGGGTCCATCTTCAAGACAACCGACGCAGAGCATCCTCTTCTTTCCACGGCGACTGAAGAATGAAGGTTCTTTTAAGTGATGTCATCCAAGATGGCGTCCCTTCAATTCCGATTGGCTGATAGAATTTTATCAGCCAATCGGAATTAAGGTAGGAAAAATCCTATTGGCTGATGCAATCAGCCAATAGGATTGAGCTGGTATTCTATTGGCTGTTCCCGGTAAGGTGATCTTCAAGGGGTTAGTGTTAGGTTTATTAAGGGGGTATTGGGTGGGTTTTAGAGTAGGGTTGGTTGTGTGGGTGGTGGGTTTTAGGGCTAGATTTATTAATGCTGAGGCGGACAGGGGCACATATACACGCCCCTGTACGCCTCAGCTCGCCTGTGGCGGGGTGAAATTACCCACAGGTATATGCCATTGCACACAAGCGCAATTTTGCGCTCGCGTGCAATTCCGCCCCCTGCCCGCGCACAGCCAATCACGCACGGGCAGGAGCTGTCAATCTCCTCGGTCTGACTAGACCGAGGATATAGAATTTCGCCACCTTAGAGGTGGCAAAGAGGTTAGGGAAGCTGCGGTCTGGTGACCGCTGCTTGATAAATGACGGCGAGCAAGTTCTTGTGAGAACTTGCAGCCGTAGGGCTTTAATAAATCTAGCCCTTAATGTTGGGGGGGGGGATTTGTAATTTTTTTTACAGGTAAAAGAGCTGATTACTTTGGGGCAATGCCCCGCAAAAGGCCCTTTTAAGGGCTGTTTGTAATTAAGTGTAGGGTAGGGCTTTTTTTATTTTAGATGGGCTTTTTTATTTTGTTAGGGGGATTAGATTAGGTGTAATTAGTTTAAAAATCTTGTAATTTGTTTATTATTTTCTGTAATTTAGTGGGGGGGGTTTTGTACTTTAGCTAATTTTATTTAATTGTATTTAATTTAGGGAATTAATTTAATTATAGTGTAGTGTTAGGTGTTAGTGTAACTTAGGTTCGGTTTTATTTTACAGGTACTTTTGTATTTATTTTAGCTAGGTAGTTATTAAATAGTTAATAACTATTTAATAACTATTCTACCTAGTTAAAATAAATACAAACTTGCCTGTAAAATAAAAATAAACCTAAGATAGCTACAATGTAACAGCTATATTGTAGCTAGCTTAGGGTTTATTTTACAGGTATTTCATTTTAAATAGGAATAACTTAGTTAATTATAATAATTTTATTTAGATTTATTTAAATTATATTTAAGTTAGGGGGGTTAGGGTTAGACTTAGATTTAGGGGTTAATAACTTTAGTATAGTGGCGGCGATGTTGGGGGTGGCAGATTAGGGGTTAATAAATGTAGGTAGGTGTCGGCAATGTTAGGGAGGGCAGATTAGGGGTTAATAATATTTAACTAATGTTTGCAAGGCAGGAGTGCGGCGGTTTAGGGGTTAATATATTTATTATAGTGGCAGCGATGTCCGGTTCAGCAGATTAGTGGTTAAAAATTTTATTTTAGTGTTTGCGATGTGGGAGGGCCTCGGTTTAGGGGTTAATATATAGTTTATGGGTGTTAGTGTACTTTTTAGCACTTTAGTTATGCTACGGCGTTGTAGTGTAAAACTCTTAACTACTGACTTGCGGTACCAGTCTTGACAGGAGAGGGTCTACCGCTCACTTTTTGTCAGACTCGTAATACCGGCGCTTTGCAAGTCCCATTGAAAAAAAGAGGATACACAATTTACGTAAGTGGATTTGCGGTATTTCCAAGTCTGGCCAAAAATGTGAGCGGAACACCTGTACCTGCAAGACTCATAAGACCAGTGGGCGTTAAAAAGCAGCGTTGGGACCGGCCAACGATGCTTTTTAAGCCTAACGCAAGACTCGTAATCTAGCCGAAAGTGTTTTTATTTTTACAGTGGAAAAAAAATAAACATTACAATTAAGAGATACGGATCAAAAAATAAAATAAAAATAAAAATTTGGGATCAGCGATTTTTCATATTATGTAACTGTTAAAAAAAACTTTTTGTACATTTCCGTTGCTGCCATAAGTCTTTTTTTCTTTCTCTGCTTTCTCTATGGTTCTCCCTTAAGGGCAAAGTGTGATCTTCATAAAAGAGGTGAAACATATTATTTTTATGAAATCCTTAAATGTATAAGAGTAATGTAATTGAGGTTTAATTAACTGATTCCTTTTGTGTTTGGCCCAGTATCTTTTGAGTTTGTCATTACCCACTTGTGATATCCATTTAGTTAACAAGCCGTAAGTGGCTCTTCTTTGGCAAGAAGTGTCAATTTAAAAAAATGACTTTGGGGAAAAATTAGCTACACATAACTTCCTTGAAAAAATCAATTTATTTAAAAAGCCATATATCATGCTTTTCTGACACTTCAGTAACATTCATTATTTTTATGTTAGCTGTAAACGACCTTGAAGAAAGCCAAAAATTGAAATGAATTACTGAAACTGGCAAAGTCTACAGTTATTTCTTTTTTTTTAACTTGTTTAAAGAAGACTTCTGAATCATGGTGGCTTCTACAATTGAGCTTGCTTAGACCTGCAAGAGAGTTTAGTTTGGCATCATTTGTGGTACGTATTTACTGAGCACGGACCCATAGGCTGTTGCTGTAGGATGCACAGGACAAAAATGTGCCATAACTGCTCAAGTACTATACTGAAAGAGACTAGAATCCCACACATTATTTTCTGTTGTACTTAAAAATGAGATGGTTTAATGAAAGTTGTGAGTTTGTCTTGAAGGGACCAAAAAAATCAAAATACATTTTTAATGATTCAGCTAGAGCATGACATTTTAAGCAACTTTCTAATTTACTCCTATTATCAATTTTTCTTCATTCTTTTGGTAGCTTTATTTGAAAAAGCAAGTAAGTTTAGGAGCCGGACCATTTTTTATTAAGAACCTGGGTAGTGCTTGCTGATTGATGTCTAAATGTAGCCACCAATCAGCAAGCGCTACCCAGGAGCTGAACCTAAAATGGGCCTGCTCCTAAGCTTATATTCCTGCTTTTTCAACTTGTTTTTTTTTTACTTAAATACTGGCAAAGGTAAAAATTCAAAGGCTTTGGTCAGACTTTTCTTTTTCATTCTGAATATAGTATAACACACTATAATAGACATAAAAGGATTTTATTTTGAAATCTGTATAGTATGTTTCAACAAACTAAAGGGACATAAAACCCAACATTTTCTTTTTCTTATTTTTCATGGTTCAACTAGAGCATGTGATTTTAAACAACTTTCCAATTTACTTATTTTTTCCAATTTGCTTCATTTTCTTGGTATCCTTTTTTTGAAGGAGCAGCTAGGCACTACTGGGAGCTATTTGAAAACATCTTGTGAACCAATGAAACGAGGCATTCTTGTGCAGCCACCAATCAGCAGCTAGCCTCCTAGTAATGCATTGAGCCTACCTAGATATGCTTTTCAACTTAAGATACCAAGAGAATGAAGCAATTTAGATAATAGAAGCAAATTGGAAAGTTGTTTAAAACCACAAGCTCTGTCTGAATCATTAAAGGAAAATTTGAGGTGTTATGTATCTTAAAGGGACACTCAAAATAAACTTTTATGATTCAGATAGATCATGCAGTTTTAAGACACTTTCCAATCTACTTCCATTATCAAATTGTGCACAGTCTTTTTATATTCACACTTTCTGGGGAACAAGATCCTACTGAGCATGTGCACAAGCTCACAGGGTATATGTATACTAGTCTGTGATTGGCTGATGTCTGTCACATGATACAGGGGGCAGAGAATTGGAGAAAAAATAAATTTGTTAAAAAAAAAAAATCTACTGCTTATTTTTAAATTCAGAGTAAGCGCTATTGCATTGTCTTTTTATTATGCTCTTGTTAATTATGTAATTCTAATGCATTGAGTGGTACTTTAAGCATTGAATTGCAGCAGCTCTGCAAATTATTTAAGACTTTATCAGAGACAAGATCCTGAAAGAACAATCTTTGATAGGGCTACATTGCCTTCAGCATACTTAAGTATGCTCTCCAGCCTCTTTGTGGAGTAGACACATCTCAATTTGCAAAGAGAAATTACAAACAAATGAATGAAGCAAAGTTGGTAATACAAGTAGCAAATTGGGGAAAAAAAATTAAATTGTATGTTCTGTGTGAATCACAAAAGCAATTTTTGGGTTTCATATCCCTTTAAGGTTTAAATGACTCTATTTATCATTGATGGATGGACACTTTTGTAAGTTATTTATTTAGCTAATGTAAGTTTGTTGTCTTTTTCAGTATAACAGATCATCGATATGAGAAAGTTCCCTACTTTGTATTTGGAGATTTTAACTTTCGATTGGATTTGAAATCGGTGGTAGAGGTAAGTCAGTTTATGGCTTTTATTTACTTGACTTTATATTTTGGAAGCACTGTTTTATACAATCGGATCATACTATTCTTGTGTTTACATAAATGCTGGTAAAAAATGAATAACACTAGTTGGCACACACTGTTGCCTTAAACATTATATAAAATCAGAGTGTAAATTGTAAAATTTTAGAAAAAGGAATTATGTGAATACAATAACTATTATTCTCTCATTATCTACCTTCCTGCTTATAAGCTCAGTGAAAAAATAACTCATAACTTTTTTTTTTAATTTGTTATTCTAAAATGACAATAATAATATATGGTTGGGTTTAGCTGAAATCTGAATATCATTCTAATAACTGACAATTTCACAAGACCAGTAAAATTGTATATAGATACTACAAATTATTTTCCTCTGAGCTAAACACTTTAAAGTTTGTCTACCTTTTCTTTATTCAGTAAACATTCACATGTGTGACAAACCTATTTGGCTACTGGAAAACATAACAATACCTTGTTCAATGAGGAAGATCTCCTAGATCCTGGTTTCTCAACAGCCGGGCCGTGGCCCAGTACCGGGCCATGATAGCCCTGCTGGTGGGCCCTGACCTGTCATGCCTCCACTGCACACTCTTACCCCACTGCACACAAGGAGCAGACTGAGACCAATCAAGGCTCCAGGAAAACTGTCTCACACTGACCCAAATGTATTAAAATTTATGCAAATAAACATGGTAGCCTCCCTGCCCTAACCCCAACAGGCTTATCAACCTCCAGAACCAGGACCCCCAACCTCCAGGGCCAGACCTCACACTCCATGTCCCTCACAGCGACAGACCGTCGGCAGGACCCCCACACTCCAGGGCCCCCACTAAACCCACATTGAACTGATTAGTTACTGATAGGGCAAATCCCTGCTGCTTACTATATATATATATATATATATATATATATATATATATATATATATATATATATATATATATATATATATATAAATAAAACTACCGGGCCCTGGACATGTCCAGCTAAAATTTACCGGGCCTTGAGGTCACTTTGGTTGAGAACCACTGTCCTAGATCAATGTTTCTAAACCGCGGTCCTCAAGTACCACCAACAGGTCAGGTTTTCATTATAGCTGAACCAGTGCACAGGTGAAGTAATCAACAGATCAGTAACACAATGGTTACTAACCTGCTCTTACTCATCAGCTGATTATTTCTGTGCACTGGTTCAGCTAAAATGAAGGCCTGGTGGGGGTACTTGAAGAACGCGGTTGAGAAACAATTTTTCTAGATAACTTTTTGGTTAGGTTTTAATTCATATATGCTAAAAATGAAATATTTGGATTTGGCTTTCCAAAGCTATTATAAGCCTATGTGGTCCTCTGAAGTGTAGGTAACCTAATGTAAAATAAATTAAGTAAGCAATAGTACTTGCCGCCATTTATAAACCCTAGCCCTATAACTTTTAAGCAATAGTAGCTACATATTTATATATACACACATTTGAGTGCCTAGGGCAGCACAAAACCTAAATACGCCACTGACACTAGGGAATCCTCTGAATTTTTTTGTAGATGTAGATATTAGTGCTATCAAAGAAGACCTATTGTGACATAAAAAGACTTTTCAGCCTTCAACTGCCATTCATATGGTTCCTTTGTCCCCATGTCATCTAGCACCTCCACTCCCAAAAATAGTCCCAAATGTCTGGCTCCCAGTAAACCCCCTAAATATCTGCACTCCAGTATCTACCCAGGGATTAATCCCTTATGGGACACTTCACCCAAAGCCTTTATATTACACCCTGATAGCAATGGCCTCTGCCTTGTTTTACATAGCTATTGAATCCTCCGCTTTTTCATCAGGGCCCTTAGGCATCATTGAAGACCCCTTCAAAACGTTGATCTTCATTCTTGATTGAAGCCCTTTGTGTATCCACTTGTTTCTGTAGAAGTAGCTGTGTGGGACCAGAAAACCTTATTTATAATAGGATTTTCTGTCTGGATAGTTAGTAAATCTAAACACTATGTCACATGTAATGATTAGATTTTGCTAACACGAGGAAGGCAATTACTTAGAGAACCACTAAATACAGTAGATCTGAATAATGGACAAATACACAATAAAACAACAATACAATAGCATTTACTTTGAATTTGAAATAAACAGTCGAAAATTTTCTGTCAAATTTAAAGTTAATCTATTTTTTCTCCCCCTGTATCATGTGACAGCCATCAGCCAATCACAAAATGCAAATATGTATAAACTTCACACATGTTAAGTAGGAGATGGAGCCTCAGAAAGTGTGTATATAAAAAGAATGTGCATGTTTTGATAAAGGAATTATATTGAAGAGTTTTTAAAATCTCATGAATTTTAATTTTGACTTTAGTGGCCCTTTAATGATATTATAAAGTCGGCCCCTTTATCTGATTTGTTAGTATATCCATGTAACTGTTTCCAGAAATTTATATGAGAAATTTAAAAAAATATCCCACTTAGTCTACATATTGTTGCTTTTGTTTTGTTTTTTAACTTACAAAAGGAAAAAAACATCTATTAAGGTTAATTGCGTCTTCCTACAACTGACTAAGGGCTAGATTACAAGTGGAGCGCAAAATATCGCTTTTGCGAGGGTGATATTCGTGCTCCACTTAGTAATACCAGTGCACACTAATCTGCACTGGTATTATAAGTTAGTTGCAATGCGAATGCGACCTCATGTTTGCATTGCACGGAATCTTTGCTCTCACGAGCGCGCGTTTTCATAGGCTCCAATGGGAGCCTCGTTCTAATGCCGTCAGACACAGCATGAGAACTTAGCGCACTGAAGGGGGTAAGTCGGGCAGTGATGGGCAGCAAATTGAAACATATATGAATATATACACAAATTAACACATAAATATATATTATATAAGCATATACATATATATTTACTGGGAACACAGTCCCCATAGACCGCAATGTAAAGGCACTTTTCAGTGTATTTTTTTTCTAACACCCCAGACCCGCCAACATTATCCCCATAATAACTACTTCTTGCAGTTATTTTTTTTAAAAAAATCCAAATGCTACAATTTTTTATTTTAAAAAAACTATTCTACACTGTATTTTTGGGGCAATTGGGGCACATTTTGAAAAATAACAAGAGATATGATCTCTGGTTAATTTTTGGAGCGCTAATTGCTACCACAAGCTCGCGGTAGCAATAACCAGCCTCTTGTCATTACAAGTAAACAGGCAAATTTTCCCAAGTATATTAACCCAACCCTTTCTGATCCTAAACCATTTTCTTAACAGTATCATTATTTTAGTGTTCGTTGACATGGGAGATGACCAAGAAACATATCAGTTGTCTGGTGGAAATACATATATAAACATATATTTATAGTCGGTTTCAGGGTAGCAACACATTACTGTGAGCTACCTGAACATATCTTGTGAGCAAATGACAAGAGGCATATGTTCATAGCCACCAATTACCAGGCAGCTCCCAGTAGTGCATTGCTGCTCCTAAGCCTACCTAGGTATGCTTTTCAACAAAAGATACCAAGAGGAAAAGTAAATTTGATAGAAAAAATAAATCAAAAGATTAAAATGAAATGACCTATTTGAACCATGAAAGTTTTATTTATAATTTTGTTTTCTGTAATCCTGATAGATATTATAAAGGTCTCTAAGGTTAATTAAAGAGACAGGAAACCCAATTTTTTCTTTCATGATTAAGATAGAGCATGCAACTTTCTAATTTACTTATATTAGCACATTTTCTTTATTCTCTTGGTATCTCTTGTTGAAAAGCAGAGAGGTAAGCTCAGGAGCGTGCATGTGGCTGTAATACTATTTGGCAGAAGTTTTTAAAGAATGTTATCCATTTGCAAGAGCACTATATGGTAGCACTATTTCCTGCCATGTAGTGCTCCAGACACCAACCTAGGTATCTCTTCAACAAAGAATACCATGGGAACAAAGCAAATTTGATAATAGAAATAAATTAGAAACTTTTAAAAATTGTATGTTCTGTCTTAATCACAATAAGACATTTTTGGGTTTCATATCCCTTTAACCCCTTAAGCCAATAGGACATAGCTACTACGTCACAGAGTACTTTGCCTAGTGTACTCTGTTGACGTAGTAGCTACATCCTACCTTCTGTCTCATGCTGTGGTTCCGGCTGTTGGCTCTGACAGCTAAGACCACACTCAGAGGCAGAAGGCGTCTCCGTTCATATGGTAAGGGTGTGCTGAGCATGCTCCCGTTACTATATGAAAGTAGATTGTTAGATGGTTACAGACAGTGACACGGTCTGTGTCATTGTCTGCAACAATCTCCGTTGGTGTCGGCGGGAGGCGGGTGGGCGTCCCAGCAGCAAAGGGGTGGAGGGGGTGGGAGTGACCCTGGCCTACAGAAAAAAAAAATTGAAGGGAGAAGGAGGGATGGGATGCTGCACTACGGAAAAGTGGCGAGGGAGGGGTGCTCTATGTGACACTCTGTTGGGGGGGCACTACACTACATAAAAATAAAAAATAGTTATTAATAAAAAACTTTTAAAAAACTAAAAACTCTACTAACTAGGTTCTAGCAGACATCTGCCCGTACCTAAGATGGCAGCACCAAGTAATAGGTGGGAGGGTTAGAAAGCTGGTGGGTGGGTCTTTGATGATGGTTCACACTGGTGACCAGTGGGGGATGAGGGAGGGAAGATAGCTGTTTGGGAGGGATGATGTAGGAATCAGGGGGTGGGAGGGTAATCTCTACACTACAGCTAAAATTAACCTTACAAGCTAACTGGCTAACCCCTTCACTGTCGGGAATTTCAGAAGTGTGGTGTGAAACTGCAATTAGCGACCGTCTAATTAACAAATTGTTTTAATACAATTACATTTGGCAGCGAAATAGTGGCATTAAATATATCAAAATGGGTCTGGATCAATGCCTTGGGTAGTCTACAAAAAAAATATATAGGTTTCATAGGTTAATATTTTTTTTTTAAAAAAGTCTCTATTTCTGTTTAAATGAAGTGATAGCAAAAAATGCAAAAAATTCTCTGGTCTTTTGGGCAAGTTCTTCTCTGAAATTCCCAGCACTTAAGTGGTTAAAATATCTTGCCCTGTATATGAAAAGCCTTTGAATAACCTGCAAGCAAAATCTTGGCTTTGTAAATTATAGTAACTATTATTTTACAGAAGTTTTTACTCAAAGCTATTTTATAGCATTTTCAGTTTGGTAGAAAATATGTTTCTAGTTTGTTCATGTAGTTCCACACAGAGTAAAATAAACTACATGTGTTCTTTTCCTTGTACACTACCCCAGATCCCAGCTACAACATATTATGGGAACTCACCAGGTCTGTAGTCAGAGCAGACAATCTGAAAAATAAACATGACTTTATTGCTTTGTTACCCTGCACACCTAATCAATTGCTGAACACTTCTGCTAATTGGTATCTACTTTGTAACAATCTAAATAGTGTACATGCCGGTCTGCACTCATTATTCCTGGAATCACAGTTACAGCTGTGTTTGCACTATGGGTTCATAGTTACTTACCTTGTTTATGATGGTTTGGGACAATAATGAGGTTAAGCTAATTTAGTTCACTGTTAATCACCTTGATTTTTAGATATGTGAATGTAAATGTGCAGACACCTTTTTCATTATTTCAAATGATCTGCCTTATCAACACCAATAATATTGTTGTTACTGGAAAATATTTATATTTAAAGGACGATGCAAAACCACTTCAGGCTTTTCACTGTAAATTAGCAGCCTTAAAAAATATTATTATTAAAAGGACATTAAACACTAAACAAATGCTAGATAGAATGATGCATTCAAATAAAATATTAGTCTGAGAATAACATGTAGATGTGTTTTTCTTTCCTAAGATATGGTGTGTCCACAACGTCATCAATTACTGTTGGGATATCACTCCTGGCCTGCAGGAGGAGGCAAAGAGCACCACAGCAAAGCTGTTAAGTGTCACTCCCCTACCCACCATCCCCAGTCATTCTCTTTGCCTCTGTTAAATTGAGGAGGTGAAGTTTTGGTGTCTGAAGAAAATTAGATTTCTTTTGCTACAAGCAAGACTTTGGGTATAGCTGTAGTCCACGTCAATCTCTTCAGTTGAGTAGTGGTGGCTTTAAAGCAGTTAGGAACTTGTAAGGTAGCCTTGCTGTGTTTTTCCTAACATTTTGCTGCCCTAGTACAGAAAGCCAGAGTAGGTTTACTCAGTTCTTGTAATGCTCGTGGGATACCCCTCTATCAGACCAAACTCAGTCAGTAGTCTTGTTATCCCGGCAGAAATTATAGGGAATATCCCAGAGCAGAGAAAGTTAGTAAGATAAGGAGAGCGGCACTCACCACAGGCAGGACAGTCCCCAGTGGCAACGGCAGAACAGGGCAAGGCAAATCACTGGAATGGTCAGACAGGCAGGATTCGGCAACAGTAAAGCAGTCCAAGGGCACACCACTAGTATGGTCAGGCAGGCAGGGTTCGGCAACAAAGAGGCAATCCAGAATAACGGGTTAATAGGCAGAGTAGTCAGACAGGCAGGATTCAGTAGCAATATATCAGTCCAGCAATTTAGGGGTTAAACAGGTAGAGTAGTCAGACAGGCAGGGTTCAGCAGCAGCGTATTGATCTAGCAATTCAGGGGTATAGCAGGCAGAGTAATCAGACAGGCAGGGTTCAAACACAGCAAGGCAATAAGAAAAAATGATCTATCACTCCCAGGAGTACATGAAGTAAGACCTATACTTGGGCAGTGATAGATCGTTTGATAGAAGCTTACATAGGCGCAGGATTCGCGCCACAGACATCCGGACCGGCATCAGGAGAAGGGAGCGTGCAGCGATGACGTCAGCGCCGCACGCATCTGAACGACACAGCCCCTGGAAACGAGCAGGGAAGGAGACGCTGCACCCCTAGCAACGCTAGAGTGGTGTGGCGTGACAGTTCTTTCTTTTTTACACAGGTCTCTGTAAGGAGTGGCTTCCTTTCACACCAGGTGAGCTGTCGTCCTGCCAGACAGCTAGATTTGCAGGTAAGTGCTGGGTCTTCTGGGGCCGGGAGACGAGCACTGAAGGAGTTACATTTCAGACTCCCTGCAATCATATTTTTGGACTAGATTCGTGGGTACAGGGTCGATTTTCAACAGGGAGCAGGCACAATATGTATGTGAGGTAGAGTCTGGGGTTAACTTTCTTTATGGAAAGGAAAGAGTTAACCCCATATATGTTGGCTTATTTTATTTTATCTGACACTTAGTTCACTTAGAAGAGTGAGTAAGGTGTTTTTGACTCTGTTGGTTATCACATATTATTGCAATCTATTTCGTCGGCTCTGGCATATTTTTCAGTCAGGAAGTGGCTTTCATTTTTGTAACGGTTCTCTTCTGGCTGGAAGCGCGCGCTTTGCATTTGTGGTGCTGCTTCACAGGCCGATCACATGACCTCTCAGTTCTGCTCCTTGCAGTCTTACAGAGCGGTTGGAGAAGTTAGTTGCTTAATCTGCGGCTGCTACATTACGTTGAGACCGGCTTAGATTTCTCTCGAGGGGGCAGGTAGGCACCTCAGTCACAGGCTGAGGTGTAGAGGTTATAGTTTGTTAGTGAATCTGTATTCTAAATCCTGTGCTGCCCAAAGTTTGTTTCAGTGTTAAATACTGCACGCAGTAAGGGTGCGACTTGTCTATTACTATATTTAAAGTGACAGTACCTTAATAAACATTTGTGAAATTTTTAATTATTATACCAGAATTTTTCCTTCATTATGGAACAGGATTCAGTCGCTATGGACAGGTGTCTCCTTTGTTTAGAAACTCAGGTTGCGTTGCCCTTGCTATTTTGTTCCTCATGTATAGAGAGGACTTTAAAGCATAAAGATGAGCTTTTTGTTGCTGAGCCAACTGTCTCTCAGGATGATGCTGTTTAGGCATTACCACAGTTTTCTCCTCAAATGTCCCAAGCCTTAGTGGTGTCACATACAGTGCCCTGCAGTTCCTCTCAGTCTTCTGGAGGAGATTATTTGCCTGTAGAAATTGCTGCTCAGGTATATTATGCGGTATCTGCTGCTTTATCTGCTATTCCCATGTTACAGGGTAAGTGCAAGAGGAAAATTAGATATTCAGATAGTAAGGTTTCTGCTCCTGCCTCTGCTACTCAGATTGCCCTCTCTAATAAATCTGATGAGGAGGATATGTCGGTAGCCTCTGAGGGTGAAATCTCAGATTAAGACAGTATAATTCCTTCATCTGATGCTGAAGTAGTATCCTTCAGATTTAAGCCTGAGCACCTTTGCGTATTGTTAAAGGAGGTTTTAGCAACTTTGGACAACTCTGACCCGCCTGTCATTGTCAACCCTAAGAAATCAAGTAAACTTAATAATTACTTTGATGTTCCTTCCTCTGTGGAAGTGTTTCCTTTTCCAGACCGTGCTATGGAGATTATTGCGCATCAATGGGAGAAGCCAGGGATTCTGTTTTCCCGTCTCCTGTTTTTAAAAAGATGTTTCCTATCACTGGTGTACGGTGCCTAAAGTAAAAGGGGCCATTTCTACTCTGGCTAAGAGAACTACTATTCCTATAGAGGATAGCAGCTCTTTTAAGGATCCTATGGACAAAAAGCTGGAGGCTTATTTAAAGAAAATGTATGTTTATCAAGGCTTTCAGTGGCAATCAGCTGTTTGTATTGCCACAGTGTCTAGTGCAGCATCTTATTGGTACGATGCTTTGGAGGAGATCCAAGACAGGATTAAGGCTCTCAAGCTAGCTAATTCCTTTATTTCTGATGATACCATGCAAGTTATTAAACTAGGAGCCAAGATATCTGGCTTCGCTGTGCTGGCCCACAGGGCATTGTGGCTGAAATCATGGTTAGCGGATGTTACTTCTAAGTCCAAGCTTTTAGCGCTTCCTTACAAGGGTAAGACCTTATTTGGCCCTGGTTTGGCAGAAATAATCTCTGACATTACTGGTGGAAAAGGGTCTTTTTTACCACAAAACAATAAAAATAGACCTAAAGGACGTCAAAGTAATTTTCGTTCCTTTCGTAACTCCAAAGGAAAGTCTTTCTCTCCCTCTTCCAAGCAGAAACAGTCCAAGTCTTCTTGTAAGCCCAATCAGTCTTGGAACAAAGGGTATCAATCAAAGAAACCTGCAGCTGACACTAAATCAGCATGAAGGGTTTGCCCCCGCTCAGGGACTAGATCAAGTAGGGGGCAGACTTTCTCTGTTCCATCAAGCTTGGGTATGAGATGTCCCAGATCCTTGGGCTGTGGACATAGTGTCTCAGGGTTACAAAATAGAATTCACGACATTTCCTCCCAGGGGCAGGTTTCTTCTCTCAGGATTATCTGCAGTCCAGATAATAAGAGAGGCATTCTTGAATTGTGTTTGGGACCTTTCTTCCCTGGGGGTGATAGTTCCAGTTCCCATATGGGAACGGGATTTGGGATTCTATTCAAATCTGTTTGTGGTTCCCAAAAAAAAGGGAACTTTTCATCCTATTCTAGACCTAAAGTGTCTAAACAAGTTTCTCAGGGTGCCATTCTTCCCTGAAGGATGCGTATCTTCATGTTCCTATCCACAGGGATCATCACAAGTACCTGAGATTCGCATTTCTAGACAAACACTTTCAGTTTGTGGCTCTTCCGTTTGGCCTTGCCACAGCTCCCAGAATTTTCACAAAGGTTCTGGGGGCTCTCTTGGCAGTGATCAGGACTTCGGGAATTGCAGTGGCGCCCTACCTGGACGACATATTGGTTCAGGCACCATCTTTTCAACAAGCAAACTCTCATACAGAGATCTTGTTGTCTTTTTTACGTTCCCACAGATGGAGAGTGAATCTGGAAAAGAGTTCCCTTGTTTCAGCTACAAGGGTGGTTTTCTTAGGGATCATAATAGATTCCCTATCTATGAATTTGTTTCTGACAGAGGTCAGAAAATTCAAAATCCTTTCCTTTTGCCTCTCTCTCCAGTCTACTGTTCGGCCATCAGTGGCTCAGTGTATGAAGGTAATTGGACTGATGGTTGCTTCCATGTACATCATTCCCTTTGCTCAATTCCATTTGAGAGCTCTGCAGTTATGCATGCTCAGACAATGTAACGGAGACCATTCGGATCTGTCTCAGGGGATAGATATAGATCAGTCGACAAGAGACTCTCTCCCGTGGTGGCTTTCTCAGGAACATCTGTCTCAGGGCACATATCCGGAGACCTTCCTGGGTGATTGTAACCACGGAAACCAGCCTGCTGGGCTGGGGAGCAGTCTGGGACTCGTTAAAGGCACAGGGACTTTGGACTCGGGAGGAGTCTGCTCTCCCCATAAATATCTTGGAGTTGAGAGTGATTTACAATGCTCTGATAGCTTGGCCTCAGTTTTCCTTAGCCCGGTTTGTCAGGTTCCAGTCGGACAATATCACCTCAGTGGCTTACATCAACCATCAGAAAGGAACTCTGAGTTCCTTAGCCATGAAGGAGGTGACTCAGATTATTCAGTGGGCGGAAGCTCACAATTGCTGTCTTTCTGCCATCCACATTCCAGGTGTGGACAACTGGAAAGTGGACTTTCTGAGCAGACAGACATTTCATCCCGGGGGGGGGGGGGCACTCCATCCGGAGGTGTTCTCCAGGTTAATCCTCAAATGGGGGATGCCAGAGTTGGATCTGATGGCGTCTCGGCAGAACGCCAAGCTTTCAAGGTACGGTTCAAGGTCAAGAGATCAGCAGGCCACCCTGATAGATGCTCTAGTGGTTCCTTGGGATTTCAGTCTGGCATATCTGTTTCGTCCGTTTGTTTTCCTTCCACGAGTCATTGCTCGTATCAAACAGGAGAGAGCCTCTGTATTTCCAATAGCTCCTGCGTGGCCTTGCAGAATCAGGTATGCAGACCTAGTGAAGATATCTTCTCTTCCACCTTGGAGGCTTCCTCTGAGTAAGGACCTTCTAATTCAGGGTCCATTCCTTCATCCAAATCTTGTTTCTCTGAAGCTGACTACTTGGAAATTGAACGCTTAGTTCTGTCTAAGCGTGGTTTTTCTGAGTCGGTCATTGAGACCATGATTCATGCTCGCAAGCCTGTTACTAGAAAAATTTACCATAAGGTATGTCGTAAATACCTTTATTGGTGCGAATCCAAGGGCTACTCAGGCCAGGATTCCTAGGATTTTGTCTTTTCTCCAGGAAGGTCTGGAGAAAGGATTGTCAGCCAGTTCTCTGAAAGGTCAGATTTCTGCATTATCTATTTTGTTGCATAAACGTCTAGCGGATGTGCCAGATGTTCAATCCTTTTGTCAGCCCCTGTTCAGAATCAGGCCTGTGTTTAAGTCTGTTGCTCCTCCTTGGAGCCTTAACCTTGTTCTTAAAGTTTTGCAGCAGGCTCTGTTTGAGCCTTTGCATTCCATAGATATTAAGTTGTTATCTTGGAAGGTTTTGTTTCTTATTGCTATTTCTTCTGCTCGGAGAGTCTCGGAACTCTCAGCTTTGCAGTGTGATTTGCCTTATCTTATCTTTCATGCTGATAATGTGGTTCTTTGTAATAAGTTGGGTTTTCTTCCTAAGGTGGTTTCTGATATAAATATTAATTTAGGAAATTGTTGTTCCTTCTCTATGTTCTAATCCTCCTTCTCATAATGAACGTTTGTTGCACACCCTGGATGTTGTGCGTGCTCTAAAATTCTACCTACAGCACGACTAAGGATTTTCGTCAGTCCTCTGCCCTGTTCGTGTGTTTCTCTCGAATGCATAAAGGTCAAAAAGCCACTTCTACTTCTCTTTCTCTCTGGTTGAGAAGTAGTATTTATGTGGCTTATGAGACTGCTGGACAGCAGCCTCCTGAGAGAATAACAGCTCATTCCACTAGGACTAACTCCTCTTCTTGGGCTTTCAAAAATGAAGCTTCTGTGAAACCGTTTTTTGCAAGGCTGCAACTTGGTCCTCTCTATATACTTTTTCCAAATTTTCCAAAATTGATACTTTTGCCTTGGCTGAGGCTTCCTTTGGGAGAAAGATTCTTCAAGCGATGGTGCCTTCTGTTTAGGTCTGCCTATATTGTTTTTTCCCGCCCTAGTCATCTGTGTCCTCTAGCTGGGGTATTGATTCCCAACAGTAATTGATGACATTGTGGACTCACCATATTTTAAGAAAGAAAACTAAATTTATGATTACCTGACAAACTTTCTTTCCGTATATATTGTGAGTCCACGACCCCACCCTTAATTTAAGACAGTTATTTTTTTACTAGACCTCAGGCACCTCTACACCTTTTGTGTTATTCCTTTTTTTTTTCATTTTCCTTCGGTCGAATGACTGGGTATTGTGTGTAGGTGAGTGACACTTAACAGCTTTGATGAGGTGCTCTTTGCCTCCTCCTGCTGGCCAGGAGTGATATCCCAACAGTAATGGATAATGTCGTGGACTCACCATATCTGAAAAGAAAGACATTTATCAAGTAAGCATAAATTTAGTTTTTAAAGTTTCATTAGCTGTTATAATATTGACAATCTAAGTGTAAAGTTTTAGTGTCTATAAAACAATGGGAGCTGCCATGTTGTAACTTAGGTTACCTTCTCTGCTGTGACCTATTAGGGACAGATATAAATAAGTCACTAGAGTCTACAGCCAATGGCTGTGTGGTGTATAACAGTGTTCTGCACTTCGATTTCTAACAGGAACTGAAAAGCTCATAATTTTAGAATGGAATTACAGTAAAAGGGGACAAAATATTATTGAAAGTATATTGCAGAGTTTTTTGATATATACGATTTATCATTTTATATTACCATCTCAAAGTGTTTAATGTCCCTTTAAAAAAGGACATTGAAACTCCAAGCTTTTCTTTTATGATTTAAATAGAGCATACAATTTAAAACATGAATAAATAATTTACTTCTTTTATCAAATGTACTTAATTCTCATACCATTTTTTTGTTAAAGAGCATATTTAAGTAGGTAACATGAACGTGTTTGGCTTTTAGCAATGGTATACACTTTTCAACACTAGATGACAGCATTTTTTGCACAAAGTATAATATCGTTAAAAACATTTCTGCAAAACTACTGCTTTATAGTGCTCTAGACATATGGATGCTCCTGAGCGTACCTACCTGCTTTTTAACAAAAGATATTAAGAAATCCAAGTAAATTTGGTAATAGAAGTAAATTGGAAAGTTTTTAAATGAAGTGAAATAAAATTAACATTGCTGTTTACAGTAAGCATTTTGCCACATTTTGTTGTTGTTAATACTTTTGAAAAATTCCACTTTCTCTACAGAGGTTGCAGTGTCTCCATCATAGTTAAAGGGACATTAAACACTTTGAGATGGAAAAATAAAATGATACATTTTATATATAAAAAAACTCTGCAATATACTTTCATTATGTATTTTGTCCCCTTTTCCTGTAATTCCATTCTGAAATTGTGAGCTTTTCAGTTTCTGTTAGAAATGGAAGTGCAGAGCACTATTATATTCCACACAGCCATTGGCTGCACACTCTAGTGACCTATTTATAACTGTCCCTAATTGGTATTTAAACAGCCAATGAAACTTTAAAAAATACATCTACAGGTTATTCTCAGACTAATCTTGTCTTTGAATGCATCATTCTATCTAGCATTTATTTAGTGTTTAACGTCCCTTTTAAAGGTTCAGTCCCAGTACATTCCTGTGCATGAGCTGCAGGCTACTTTTTTATAACGTTTTTATAATGTGTAGAAGGGCGGCCTTTACAGGGTTTATAGTAACCAATCGGTGCCCTGTGTATATGCACTTGATGACTACATGCAAAACCAATTACTGGTTAAAAAAAAAAGCATCATGTCACTAACTGACCACAGCAAAGTAGATAATTTACGTTGATGCCATCTGGCTTATTAAGAGATATGTATCTGCTCTTGATTTACAAAGCCTTATAAACTGTGCCAACAAAATGTTAAGGAGCAATAAACACAGTAGACTATCATAATGAACGCATAATAAAAAGACAATGAAAAAAACACTTAGTTTGACTTTCAAGTAAGTAGATTTATATTTCTGAAAAATTTCAGTTTGTTAAATTTTCCTTCCCAATGCATCATGTGACATCCATCAGCCAATCACAGAATGCATATTTTTTTATATTCTGTGTATTCTTGCACATGCTCAGTAGGAGCTTGTGCTTCAGAAAGTGTAAATATAAAGACAGCGCACCTTTATATAAAGGAAGTGAACTGTAAGTTGTTTAAAATTGTGTGCTCTAAATAAATCATGAAAGTTTAATTTTGACTTTACTGTCCCATTAAATACTTTCAAATATGTATTCTGTGTGCAAATTTTTTGCAGTGCTTAAATGGACATTATAGTCAAAAAAATTGCATGCTCTTATTCATTATAATTAATTTTAAGACTAATGACCCTGTACCTCTATGTGTTTAACCCCACAAAATGGTTAAACACATTGTAGAAATACTGCTAGTTAGCCTGTGAGTATTGCTGGTCAGAGAGGAAACTGCTGTTGATCTAATTAGCAGCGCTAGTCACATGACCCAGCTGAGTAACTAGCACTGCTGATTGGTTCAGTGACAGTTTCTGGGACCCTATCCTGCAAAATAAAAATTTTAAGGAAGAGGGAAGATGGGGGATACTACACTATGGAAAAGGAGGAATTAAGAGAGGATGGGGTTAATATAATGATCACTGGGAGGTGGGAGGGGGACCTCTACACTACAGGAAAAATAAATAAAATAGCTATAAACTAGGTACTGGCAGACAGGTGCCATTGCCTAAGATAGTGCAGGCCATTGGGAAGGGGGAGGGTTAAAGAGCTCCTTGGGAAGGGATCAGGGAGGGTAAGGAGCGGATCCTACACTGTAGAAAATAAGAAATAAAATTAATTAATTTAAACAAAAAAAGCCCTAAAACTTCATACCGGCAGACTCTCTGTCAGTACCCAAGATGGTGGTGAGGAATGTGGGTGGGGGGGCTAGTTGGGAGGGATCAGGGAGGTAGGAGTTGTCAAGAGGAGAGTAATCTTTACACTAGACTAGTCGGCCATGTTTTCCTGGACACTTATGAGTTACACATTAGGGATGGGCGAATGTGTACATTTCCAAATTCGAATGTTAGAACGAATGTTATTACCGAAATTCGAATTACAAATCCGAATGTTGATACGAACGAATATTCTTAAAAATTCTATAATCGAATGCTATTTACAGTTTTTCGAATGTCACTTTTGAATTTGAATGTTTATAATTAGATCGAATGCCCACATTCGAAATTTCGAATTTAACATTCTATTTAACAAATACTATTCAGAAGTTCAATAGTTCATGTGGTAGGGAATCTAGTAAATTGATACATAATAGATACAAATATATCAATTTGAATGTTTCTATTTCGATCGAATATTGCATAATTCGAATATTACATTTAAATAAAGCATTATCGAAATACTATTACAAATATATAAATTCAAATTTTTTTAATTTGAATATTGCATAATTCGAATATTACATTTAAATAAAGCATTATCGAAATACTATTACAAATATATAAATTCGAATTTTTCGAATTTGAATATTGCATAATTCGAATATTACATTTAAAGACAGCATTAGAAATAACATTACAAATAAATAAATTTGAATTTTGCTAAACAAATATTTTCGAATTTAATCATAAAATTCGAAACCGAACATTCGAAATTCGAATGTTAGAATGTTATGTAAACATTTGAAATTCGAACGAACGAATGTCTTAAAATTTGTTTAATTTTGTTGCGAAACATTTGCCCATCCCTATTACACATGCTACATGGTGTGCAGAGGGCAAGATGCCTTGCACCCCTGGACAGCACACGAATAGTGACCCTGGACAGCACTATATATGTTCCTACCTGCACACCCAGCAGCATGTGCAACTCATAAGTGTTCAGGAAAACATGGCCGAGGTAGCAACCCTAACTTACCAGATAATTAATTAACCCCATCATGCCGCCGGGAATTTCAGAAGTGTGGTGCGCAGCAGCTGCAATAAGCAGCCTTCTAATTACGAAGGGAATCCCAGAAAAGCTTTTACAATCATTTGTGTTATGATTGCACAAGCGGTATGAAACCCAAAGTTTGTGAAAAAGTTAACTACTTTTTATTTAGGAATTGTCAGCAAAATGGGCCTAAATCACTGGTTTTCAAACCTGTCCTCAGGCCTCCCCAACAGGCCAGGTTTTCAGGATTACCTTGATTGAGAGCAGGTAAAATAACCATGGTTACTAATCAGCTGATAATTTCACCTGTGCTCTAGTTTAGATATCCTCAAAATGTGTCCTGTTATGGAGGCCTGAGGTCAGGTTTGAAAACCAATGGCCTAGATCAATATTTTGGGTTAATACAAAATATATAGTTGTGATAGGTAAATAAAAAAACAAGGCTCTATTTCTGCTTTAAATTAAGTGATAACAAGTTTTTCTTTGTAATTCTCGGTAGAAAAGGGGGTTAAAGGGACATGAAACCCAACATTTTTCTTTCGCAATTCAGACAGATCATACAACTTTAAACAACTTTCTATTTTACTTCTATCAAATTTTCTTTATCCTCTCAGTATCTTTTGTTGAAAAGCAGGGATGTAAGCCGAGAAGCGTGCTCATGTATGGAGCACTATGTAGCAGCAGATTTCCAATAATGTTATCCATTTGCAGCACTATTTTCCTGCCACCAGAATCCTCTCTTTAACAAAGAACCTCATGGGAACAAAACAAATTTGATAATAGAAGTAAATTAGACATTTTTTTTTAATTGTTTGCTCTGTCTGATTTACAAAATAAATATTTGGTTTTCATATCACTTTAAGGCTTCTAAAATATTGGTTTGCGCCCCCATGTGTTAGGAAGTTTGCCACCTTTGCCATAGTTCACTCTGTAAGAACTGCAAAGAATTATACGTTTATAGCACATAAGAAATTTTACATCGTTTCCAATTTAAATGAAATACTTCTTGCTCCTTAGCTCTGGCACCCTGAGTTCTGGCTGAGCTTTAAAGCCACTGTATGCAAGGTTTGTGTTTATACGGTAAAGTATTTGTTATTGTTTTTAATTGTACAGCACCATCGTATCTTGCAGTAATTATTAAAATAGTTCATAGAAGGGCAGATAATAAGTTTTACTGATAGAGTTCACTTTATTGTCCCCTTTCTATTGCAATAACCTTTCTCAGCGCACAGCGCACTGTACATCACACGGCTGTCATAGTGTACATGATTTGTGAGTAAGAGGGCATCTGTTAACCTTAGTGTTCCGGTATATATGGCAACTTGCATGAACACCTTGTGCTTACACCATTACTGTAAAATTTTACAAAATATCTTTTAGTAACTGCAAGGACAAACTTTTTTTGTAAAAAATAAAGCTAATTTCATGACTTTTTGGTATATAGTATATGAACGATTATTTTCCTTTTGCTTTATATAAATGCAGAAAAATGTTTAACAAAAAGAAAAATAAATCAATTGCTGATTGGTGGCTGCACATAAATGCCTCTCTTCATTGGTTCACCAGATATGTTCAGCTAGATCCCAGTAGTGTATAGCTGCTCCTTCAACAAAGGATACCAAGAAAATGAAGCGACTTTGATAACAGAAGTAAATTGGAAAGAGAAATTTGGGCTTTAGTTCCCTTTACGTATTTAACTATAGAAAAGCGATGTAAACAAGCAAGCAAAATAAATTACACTCCCTGTGGGGGAGTGGTATGTACTAAAATGTTCTATCTAAGTTTTGGGCCTGGCTCTACAGACAAGGAAGATAAGATAAAGGAAGCATTTTGTGTGTAGAAAGTCATAAGATAAGGTCTGATCTCCCTTCAAACTCAGTCCACTTTAATGGGTTGTGGTTCCAAAGAGCAAAACCAGCTATTTTATATACAAAAATAAACCTAAATTAACAATTCCCCCTATATTTTATACTCTGTAGCTGGTTTGACAAGTAATTGGAAACACATTAAAGGGAACCCAATTTACAGTATAATGTTCCTTTAATGGCTTCTGTGTATGTATGGCAAATACTTTCCATAAATACAATAAATAGATGAATGTCATAAGAAAAAAACAAAAGAAAACTTCCCTACTTCCCTATTTGTGCGCTTTATGGGAGGATGTAGGGGCTGGAAAAATGTTCCCTTCCCGCATCAAGAACTTTTCTAGGGCCTACTGGTGCAGTAATTACCATAACAATTCACAAGCGGAAGTGACATGCAAGCAGGTGTATGATGCATATGCACCAATCAGTGGCTGCCTTGGAACTGAGATCAGCCCTCAAGGGCGTGCACAAGATGCTATTTTTGTCACTGTTGATTGTCTCACTGGCCTGGTCTGCTCGGGATCAGCAGTTCTCTACGGCTACAAATTCTTTGCTGGGGTTAAACACATAGAATTGCAGGGTCGGTAGTGCTAAAATTACATGCGCTACTGAATTAGAGCATGTAAATATTGCACTGCAATGTCCCTTTATTATTCTAAATACGTGAATAGATCTACATGCAGGGCTAAGAATTAAAAAATATATGACTGTTATGTTAACAAAATTTGCATTATTTTGCAGACCAGTTGCACACCCCTTAAAAAATATATTGTGAATATTTGTCTTATCTCTTTTGCAATGGCCAGTTAAGGAAATATATAAATAAGCTTCATTACTGATCAAGCAAACACTGTGTAGCATGGTGTAGAAATATGGATCCCAAACCTACAGAATACACTTCAGCTTCTATGGGGTGGGGAAGTTGAAAAAAAAACAGCAAAAAAACAGGACAAATAACTCCTTAAAAATAAATGCAAAATTGTTTTTTGTTATGAAGGAGTTTAATGTTTCAGTAAAGGGACAGTCTACTCCAAAAATGTTATTTTTAAAAAATAGATAACACCTTTATTACCTATTCCCTAGCACAACCAACATTGTTATATTAATATACTTTATAATGTTTAAATCTCTTTGCCTGTTTCTAAGCCACTACAGACTGCCTCTTATCTCATGCATTTGTATTAGATTTTCACAGCTAGAAAGTGCAAGCCTATGCGTGCTGTATAGATAACATTGTGCTCACTCCTGTGGAGTTGTGCAGGAGCCAGCACTAATTGGCTAAAATAAGTCTGTAAATAGCTCTGTGATAAGGGGGCAGTCTGCAGAGGCTTAGATACAAGGTAATCACAGTGGTAAAATGTATATTAGTATAGCTGTGTTGGTTATGAAAAACTAGGGAATGGGTAATAAAGGTATTATCTATCTTTTTAAACATTAACAATTTTGGAGTAGAAAAATAAATTAGAAATTAAATTAAAAAACATTGTTAGACTTGTGTTGGGGGTGCCTTTTTGCCAAAAAAAAGTCTATTTACAGAATTCAAGTGAACAAAAGTATGTGGATAAACAATGTACTGGAGCGCACTGTGGTTCTCGTGAGTTTTTGTTTGGTCTCTATTGTTCTGTTAGAATTTAGAGGAGGGAGAATGAGTGAAATATAACATCCCATTGCTAGTGACCAAATCAATGACGACCTGTCAGTCACTGGGAAGGGACAACTTAGCCATGGGACATTTCCTGCTGGGGACCACACAGGTTCACACACTAAGAAATATCTTATATTAAAAAACTGGCAAGCAATGCGTCCACCCACACTTAACAATCTTACACATCTACTCCATTCCCAATATATAATAGAACAGACGGACAATTTTAACAATGGACCCCAGCAACAACTCAGCTTTGAAAAAAAATGGTTAGTTTTTATTCAAAAATACAGGCATAATATATAAAAACTAACCAGTAGCGATCTCCCTTCCCTCCCCTTCCCCCCCTTTTTTTTTTTTTTTTTTTTTTTTTTTTTTTTCTCTTCCCCCTTTTTTTTTCTTTTCTCCTCCTTTGTTTCTCTCCTTTTTTCTTTCTTAACTCAGCAAGACTCTCATAATATTAAGTTAGGTCATGTGTTAACTGATAACTGGAGGGCATATAACTACATAAAATGTTAATTAAACCTGGTAAAATATAACAGGAGTCACCCCAGCACACACGGAGGGCATAAAAGATGTTGTATAGGTATAGAAATGTTATATATCATACAAATTAAGCTTTGTTATAATATCACATAAAATAAGTGCTGGAACTTTTGTATACCGATGTGTTCTGCAATATTTGATGTATGAATCTGTTAATTTTTTTTTTTTTGTTGGTGATGAGAACACTCTGTAATAATTGGTAACAGACTGTTATGTTTCTTTGTATGCCCTTCAATAAAAAATAAATACCAAAAAAAGAAATATAACATCCCATTGCTAGTGACCAAATCAATGACGACCTGTCAGTCACTGGGAAGGGACAACTTAGCCATGGGACATTTCCTGCTGGGGACCACACAGGTTCACACACTAAGAAATCACATCCGGACATTCCACTTGCCGTTCAACATTTTTTTCCTCCATGAAACAAATACTTTTTTTTTTGGCTAATATTTTGTGTCCACCTTCAGCAGACCTGAGGGTCTCACTGAGTCTGATAAAGGTTTCCCTACATTGTCTTTGGCATTTAGTTACGGACGATTTAATAGGAAGATCATGACCACTTTATATACATTTGTAAGGTAGCTTAGTGGTAGTGCAAACTGTCATTTATGGCTTTTTTTACGTGGAGCGGTTCTCTCTTCCCTTGCATTTCTTAAAGCCAGATGTCCTTGATTGATTTGCCTGGCATTAGCTAAGCATTTAACCCCCATGGTGGGAGGAATTGGCTTACTGTTTATTTTCTACTGTATGTACAGAGGCAGGAAACCTCTTTAGAAGATAAAGGGCTCTAAGCATTTGGAATCTGGCCTAGTATCCCTGTGCATTTCCTAAACAAAGAAGAGCAAGGCCTTTTAATTGTGCTGTGCATTTTCATTTTAATTAGAAGCATTTTTGCAACAAGTGTGTTGGCTATTAGCAAAAATGCACTCTCTTAGTGATAGATTATACTCTGTGTGTGACATATAGGGCCTCTGTTGTATGCCACGTGTACCCACATTGATAACTGCACTTGCTCAGGGAGCTGATACAATTCACTTCCTATATGCTGAGCAAGTGCAGTGTCTGAGCACAGGTGCACGGGGCATATATATGTATTCTACACGCACAATAAAAACAATGATTAAAACAGTAATAGCCTTTCCTATAGGCATATTTGCAAATACAAGTAAATCTCAACAATGCTTCTAATCGAAACTTAACTCCGCTGATGTGCATTTTCAGTTTTGTTATTTTTTTTCCCGTCTACATACTTTAAAACAGTGATGTTCAGCCTTTTCAAATGATGGTCCATACTGTATTTTGTTTCTTTTTGATGCTTTCAACCAAATCTTAGAAATACCACTAATAGAAACAAAAAGGTATACTTTATACTATGTAGATACTATTTATTTGCGCAATACAAACTAGACAGCTGGAGACAGCTTATGTACAATCATCTCTATCCATAATCACAAGTATTTAAAAAAAATAGTTACAGTTAAAAAGATTTTGATAATTATTTTGTATGTACTTCTTTTGCAACACAGTGCTCGATGGCTGTAACTATGTACATACAAAAAATACATTACAGGGACATAAAACCCCCAATTTGTTGTTTCATGATTCAGACAGAACATACAATTTTAAACAACTTTCCAATTTACTTCTATTAACACATTTTCTTCATTCTTTTGGTATCTTTTGTTGAAAAACACGTAGGTAAGCGCTGGGGTGTGCACGTGTCTGCAGCACTATATGCCCGCTTTTTTAGAAGTATATTATACATTAGCAAGGGCACTAGATGGCAGTACTATTTCCTGTCATGTAGTGCTCCAGTCGTGTGCACGCTACCTATCTAGGTATCTCTTTAGCAAAGAATACCATGAGAATGAAGCAAATTTGATAATAGAAGTGTTATAGATATAGGTTTTCATTTATTTGTTTTTTTCATCATTGATGTTGAATTTTAGGGTTGTTGGCCAATAAATCTTATTCTTCTGCTATTTAAAGGGACAGTTAAAATTGTTATTGTTTAAAAAGATAGATGACACCTTTATTACCCATTCCCCAGCTTTGCACAACCAACATTGTTATATTAATATACTTTATAACATTTAAACCTCTACATTTCTGCCTGCTTCTAAGCCACTACAGACAGCCTCTTATCACATGCTTTTGTATTAGCTTTTCACAACAGGAGACTGCTAGTTCATGTGGGCCATATAGATAACATTGTTTTCACGCCCAAGGAGTTATTTAAGATTTAGCACACTACAGCACTAAATGCAAGTAAATAGATATTAAATAAAAAGTCATGTGATCAGGGGGCTATCAGAAGATGCTTAGATACAAAGTAATCACAGAGGTATGACATGTATTAATATAACTGTGTTGGTTATACAAAACTGGGGAATGGGTAATAAAGGGATTATCTATCTTTTAAAACAATAAAAAGTCTACTTTATACTGTCCCTTTAAGAGATGTATATCTTCTTCAATAAGAAACTGCTCTAATGCGTGAGAACATTTTCTTACTGCACTATAGATTGTCAATATGTAGTTGTTTAACAACCTAATAATGGGTCAGAACATTTAACGTCAGATGTGGACTATAAAAGCGCTACGGGTCTGGAGCTGAATGTAGCTGCTGACCAGTCAGGGTAAAGGTGTGTTTGTAGCTACAAATAAGTGACTATGTTCAGCTCATGATCAGCAGTGCATTGCAGGGGCTTAGTCAAACAATATGGCAATAACAAAATAGTTTAGTACTTTATCCATTTGAAATATGTTTAGAATCTGCCACAGGTACCATGAAATGCTAGTTTCTTCTGTCGGGGATCCAGTAAGAGGTCATTCTTAGTTGGCAGAACAATGAATTGTGGCAGACAAGTGAGAATTGACTATCGTGACCTCAATTCTAAAACATGATAAAAGGCTCATCCAGTGGAAGCTACAGTGTCAGCTTGGTCTTTAGAGATGCTGTGTCTTATGGTGGAAACCAAACATTAATAACCTCTCCATAGGGACCTATGATCATCCAAGCCCAAAACACAGCTGTGTGGCAAAGCTATGGCAAAGACACTGACCCAGCTGCTGATTCTTTTTACACCGTCAGCGTGACAACATTAATTTTAAGAGTACTTAAAGGGATAGTAAACCTAATTGTTTTCATTTATGATTCAGATAGAGCCATTTTCTAATTTACTCTTATTATCAATTTTTCTCTGTTATCTTGGTATCTTTATTTGAAAAAGCAGAAATGAAAGATTAAGAGCCGGCCCATTTTTGGTTCAGCACCCTGGATAGCGCTTGCAGATTGGTGGCTACATTTACCAACCAATCAGCAAGAGCTACTCAGGTGCAGAACCAAAAATGGGCCGGCTCCTATGCTTAGCGTTCCTGCTTTTTAAATAATGATACCAAGAGTACAAAGAAAAATTGATAATAGGAGTAACTTAGGAAGCTGCATAAAATTGCTGCTCTATCTGAATCATGAAAGAAAAAATGTGGGTTTAATGTCCCTTTAAGTTCCTCGTGTACAGCTACTCTTTGCATTAGAACAAGCAGGATTGACTGTAAAAGAAAAGTAAATATCATTTGTGACATAGGCTCATATAGTAGTTATTATATCATAGGCTCATATAGTAGTTATTACATCATAGGCTCATATAGTAGTTATTACATCATAGGCTCATATAGTAGTTATTACATCATAGGCTCATATAGTAGTTATTACATCATATATGAATGACATACAGGAAACACAGAAATGTATTAATGCACTAAAATAGTGCTTTTGCTTTGTGATAAGACATGATACGTATTTAAACAACTTTCTAATTTACTCCTACAGGGGCGTAACTAGAAACCACAGGGCCCAGGTGCAAGAATCTAAGAAGGGCCCCCCCCCCCCCCAAAAAAAAGTGAATTTGATATATATCTTTATATATATATAATTAAAACACAGAAAAAAATGTGAATCAGATTACATTTCTGCAAAAGGAGGTACCCTGTGCCCACAGTCTGTGAGATGGTCTGACCCCGACCCCTATTACTGTATATAGTGACACTGTTTAACCCACCAGTACTGTATATAGTGAGTCAGTGACACAGTCTGTAATCTGCCGGTGAGATGACCCTACCCGCCCCAGTACTTTATACAGTGACCACAGTAGTCTGTGACATGGTCCAGCCCCCCTACTGTATATAGTGGTACTGTATAGACTGACACCGTTTACCCCCTGCCCCCCCCCCCATGCTGTAGTAACAAGGTCTGTAATTTGCTGGTTCCACAACCATACACACACACACACATACATGCATACATACACACACAGTCACATACAAACACACATACACATACACACATAAACACCAATGGGTAAAACAGAAACACTAACCCCTGTATTCAGAGACACTAGTGAAGCATCATGTCACACTCACATGATATCAGTGCAGGCAGTGGCAGTTCGACGTTTTTTTATTGTAAGAAGAAAAAAATAATATTTTTTTTTTAACCCCTTAACGACCGACGACTTGCAGGGTTAACCCTGCACGTCCTCAGTCTGGAAAGCAGCTGGAAGCGATCCTGCTTGCTTCCAGCTGCTTTCCGGTTATTGCAGTGATGCCTCGACATCGAGGCATCCTGCAATAACACTTTCTGGCCATCCGATGCAGAGAGAGCCACTCTGTGGCCCTCTCTGCACCGGACATCGATGGCCGGTATCGTTGGTGGGTGGGAGCCGACTTGGGAGGCGGGTGGGCGGCCATCGGTGATCTCTGTAAGGTTGAGGGGGGCGGGATTGGGGGGCGGAGCTTTCGGGGGCGCGCACGGGGGGTGGCAGGCGGGCGCGTGCACGGGGCGGGAGCGGGTGGGAACTAAAATTAACCCTGCAAGCTCCTTACAAGCTACCTAATTAACCCCTTCACTGCTAGCCATAATACACGTGTGATGCGCAGCGCCATTTAGCAGCATTCTAATTACCAAAAAGCAACGCCAAAGTCATATATGTCTGCTATTTCTAAACAAAGGGGATCCCAGAGAAGCATTTACAACCATTTGTGCCATAATTGCACAAGCTGTTTGTAAATGATTTCAGTGAGAAACCTAAAATTGTGAAAAACTTAACGTTTTTTTTAATTTGATCGCATTTGGCGGTGAAATGGTGGCATGAAATATACCAAAATGGGCCTAGATCAATACTTGGAGTTGTCTACTACACTACACTAAAGCTAAAAATACCCCAAAAAGCTCCTTACATGCTCCCTAATTAACCCCTTCACTGCTGGGCATAATACACGTGTGGTGCGCAGTGGCATTTAGCGGCCTTCTAATTACCAAAAGCAATGCCAAAGCCATATATGTCTGCTATTTCTGAACAAAGGGGATCCCAGAGAAGAATTTACAACCATTTATGCCATAATTGCACAAGCAGTTTGTAAATAATTTCAGTGAGAAACTGAAAGTTTGTGAAAAAATTTGTGAAAAAGTGAACGATTTTTTGTATTTGATCGCATTTGGCGGTGAAATGGTGGCATGAAATATACCAAAATGGGCCTAGATCAATACTTTGGGATGTCTTCTAAAAAAAAATATATACATGTCAATGAATATTCAGGGATTCCTGAAAGATATAAGTGTCCCAATGTAACTAGCGCTAATTTTGAAAAAAAAAAATGGTTTGAAAATAGCAAAGTGCTACTTGTATTTATGGCCCTATAAGTTACAAAAAAAGCAAAGAAGATGTAAACATTGGGTATTTCTAAACTCAGGACAAAATTTAGAAACTATTTAGCATGGTTTTTTTTTGGTGGTTGTAGATATGTAACAGATTTTGGGGTTCAAAGTTAGAAAAAGTGTGTTTTTTTCCATTTTTCCTCACTTAGTGCTCTGGTCACTAAGGGGTTAAGCTGGGCCCCCCACCCTTGGGGGCCCAGTCGCAATTGCACCCCCTGTAGTTTCGCCCCTGTACTCCTATTATCAAATTTTCTTCATTCTCTTGCGATCTTAAATTGAAAAAGAAGGCATCTAAGCTTTTTTTCTTGGTTCAGACTCTGGACAGCACTTTTTTTTTTGGTGTAGTGGAATTTATCCACTAATCACCAAGGACAACCCAGGTTGTTCACCAAAAATGGGCCGGCATCTAAACTTACATTCATGCATTTCAAAAAAATGTACCAAGAGAATAAAGAAAATTTGAGAATAGAAGTAAATTAAAAAATTGCTTAAAATTGCATCTATCTGAATCACGAAAGAAAAAATTTGGGTTCAGTGTCCCTTTAAAGGGACAGTCAACACCAGAATTTTTGTTGTTTAAAAAGATATATAGATAGATAGATAGATAGATAGATAGATAGATAGATAGATAATCCCTTTATTACCCATTCCTCAGTTTTGCATAACCAACAGTTATAACATTATACGTTTTACCTCTGTGGTTACCTTGTATCTAAGCCTCTGCAAACTGCCCCCTTATTTCAGTTCTTTTGAAAGACTTGCATTTTAGCCAATCAGTGCTTACTCCTAGGTAACTTCACGTGCATGAGCTCAATGTTATCTGTATGAAACACATGAACTAATACCCTCTAGTGGTCAAAATTCATTTAGATTAGAGGCGACCTTCAAGGTCTAAGAAATTAGCATATGAATCTCCTAGGTTTAGCTTTCAACTAAGAATATCAAGAGAACAAAGCAAAATTGGTGATATAAGTAAATTGGAAAGTTGTTTAAAATTACATTTTTTTGACTTGACTGTCCCTTTAAATTGTACTATATATTAATAAAATAATTGATAAACAAATATTCTCAGTTATGCTATATCATTTAGGATAAAGTATGCTCATTGCTTATTGATATTGCTGGTATTTTTTTTTATTTTTTTTTATATAAAACCATAACCCTCTCTCTAATGTAAAGTTATCTGAGAAAATCAGGCTGTGCCAAGGATATTGTAATTTTTAGCAGAATGTTACAAATAATGCAAAAATATTTTACTAAATACAATATTTATTATAGCACCAAAAGTCTATTTTTTTCTCTCATTATGTTGCAAACTGTTTCTAAAAAGTAGCATTTGGTAGCTTTCATTCATTCATTGATTTTGTTCTATGAATGAACAATTTTATTAGCTGCAAAAAAAAAACAAACAAAAAAAAAAAAATAGTTTGACTTACTAATACTGATGTTTGTTTGGAGGGCATGTTTGAAATGCAACTTAAATGTTTACTATAAATGGGGAATTTTTAACACCATGGAAAAAAATAATACAAATAAATAATTTTATATATATATATATATATAGCAAACACAAGGGGGAGTTGGTTAAGCACACCACAAAAAAAAACATTTTTAAGTTTTTAAAATACTAGCACACATATTGTGGGAGTGCTGCCAAAAAGACCAAAACAATAACAAAACAACAAAGAGGGTTGGCGCACATCTAAATACTTGAATCCACATGTATATAACATTAACAAGCAAAATTATATTTATGCTGCAAGACTTTAAGTCTAAATATCTTTAAATAAAGTTGGGATCTTAGTCACACAATATGGCCATATTCTGCTAAGCCAGTCTACCACTTACAAGGTGTCCCAAGTCAGACCAGTCCTAACACTAGTCTTAGTGTTAGGACTGGTCTGACTTGGGACACCTTGTAAGTGGTAGACTGGCTTAGCAGAATATGGCCATATTGTGTGACTAAGATCCCAACTTTATTTAAAGATATTTAGACTTAAAGTCTTGCAGCATAAATATAATTTTGCTTGTTAATGTTATATACATGTGGATTCAAGTATTTAGATGTGCGCCAACCCTCTTTGTTGTTTTGTTATATATATATATATATATATATATATATATATATTGTGTATGTCTATATATTCATATATTTTTCTGATTATATGTATAATATTACATATAAGAAATATATAATATATTTGTGTTTATATATGCCTTTTTATTATATGCATAATAATACATATAAGAAGTACAGTATATAATGTGTGCACATATATATATATATATATATATATATATTTATATATATATATATATATATATATTTGTGTTTATATATTCATATATTTTTCTGATTATATTTATAATAATATATATAAGAAGTATAAATCAGGCTTATATATTACATTTTTTTATACAGCTTTAGCCAAACTGCAAATGATGCTGTCACTGTTAACAATCGGCGATTACAACATGATGTCCTTAACCTGACTTAGTTAGCCCTTCATATATTATAGCGTCTCTGTTTGTGTCCCATTGTACTCCCTGTGTTTGTCTTCTAATTTATTCATGGGCCAAGGATTTTAATCACAACCTTGCGCCAGGTTTAGTGCTGATTACCCTTTCCTTCAACAGCACTTGTGACATATCTGATTCCAGTCTAACGCTGCCACGCTTTGCTGGCAAGATTCATTGGAGGTTAATTAAATCTATCTTCAAAAAAACGAGGGGCCAATGAGCCTTATCCTTGTTTCAATAGTAAATTAAATGATGCAATTGTTTCTTCTTCCATCATCTGAGAGGTGGAGTAGGCAGGGAGGGGAGGGATAAGTAAATGAATTTTTATAGGGCAGCATGCTTGAAACCCCAAGGGGAACCAGTAGCATGTGGTCATAAACCTGGTTTTAATTTGTGGCTACAGCTAATGATTACGGTTATCAGCTGCTGGAGGTCTCTTGAGACAGCAAAAAGCAAAAGATGACACTCTTTAGAAATGAAGAACATGTCTATTCCCTCCAGGAATGATCAACTATATCCTTGTTTTTGAAGATGCAAATTAATACAAACACTGTTACAGTGCTGATCACAAAAGATGATTGTAGGATCAGATTCTATGCTGCCTCAGCCATAATTAAAACATACACAAATTAAATACAATTATCTGGTGCTTTTTAACAGGGATGAGTGTCATTAAACTAATTAATAATAAAGTCAATCAGCTCCACAGTGCTGCTGTGATTGTTTGAAGTGTATGTTTTTATTTCTTGCGTAGTGGCAACTGGCAGCTGCAAGCCTCAGCTGGCACAGAGTGACAAAGGATGAGCGCAGTACCAGCAGCTCCTGTCCCTGCTCAATGGAGGCCATAGTCTGTCTCTGCCACACCTGTCATTCATCACTTTGGTGACAGTCATTGTGATAGATGGCTTTTAAGAAACATCAGCCCTTTTCTTGCCCTGCTTTTCTCACACTGCTTCTGAACATCTATTTCCCGACAGGCCCCCTTCTTTAACCATTCTATATATGTTCTCTTTTATTTAGACTAGGATTTATTTGATATTAAATAATTAATGTTAAGATGAGCTAATTTAATGGGAGAATAACAAGGTTGTATTTAAAAACTATTCAAATGAAGATACAGGAAAGAAAAATTCTATAAAAGGCCCCACTAAATAATCAATCCTAAAATATATTTTATATCTAAGGGTGGGGTGTGCTCAATACCAAGTCAAAGTAGTTAAAAGAGAGAGTAAGAAAGGCACCTGTAGCACACTCTATTAATGCATATCTAGAAGGGAAGCAAGTTCCCAGGAAAAACTAAAACATAACTTTTAATAAATCCTAAATTAAAACTAAGGAATGTGTGTAAATGAGTGTGCAATAAAACTTAGATTAAAAATTATTATACCAAAAAAAAAAAAATCCCAACAGCCTTGAGCCTAAGTACTATATAATATACGTGATGAAACAATAGGCTACAGAATACCCATGGTGATAGCGCTAAACAATTATAGTTAGAAAAGAGGACTAAGCCCTCACCACAATTATTCTAAAGATCAAGTAGCGCTAAACACATGGGAATCCATGCGGTCACAAGGCAAAAAATGCCCAACAACAATTAATAATAGTGGTCAAATAAACAAAGCTGAAGGATTTAGAACATACGCCTGATGCCAATTTCGCCAAACGGCTTCCAGCCGCTTTCAGGGTATTGCAGTGATGCCTCGATATTGAGGCATCGTGCAAGACCCTCTGGTAGGCAAAAGATGCAGGCCCTCTCTGCATCGGCCAGTGATGGTGCAAATCGTTGGTGGCGTGGGAGGGATAGGAGGGAGATGGTTGGACGAGCCATTGCTGGGGGTGGCGGGAGGTCCTGGAGGGGGCGGGACCGGACAGGACCTCTACGCTACGGCAAACTTTTAGTTAGTGGGAAGGATGGAGAGGGCAATAAGAGTTGGGAAAGGGATCTGGGAGGGGGCGGGGTAGAGTATTGAGGAGGGGCAGCTACACTACAGAAAGAAATGCTTTAACACGTTTCTTACAAAAAATAAGCCTAATTTTACTGCAAACTGGATTCTGGCAGACAGCTGCCAGTACCTAAGATGGTCGCAAATAGGTAGCGGGGGGACGGTTAGAGAGCTGTTGGGGGGGATCAGGGAGGTTGGTTAGTAAGCGGGAATCCTACACTGAAGAAACTATATATAAAAAAAAAGTTAAAAAAAGCCTTTTATTTTAGTACTGGCAGACTTTCTGCCAGTACTTAAGATGGGGGTGACCATTATGGGGTGGGGGAGGGAAGAGAGCTGTTTGAGAGGGATTAGAGAAGGATCAGGGGTTATGATGTGTCAGGTGGGAGGGTAATATATACACTAAAGCTAAAATTAACTGTAAAAGCTACCTAATTGACCCCTTCGCTGCTGAGCATAATACAAGTGTGGTGCACATCTACATTTAGCGGCCTTCTTATTACTAAAAAGCAATGCTAAACCAATATATGTCTGCTATTTCTGAACAAAGGGGATCCCAGAGAAGCATTTACAACTATTTGTGCCATAATTGCACAAGCTGTTTGTAAATAATTTCAGTGAGAAACTTAAAGGATTACTTTCTGTTATAATTTTTAAGCTAAACAACTAACATATTAAAGTTAATAAACATTAATTAAAACCTACTGACCTATATTTTCTCCAAAACAAAGTTTCATAACATTCTAAAAGTTATATCTTTTATTCACCGATGATGTCACGTTATCCTGCCCACTATTTTCAGTACTGCATGTTCAAAATACTTAAACCAATAACTTTGTGTTTAAAGCGCCATTTTGAAACCTAGGTATTGTAAATGGATTGGTACAGAGCAAAGGATACCCACGGAGTGGGTTTGGAAAACAATTAAATTTGCAGACAAGATTTCTGACATACGGTAGAGATATGCTAATGAAATGCTATTGATAAAAAGCGTATTTGGGGTAGTTAGTTAGTAACAGGCATAGAAAATATTTACTTACAGTGGCCCTTTAAAGTTTGTGAAAAAGTTAACAATATTTTTTTATTGGATCGCATTTGGCGGTTTAATAGTGGCATGAAATATACCAAAATAGGCGTAGATCAATACTTTGGGTTGTCTACTAAAAAAAAATATATACATGTGAAGTGTTTATTCAGGGAATCCTGACAAATATCAGTGTTATAATGTAACTTTCACTAAATGTGAAAAAAAATGGTTTGGAAATAGCAAAGTGCTACTTGTACTTATTGCCCTATAACTTGCAAAAAATGTGCAAAGAACATGTAAACATTGGGTATTTCTAAACTTAGAACAAAATTTAGAAACTATTTAGCGTGGGTGTTTTTTGGTGGTTGGTAGATGTGTAACAGATCAAAGTTAGAAAAAGTGTGTTTTTTTTTATTTTTTTCCATCATATTTTATCATTTTTTATAGTAAAAAAAATATGATGAAAATAATGGTATTTTTAAAAATTCCATTTAATGGCGAGAAAAATGGTTACAGCTAAACACAAACACCACAGAAATGTAAAAACAGCCTTAACGGTAAGAAAATTTAAAAATGGTCTGGTCACTAAGTGGTTAAATTGATTGACGAAAAGAAAATTTTGGGTTTCATATCCCTTTTATCATTTTGTTCACAACTTTTACTAAAATCCACAAAGCTGTAGTTGAATTTGTACAATTCTCCATACCTATCATGCACTGTCTTTCATCTGCAATTTTTTTAAGTGATAGAGGTTTGTATTTGTGTTTGCATGTTTATTTAACACTTTATCACACAATTTGTATGTAGTGACTTCATTATTCTCTCAGAATTCTTATTTTTTATTTTAAATATTTATATAATTTTATTGTTATCAATTTAAAACTGGTAGCTCAATAGACAAGGTTTGACTTAAAAATATTGACTTGTAGCTATGACTTTGAAGCACTGTGTGGCACATAGAACCAATCAATTCTCAGGGTTAAAAGGTATTAATTATACAGGGCAGGATATCACTAGCTGCATAAGGCCATGATCACTTCTACAATGAACAAGATTAAATCACGTGCCTGTAAGTGGATACTTATTAACTTTAAAGGGACAGTTTACCCTAAATGTTTATACCATGTAATTTGTTTACAATGATCCATTTTACCTGCTGGAATGTATTACATTATTTACCAATAGCTAATTTACCTTTATATCAGCATTTAAAATAGCTGATTTTGTCTGTGGTATCCCTACCTATTCTGAAAGTTTCTATACTAAAATATTGGCTATAAAAAATGTTGTGCAAACATAGCCATCAGATGAAATTACACTCCCAGTGGAAGAGATAAGCAATTAAATGTTAATTTTCAATTTCTTTGAACATAAATAGTATAAAGAAGTGTGTGTGTACAGAAAGGGATAAAATAGTGAGGTCTTATTTCCCTGCAAGCTCAACACATTTTTATGGTTGTGATTTCAAAGAACAAAACCAGCTATTTCATATACAAAAACAAACAGAAAGAAGCCATTTCTCATACATTTTATACTCTGGCATAACAAGTCATTGGATACACATTAAGGTGAAAACTATTTTACAGTACACTGTCCTTTTAACCTGAGTCCCTTGGTGTCTGGTAAAACACCCAATCAAACTATAGTCCAATGGGATACTTATGGTTGGCACCATATTCAGGGTAAATATGTTTTCCTTTAAGGTTAAGCTGAATTACAAATGGAACTACTGCAGCCCCCTGCAGTTAGTGTTTCGGAAGCTATCTGTAAAGAGGGGGTAATGGTTTGGCACATGCTGGGCAATAATAAATGTCAGATGTTTGAATTTTATTTTTTCTTTATCAAATGCAACATTTGAATATTAACTTATCAAGTGGGAGTCTATGGGAGTCAATAATCAAAATATTACATTTGTTCTATAGAAATATTCAAATAGCAGAACGAATGTCAAGGGGAACATTTGATCTACCATTCAAACACACTCACTCACCATCAGTTACACAGGAGCATGTCAGTAGTTGTTTTTATCATGATTTTTGTAGCCCTAAAGGGTCAATGTTCTCTAATCACATGAGCTTCATACAGATAGCCGTATTACAACTGTATTATTTGGAGCTAGAGAAGATTTGCTCGGATATTGACAACAACATCTCCTTATAATAGTTGCTTTTCATTTACTGCATGACAATGTGCCGTAGGCTTACAGGCACAACTAATTCTTTGTGTATCTTAATAATGCTTGTACTCAGTGATGTCAGTCAATTTTTGACCTCTACAGTCTAGTATTATTTTCAGCACTGTAATAGATTTTTCCCCAGCCTTCACAGACATGCTAATAGCTCCTTTCAAACTGCTTGCGTTCATTTAGCACCAGCCATGAGATTACAATGTATCCAGAATATGTTCCAAAAGCTGGGGGGGGGGGTTGTTTACATCATCAGCCATAATTATAAGTCAGTAAATTTTATTTTAAAAGCTATTTAGTCTCCTAGAAATCTATTGAAAAGCCATTATATTTAACACATTTTTTTGCTTAAAAAAATTAAAGGGACAGTTTACCACAAAATTTCTCCCCTTTAATTTGTTCAAAATTATATATTTTACCTGCTGGAGTGTATTAAATTGCTTACAGGTAGCTTTTTTACCCTTATTTCGGCATTTGAAATAGCAGATTTAGCCTGTGGTATCCCCACCTATACTGAAAGTCCAGGCTATTGACAGGCAATGTAAACACAGTCAGCAGAAGAAATTACACTCCTGGTGGGGTATAGAAGAGATAACTAATAAAAGGATACTTTTTATTGTTCTCTCTAAGTATTGGGCTTTGGTTTACAGACACATATGATATATGATTTTACCTGCAAGCTCAACCCATTGTAATAGGCTGTGGTTTCACAGCACAAAACTAGCTATTTCATATACACAAATAAACCTGAACATGCAGTTTCTCATACATTTTATACTCTGCAGCGTGTGTAACAAGTCATTGGAAATAAATTAATAGAAAAACAATTTTACTGTATACTGTCCCTTTAAATACAATAGAATTGTATAATCAGCAACTGCTTACTAGCCAATGCAATAGCATTTTTAAAATTTAAATGAACAGAAGTTTTTTGGGGTTTGTTTTTTTTGGACAAATTTTAAAATTTGCTTCAATTTGTCATATTTGCTTATATTATTTAATAGCTATTAGCCAATCACAGATTCATATACTTGTGAACTCTTGCACATGCTCAGTAGTAGCAATTTTGACTTTAGTGTCCCTTTAATGAATATTTCACCAGAAAATTGATTCTAGAACAACTCTGTAGGTCTTCAGATATGGTATCAACTAGAATTCCATATGATATAATTATTGTATAAAGAGTGATAGCACATAACCATGCACACTTACACATCTTCATTATAAACCGTTTTACTTGTAGTTTCTTCATTCATACCAAGGTGCTTTGGTTTCATAAGAAATTTATTTCCTTGATCTTTTAAGTCCATTTCCAACAGATTTAAGCAGAAATATTTGCATAGAATAAACATATCTGTGGCCATTTTCGGAAATTCTTTTAATACTTTAACCGATTGTAAAAAGTTTTTAATAGGTTAGATTTGGATGAAACTTCTGCTAGCAGTTCTTATTTACAGGTTTTTTAAGATTTTTGAGACATGGCTAATGCCACATTGGTTACCAGGGAAATAGAAAATTTAAATAAACTTGATCATCAGCCATGTTATTATTGCTTGTATTCCAACACTTTCTCATTATATAATCTTTTAATAGACCGCACCAGAAGCAAATGAATAATCAGTTTAGTGCATAAAGAAACTGTACTTTTCTTTGCCATTCTTCTATGGGTCTTTGCCAAGAAGTAAATGGTGTGTGTGTGTATATGTATGTGTGTGTATATATATATATATATACCTATACACTTACTCACTCTGTCCATGCTGTCATACCATTTGAAAAAGATGTCAGCCAACACCAAAACTTCGTCAAAATTGGAAATGTGAGCAATACAAGCTATGTTTTATTTGTACAATTGCTTTATTCATTTTATTTGTATGTGTGTATGTATATATATATTTATTATTATTATTTTTAATATTTAATTTCCATTTTTCCATCCAACATGGGGATTTGTATACCACCTTAATGTACAGTGTTCTGTAGGACAGATGGATATTTATCAATGAACTGTTTGATATCATATGGGTCAAAGGATAATTGGATTAAAGCTTTAGGAGAAATGGTAGATTTAGCAAACAGAGAAGAGGCAAAGGTAAAAGAGGGCAGGAAGAGAAATTTGTAAGGGGTAAATGCAGAAAAGAAGATGGAAGGAAAGCATGAAAAGACAGAACTGGAAATAAAATATGAAAATAGTATAAAAAACACATGAAAGGAAAATAAGCCTATTCACTGTTCTGCCAGCAGTGGCGTCACTAGGGTTGGTGTCACCCGGTGCGGTAAGTTATGGTGTCACCCTCCCCCCCCCCCAGAAAGCAGACACACACAAAAACACAGGCAAACACACATACAAACACTCAGACACACTTAAAACATACATGCACACACAAACACTCGGAAACACACTCAGACACACACACAAACACTCAGACACACACACAAAAACACTCACACACACACAAACACTCAGACACACACAAACACAAAAACTCAGACACACACATACAAAATATGTAAACTGCACTGCATTAATTATAAAGCTCATGCCTAGAGCTGCTCCCTGGCTCAGCAGAGCATCAAATGAAAGATAAACAGAGCACTCTAAAAATAAATCACTAAAGAAAAGTTTTAGGTGCAAACTATGAAAATTCTGCTCTCTGACTCTGTTCCAAGTCTGTCAGTGCACAGCCCCGGGCCGCGTGCCTACCGCTTCTTATGGCCAATCACCTCTGCACTCTGCCCACCCCCAGACCCCCGCCCGCCCTCCTACCTGTTCAGTGTGCACTTAGTGTACCGTAACCGTAATGGTCTGGTGGGCATCATACGTGGCTCCTTCACTTTAAAGACAGTGTCAAACAGTCATGCGGTCAGGTGACAGGCATCCCCTCATGATTTGCCAGTTCCCGTTTAGAGAGACAGCACAGCAATGAGTGACTCCACTGCTCCACATGTCACTGAGCAGTGAGCACAGATAGGCAGGCAGGTTTAGGATAGCAGCGCAACTTTGCAAGCCTCACGGCATGCCCACAACATTCATAGCGAAATTGGGCAGGGGAGAAGCAAAAGTACAAACAAGCAAAAGCAGCCGGGAAAACTATTTGTTGAAATTGCAGCACTGGCTCAAGGGGCAAAAAAATTGTGTGTCTACATCTTCCCCAGTCCCACCAATGTTCACAAATGCCAGCCCCTCTAATAAAAAAAAAAATCTATGCATCTCAACATTGTATTTCTTTGAATTTAAAAAAAAAAAAAAAAAAAAATTTTTTTGGTGTCACCCCCTGGTGGGTGTCACCCGGGTGCGGCCTGCCCCCCCCTCCCCCCCTAGTGACGCCACTGTCTGCCAGCCTCTTCTCCTTCCTTTTCTCTTTTTTCCCCAACTTTTCTCTTCCCCTTAAAATTTACATTCCCTGTTCTCAACTTGTCTTTGCTTACTCCTTTTATCATTTTTTTTTTTGTTCCTCCATTTCCTTCCTCCTCTATCTTTTTTTACTCTCTCCTGTGTTCTCAATCTCCTCCTCTCTTTTTTTTACATCACTCTCCTCCTCATCCATCTCTAACCTTTTTATCTCTTTGGGTTTCCTACTTATCTGTTCCTCTTTTTCTTTACAATCCTTCCCTCATCCATCTCTTTGCATCTCCATATCCTACTGCACCCTCCTCCTCTCTTTACTTTTTTTGTAAACCTCTCCCCTATCCTATCCCATCTCATCTTCTAAAGTATTTTTCACTTTTTATCCCTCTGCCCCTTCTAAACATTTTGCCTTTCTAAGCCTCTTTAACTTTCCCATTTCTATGCTTTTAAATGGAGTATGGCTGAACGTTTATAATCAATAATATAAGAATTTTAGCTTTATAATAATCTTTATAGTTATAATCTTTTATGCAAATCCATTTAATTCACCCTGTTTACTCTGCCCACAAACCTTTGTCAGGAAATAATTTTAATGAGCTCTTGTGTTAATATCCAATCATACAAGGCATTTATAACCAGCAAATACTGTAGATTTGCATAATCAATAAATGCATGATTAAAAGACAATGCAATAGCACTTAGTCTGCACTTCAAATTATTAGTGGATTTTTTTTTCTAACAAATTTCAAAGTTATGTCTATTTCCCCTCCCACTGCACCATGTGACAGCCACCAGCCAATCACAACTGCATATACCTATATTCTGTGAATTCTTGCACATGCTCAGTAGGAGCTGGTGATTTAAAAGTGTAAATATAAAATAACTCTGCACATTTTGTTAATGGAAGTAAATTGGAAAGTTGTTTAAAATTGCTGCTCTATCTGAGTCATGAGAGATTAATTTTGACTTGAGTGTCCCTTTAAAAAACAACTATGTACTCTTTCAATGCATCCTGCAATTGCCGTCTCTAAAACCTCAAATAACTCAAGGCTGATTCAGTGTTTGTTTTGGAAAGCTTTGGCTTCTTTAGCAATAGACACCTTTAACCATGCAGCCTGGCCCCACGAGGTCCACCAGCAGACTGATTAGAAAAGTAAAGGGACAGTAATAGTGTTTCCCTTTTATAATACGTAGCCTTAGATTGTTTCTTTTGGCACAGAACAGTGTTATTTTATTATGAGATATGCATTAGTCAATATTTCTATTTTTAAACAAATGTTTTATTTTCCATTAAATTACAGTCACACTGTCTCAGACTTTCTTTATACTGTAATTAATTTAGATAAAGAAATCAATCTTTTTATGTTCACAGAAAAATAATAGTGACCATTATTTTGCAACAAACATAAAAGTAACATAAAAGTGATAGGAAATAAACTTGCATGATTCAGATAGATCAGGTCATTTTAAGACACTTTTAAATTCACTTCTATTTTCAAATGTGCTTGTTCTCTTAGTATCCCTCCTTGAAAAAGAATATGCAGAATATACTACACTAATGGGAGCTAGTTGCTGATTGGTGCCTGCACACATCTGTCTCTTGTGATTGGCTAACTAGATGTATTCAGCTTGATGCCAGTAGTGCAGCGCTGTTCATTCAGCAGAGGACAACAAGAGAATGAAACGTATTTGATAATAGAAGTAAACTGAAAAGTTGTATAAAATTGTATGTTCCATCCAAAAAATAAAAGAAACATTTGGAGTTTCCTGTTCCTTTAAATAGTAATTTAATTTTTAGATCATAAAAGAATGTATTATTTGCCAAGCCTTCCATAACTGTTGTTTAATTTCTTAACTCTCATAAAATGGCTGAAAAGCTTAACTTTGCAATACATTGCAGCCTTCTCTGTCAGCCAAAGGATTAAAGGGGCGCCAGAATCACAATTAAAGTTTTATGATGCAGATAAAACATGAAATAAAAAAATAAAAAAACTTTCCAATATACTTCCATTATCAAAACGTGCATACTCTTTTTATAAGCACACTTTCTGAGGCTCCAGTTCCTACTGAGCATGTGCAAAAGTGCACAGTATATACCTATATGCATTTTGTGATTGGCTAATGGCTGTTACATGGTACAGGGGAGGGAAAATGGGATTGCCTTAGAAATTTGTCAGAAAATACTTTACCGCAAATTCAAAGTAAATGCTATTGCATTGTCTTTTTATTGTGTATTTTGTTAGTATTTAAGTTCTACTGTAGTCGCTATTATAAAATAGCTGTTATTGTGCATTATTAGAAATGAATACTGTAATGTGTTTAGTGCCTTCACAAATTATGTTTGTATTTGTAACTTCTTGTAATATGCTGTTTTATGCAGAATATATAATGGGGCCTCCTTCAATAAATTCCTGTGCCAAGTCCTCTTGTTCACTCATAGATGAATGAAATGCATTAAGGTTGTTTAATCCTTACATAACACCGCAGACACATATGGTCTAGTCTGAGGCTTGTGAGAGAGATGGGAGTGTTATTGACTGTATCAGAAGGACTCTGACATCACCAGCACTAAGACTTGTGGGAACTGTAGTTGCATTTTTGGAGGTATAGTGGATTTGAATTATGAAGCACTAGTAAGTGCATATGTCTGTGCACATTGTGCGGCTGCTTTTAAAGGGCTTTAATAGTAAAAAAAATGACATGCTTTAATTCATTAGAGCATGTAATTGTAATACTATTGCTCCTGCACTACTATGTGTTTAACCCCACTAAGAGGTTAGACACACAGTAGAAATACTGCTCTGTATCCACCAAGCACTACTGGTAGAGAGCAGAAACCGTCACTGATACAATCAGCAGTGCTAGATAAACAAAGGAGTAATGCGACTAGCACTACTGATTGTTTCAGTGGCAGTTTCTGTTCCGGACCAGCAGTGCCCTGTGGGTCCCAAGTCAACTATTACCACCTTTTCGTTGTTTGTGGTGTGGTGAAGCTGTTCATGCTGGATGTGTTTTACACTCACTAGTAGAAGGTTTGGATTTTATGAAAATTCTGTAAAACTCAGGTATCTGTTGTTTTTTGCACTTATGAAAACGTGTTGTTATATTTGTTCATTCTTTATTATTTGCAGAAATAATCATTGGAGAGCATTGAATCACATACACGTGTCTGATCAACCACACTATGTTCTTTAAAGGGCCATTAAACATCTCTTGCTGCTTTTGTTTAGAAATGGTGCTTTGCCCAACGCCCCTGATAGAGAGGCCAAAAAGCAAATTCTAAACTAAGTTTTTTTCAAAATGTTGTGAATTGCCTAAACCAGACATTTGATTTGCAGGATACAGAACTTGCTTTTTGGGTTCTTTAGGGGGAGTGGGACAATATATTTTTTTACACAAAAACAAGATGTGTTAAATGTCCCTTTTAATGGCCAAGTATGCCTGTTTGTGAGACGGTAGCAGTAAATGGGCATAATGCATCAGCTTCTGAATAAAGAGCAGCACAATAGACAACCCTTTGTTTTCTACTGGAAGTCAAAGCAGCCATTGTTAGACTGAATTGTCATTGCAAGAGGAATTTAACACTGTCAATCATTTACCTATAACCCATGTAAATGCCCGGATTGGACTAGCTGAAGAAAACAAAAAATACAGTTTAATGATGGCCTCTAAGCTTTTCTCAAGACCCATTTAGATTAGTGCAGGTGGTTATAAACAGCAACAAATACTTAGGGGGTCATATCCTGCTTTAATTGGGTAAAGCACAAAACAGTGTAGAAAGCCAACAAAATGCTAGTTTGTATAGGAGGAGGAGGGAGCACCAAAAAGTAATATATTGATGACCTGGCAGTGTCTCCAAACCATGTGCAAAGGATCTGTGTCCAATAAGAAATGATCAGTAAGAGCAGTCTAGAGAAAACAGTGCAACATTTAATATAAATGAATGAATGAGAGGATGAAATCTTTAGAAGACTTTATTGGGACACTAATATAATATGATATAACAACGAAAATACTGTCCATTAAGAGGTAGGCATTGTCACACCATGCTTGTCACTAATTCACTGTCCATTCACATTGTGCCTGTACCTTCCAAGAGAATCTACAGAAAGTGAGGGACATGGAAGTCAGCTGTGACAATAAAGCCTCTGCATACTCTTCAAGATACTTTGGCTGCTTTTACAGAACTCGTTGTTTGGTACAATCCTGGCACAGTGCATGGAGCATGCTCACCAAAACAGTGCTCAGATACACTTTAAGATGGGCACGTGATGTGTTTATTGCCCTAGCATTCTTTTAACATGTTTATGTTAATTTAAGGACCCTGTTCATTTATGTCAGTTTTCAAATACTATTAACAAATTATGTTGGAGCTTTATAAATCTTTATCACTTTCCCAACCAATGTATTAGGGAATCTAAGGAATTTCACTGCAGTATTGGTTGAACAGTTTTGTAAATTTAACTGTTTACTTTGTCACATCAGCAGAATTCACACGATACAATAAAACACACCTGGACTTGTGAATAAATGAAGGGCCACTCTAATGCAATAATGAAATGCTTTAAGGTCTTATAGCATGTCCTTATTGCTCAAACACTCATTAAAATGTTTGTTTTAACCACCACAAAAGGTGTTAAACACAGATGTAGCTGTGTATTGCCACTCCTATGTAGGACACACCCAGTAAGGCAGTCAGCTGTGGCATATGCATGTAGCCACCAATCACAGGCTGTGTCCTGTTTAGGACTGCCAGAGGAATGTGCCTGATGCATAGGTTTATTTATGTGTTTAACATTTTATTTTACAGTGATTAAGCACACAGTTTCCCACAAGCATTCATGCAATAATACATTTCTTTATTGAAGTAGAGAGTTTCATTATTCAATTATTATTAGGGCGTAAGTTTAAAAAAAAAAAGTTTAAGGCAACTAAGTATGTTTCTATTTTGTAAACTATTTATTTTGTTACATAATTGGAAAAGAGGAAAAAAAGAACTGAAATCCTGGGAACAGTTTATCTTTACAGAGATCCATGTCTAACGGCCATCTTGCTGTTCTCTTTTAGTGCAAGGTGTTTTGGACACAGTTACTAACCCTTGGCTGCCAAAGTTGGTGACAACAGATTGCACTCTAGTCCCTGTTTTGGCAGTGAAACAGTTAAAGTCTATAATTTTTTTTACAAACCCCTTCTTTTCAGTTTGTTCAGAAATGAGATCTCAAGAACATCTGTTTGTGTGTGAAATCAGCCAGGGTACAGACTTGTTTCACTGCCTCTCTGCCCTTTGTTTCTGTTAGTCTTTGTTACCAATTTCATGCTATCAGAGGGGCTGCATGTTTCACTGCTTGAAGTTGTCAGACAAATAAAAGCTTTAGGAGTAGGGTCAAATTTAGAGGGATGGGCATGAAAAATTGTTAAAAAGTATCTTTAAGCCCACCCAGCGAACTGTCAGCATCAAGTGTTTGCACGTGGATGTTTGCATTAGGAAATGTCATTTTTGGCAAAGGTAGATCTATTAAAGAATCTGCACTAACATTTTAAGATTTTTAGTTCCAAAAACATGAATGACCTTGCAGAGACAAACTACAATTTGGAACACCTTGTGTTATCTCTGTATACAACAGTGGTATCACAGACTATCTAGAATACCTATGTACTATATAGTGTAAAATAAATGAAGGGTGTCTAACGGAATATATTTTTGCATATGGTGTCAGAAACCAATTTGATATTTGATATTCTCGAAAAGTAAATGTCAACTTGAATTTTTTTTCACAAACGTTCAGTTTCTCACTGAAATTATTTACATACCGCTTGTGCAATCAGGGCATAAATGTCTGTAACGATCTGGCATCTGCCTCCATATAGAATCAAAGCACCGATCATGCATATGCAGGCAGATGCCATGAGCTTAGGAACTCCAGTATATATATATGTCGTGTGGTACGATAGTCAAAGTATCGCACAACCTAAATATACATCACATTGGCTAAAGGGGTTAATCCAATCAGAGGTGTAACTAGTTCTCACTGGGCTCCAGGGAAAAGGCTATGGCTGAGCCCCCATTTTCAATCAGCAGAAGCCACATAGGAGAAATAGGGCCTGCTTCTCTGTGAATTGGAGTCACCCTTCTCCCTTGGTTAGTCCACACCACAGTATATGCACTTCCTGTACAAATATGGTGGCTGTTTTTTTCTGTGGCGACCACCTTGAAAACCCAGCCGCCATAAGGCAAATCCATACACTTGCTACAGGGGGGCACACATAGGAGCCACACATAATGCAGGTAGCGCACTGGCCTCACCGGCCCCCCCATAGCAATACCACTACTGATTGCAGGACCAGATGGGACCCCTAGAGGTGTGGGCCCAATCTTAATTGAGACCCCTGTAGATATGCCCAGAATGCAATCTTATCCCCCTTCATTATTCACTAGGATGTTCCATGTCATCCTAACAGCGCTGGGCTTTAACTTTGTAAGGACGGCATGGAATTTCCTACCTTTATACATTAACGATCACGTGATTTAATTTTTCAAGCCAATGTTTACATCGGACCTTTATTCCAATGTTAAACATTTCCTCCCGGCATGAAGGGGTAGTATAGTAAGACATACTTTGTATACAATATGATAGCTTTCCATTCTGGACTAGGCTGCTAATCTTTGTTGTGCCATTAAAACTCATGTTACATTCCTGGTTCATTTTTATATTTGATATTCATTTAAAGTATATACTGTATAAGCCATATTGCATTATTATGTCACTTGTTTCCAAGTCCTACTGTAGTCATTTAATAAAGGGACAGTAAACACCTTGTAATTACAAGACATTTGTAATGCATTACTATAGAATAACATATTAGCCAAGCCTAAACATTTTTAAAACAAATTAACATGTTGTTTGCTGCAATTGTTTTTTTCAATAGGCAAACTATGCCCACCTTTGGCTTCATTTGGAGGAGCTAATCTGAGCTTTAGTCAGCAGCTAACCAAGTGGATTGTTTTACAGATGTTATCAGTTAAACTCAATTAGGGAAACATATGTATCAGAGTTAGCCTTGATAAGTCTGCAGTGTTTATTTTCACTTCTGACCATTAGAAATTCCACATTTTTTTATGATATTTTGAAAGTATATTGCAAAGTTTCTTTACTATGCGTAACTAAATAGTTTATATTAAAATCTCAAGGCATTTACTGTCCCTGTAAAAAGTATACAGTTTTTATTTTGTTCAATTTAAAAAAAAAAAAAAAAGCCTTTTAAAAGTCTTAAAATTTTGTAGTAAAAAATAAATATGTCTGTGCTAAATAAACTGTTGTTTGGTACATGTAGTAGTGGTGTAGCTCTGACCAATGAAAGAGCTGTAGGAATTGTCCATGTTAGCAAATGAGAGTGAATACTGGGCTATGCAGTATTCTTTCCTTGGTTTTAAATTTAAACAGAAATTATTTTTATAGACCTATGAAATAGACATTCTGAAGCAAATATGATGTGCTCTAATTTGTTGTGCATGTGATTTTTGCCTTATTGTGTGTTTTACCCCCATAATGGGGTTTGCATAAGTAAAGTGCCACTCAGGAGCTGAGAGCGTTGCAGCTTCTGTACAGGACACTGCAGGTGGTTGGCATCAATTTGCTGATTGTGCTTCTGATTGTCTCAAATTTCATGCTCCAAACTTTACCTATGTGTTTAATTGCTTTCTGTTGTCAGGAATTAATTTCACTTTTTAAACTTCCAAATTCAGGTTTATGTGTTTCTTGTATAGAAGAACGATTATGTCATTGTATTTTATGCACTTGTATTGATGTAATAGTGTTAGATCACTTTTTTACACACAAGTCTTTCCAAATAAATAGAGGGCATAGAAGGTAAGCATTAACATCAGCCAAGGAATCTGACTAAAAGTACATTATTTGCTACTCAGTTTTATATTATAAGATCTCTCCACCAGAGCTGATAATTGCATCAGCAATGAGAAATAATTATTGTACTGGCAATTAATCTGTGAGATACATTGTGGTATACAAATTATTGTATCTACTTTTCCTGTTTAGAGAGTGCATTTTTTTTAGTGTCAGTTTATCCTTTCTGGTTGTATAACCTTAGAAAACAAACAAGAGGTTCATTTGTGTAGCTGCCAATCACCAGCTAGCTCATACCTAGGTATGCTTTTACTTTCATGCCCCTTTAATCTCTGCATAGAAGTTAACCTTTTAACGCCGTTATGCCGTTCTATTCCGTCATATTTACACTGGGCTTTAAAGCCGTTATGACGGAATAGAACGTCATATCAAACGGCTGTCCTGAAGCCTTCTGCGCTTCAAGGACTTGATCGCGGTCTGGAGGGCGTTCCTAGGGTTGTAGGGACGCCCCCCAGATGCGATCCAATAATTGAAATCTCGCGATCGTATGCACGATCGCGTAGTTTCAATTTGTCTACATCGGAACAGGTGTTCCGATGTAGACACTTTAACCCTGTCACGAAAGGGTTAAACACAGTCATCTCTACAGTAACAATGTGCTATTGAGAGCTAGCTGAACATAGCTGGTGAGACAGTGACAAGAGGCATATGTGTGCAGCCACCCATCACCAGGTTGCTTTCAATAATGTATTGCTGGTCCCTACCTGAGTATATTTTTCAACAAACTATACCAAGAGCACAAAGTACAATAATAATAATATAAGTTAAATGAAAAGTTTCTTAAAATTACTTTCTGAACCATAAAAGTTTAATTTTCACTTTCACGTCCCTTTAAGAGGAGCATTCCCTAGGACTTTTGTTGTAGGACGCCTTGTAGGTCTGTGACAGGAAGTAATGGACACAGCACAAATAAAGTTGAAAATAAGATAAAAAGGTAGTATTTTAAATATGATAAATAATACATATTGCAAATATTTATATTAAGCATAACCCATCTCTTAGTGCTTTTTTTATTACAACAATGAAACAGACTGTTAGGGTTATTAAACTCCAAATGTAATTCCCCATAAATCATGTACTTATTTATGGTAAACAAAAACTTCACATTATTATTATTTGCCTGTTTTTCCCTGTAATTTGACTTCCCATATTTTTGTTTTTTTCACTGGCCCCAGAAAGGTTGGAGTGAATCCTGCAGACTTTTTTTTACACTGACCCTGCAACATTAGATGGCTTGGTTTAGTTCATGAACTCATTTATAACTTTCCTAAGTTGGGTGCAGCAAATGTGAAACAATCAACATAATTAAGACTTTTCAAGGGGTATGTCCCTGGGCTGCACAGCAAAGCATATCAAGAGAATTAAGCAAATTAGATAATAGAAAATAATTCGAAAGTTGTTTATACGTGCATGCTCTATCTGAATCATAAATGGTTAATTCTGACTGTACTATCCCTTTAATTTATGATATATACTATGCATGTATAAAAATTGACTTTAGTGTTCATTTATATCTAGTTTTTGCATATAATTGAAAAACACAGTGTGCACAAAATAAGATGAGAATATGTCACAGAGTCCCAAGAGGAAGGACCGGAATAGTATGCCAAAAACTTGCTTGATTTTAGTGTAGTGATATCATGATCTTCACTTACCTCAGAGGAAAGAAGGAAAAACACAAAATAGGGACACCTATTAGGGAATTTGGTCTCACCACAGAGGAATAGTACTCACACTTTTCTGGGTCTCCAGGGGAGCCACGGAGCTTTATGCCAGTCAGTGGCGTCACTAGGGGGGGGGGGGGCGGGCCGCACCCGGGTGACACCCACCAGGGGGTGACACCAAAAAATTTTTTTTTTTTTTTTTTTTTAATTTTATTGAAATTCAAAGAAATACAATGTTGAGATGCATAGATTTTTTTTTATTAGAGGGGCTGGCATTTGTGAACATTGGTGGGACTGGGGAAGATGTAGACACACAATTTTTTTGCCCCTTGAGCCAGTGCTGCAATTTCAACAAATAGTTTTCCCAGCTGCTTTTGCTTGTTTGTACTTTGCTTCTCCCCTGCCCAATTTCGCTATGAATGTTGTGGGCATGCCGTGGGGCTTGCAAAGTTGCGCTGCTATCCTAAACCTGCCTGCCTATCTGTGCTCACTGCTCAGTGACATGTGGAGCAGTGGAGTCACTCACTGCTGTGCTGTCTCTCTAAACGGGAACTGGCAAATCATGAGGGGATGCCTGGCACCTGACCGCATATATATATATATATATCCTGTATTAGGCTACAATGTGTGATTTTGTAAATTTTGGGATGGTGGTGTGCCACAGGATTTTTTTATGTAAAAAAGTGTGCCACGGCAAAAAAAAGGTTGCAAATCACTGCTTTATACCAATCTGCCTATCAACTAAGAGCTTAGTCAAAGCTCAGAAAAGTGTACAATCAAGCAAGTTTTTTGGACACTATTCCGATCCTTCCTCTTTGGACTCTGTGACATATCCTTGTCTTATTTTGTATACACTGTGTTTTTCAATTGTATTTTCATTTTTAGTGTACACATAAGTACTTACCTTTGATTATTTTTTATTTTTTGCCTATAGTCTGTTTTACCAGATAAAAACATATTAAGATCCCCTCTATTCTTTCTACAAAAAGAACACGCACACACACACACACATATATATATATATATATATATATATATATATATATATATATATATATATATATATATATATATATATATATATATATATACACAGGGGTGGAAAAATATCACTATGGTTACTAGTCAGGGGTAAGAAGCTACCAGCACAGAGGGAAAAAGTTAGTAGTCCACTCATTGTTAAAGATAGGAAAAAGTCACATTTCTAAGTCATGCGCTGCAATTTCTAAGTTGTCTAGGACCACTGGACCACTGTTAATTTCAAGCCCTGTATATATATGTATCGCGTTGAAATAGCCCTATAGGTTTTAAACACTGATTCTTTTCAAATGGGTTTAACATAAATTTTAATCTTAACTACTTGGACAAAACCATTATGTTCTTCACTCAGTATATAAGTCAAATGGAATAAGTGAATTCTTCCTCATATTCTTTCCAGTGTTTCCCCCCCTATAACAGCCACATTGTTACATGTACTCTTTATGACCAGGAAAGGAATCCTCTTTTTGCATTTTGACTGCAGCTCTTTAAGAAATTTGAGAATTAAATACATAAATATATATATATCTTTGTACAAAACGAAAGTTGCAGAATTTGACATCTCTAAGACTATTGAGGGAAAGAAACTTGCATTTCTGTATGTTAAACAGTCTTGTGGACATCTGGCGTGATTGGTTTTAATCTGCTGACTAAAAAAGTCAGGATTAAATCTTGCTTTCCATTTCTTTGTATTGCAGACAGGAAAGTGACAGAACTGCGGTCAAACAATGGCCGTCCTTATTCTACCCAGTATAGCATGTGGCCAATCACCCCTTATTTTCAGTGCAGTTTTTCTGGAAAGACAATGAAGCATCTGGTGGGGTGTTTTTTTTCCGTGTGTCCAAGGTATTTTTTTGTTAGTAATTTCCCTTGGCCAGTGTACTTAGCATTTCCCTGGGTACTACTTTTTTAAGGCAGGGTTTGCCAAACCCAGGAGCAAGAGGTCAGGAAGCCAAAGTCATGAATTTTTATGTGCCTGTTCCTTGTGTTTCTTCTCAGTCACAATTTTTAGCGCGCTGTGCTGACTCTGAAAAGAAGCTGCTGTGAGCAATTTGTCCTCCTCAAGTCATGAAGAATGGAAAGGCAGATGAGTTAAAATAGCCTGTATGACCAAACAGTGGGGCAGGGAAATGTTTTCCTATGGTAAAACAGAATACCCCTGTCACAGCTCTCTAAGGGAGGTTTGCAGAGATTTGTGGCCCTTTACCATTCAATCAAATGACAAATGAATGTAACAGCAGTTAAAGATATAACAGACAGAATAGCTCATCTAAGTCCAGAGTGGTTTCCAAGAACAGGTTCCAGATGTTAACGGCAGAAATGTATTGTTTTAATCCCTGCAGTGCTGGTTAAGTAAAATTTAAACAATCCCACAAAAACTCAACCTGTATTTTTTTTCTGGTCTTTTTTATTCATTTTAACTACATATTTATTAACAAATATTAGTTTTTAAGGAGTTAAACTGCCATAAAAGTCATAATTGAAATGTTCATGTCAGCTTTGAATATTTTTCTAATTTTTTCCCCCAATGTACGCATATTAGCAAAACTGCTTCTAGTAAAAGTTATGGCAGTTTCAGTAACTTTAAATGCACAGAATATATGTGCATATGCCTTGTGCACCATTGTGTAAACACTACATTTGCTCATATATCCGCCAGCGACATGATTAGTGATGCTTCGCAGGGGCCTAACTAGACCTTACCGGGCCTCAGGGCAAAGGCTGTGGAGGGCCTCGCCCATTTAAACAGCACCGTTCTGGCTGTTTGCAATAAGCAGATGCTGAGCTAGCAGCCATAATACTGCTTCTCTGTGATTGAGGCTCATCCTTCACCTTTGGTTAGTCTGCACCGGATGATATGCAATCGTACAGGCTATCTGTTCATTAATATTCTGAAAGGATCTCCACTAATCAGAAATTTCCTGTGAACCTTCCAACTAGTAGATTCTAATTGAAGTAACAGTGGTAACACAAAGAAAAAGGACTTAGATTAACTAAGCTTTTAAAGCAAGCAATGGGAAGAGTCTTTGCTGATGCAATATCTCTATGAAGAGGTGCACAAGGCATATGTATGTATGTTGACAACTTTTGAAAAATAATTAGGGTCAGTTTGAAGCAGCTATTAAAGGACCTCTAAATACAGTAGGTACATGACACTTTTTTTCTTTAATGATTGAGACAGATCATACGATTTTAAACAACTGTCCAATTTACTTATGTTATCTAGTTTGTTTTGTTATCTTGGTATCCTTTGTTGATTGGTGGATGCACATATATGTTCATGTTATTGATTCACTTGATATGTTCAACTAGCTCCCAGTAGTGCATTGTCAACAAAGGAGACCAAAAGAGTTAAAAGTACATGAAACCCCAAATTTTACCTTTGTGATTCAGAAAGAGCATTTGATTTAAAACAACTTTCCAATTTATTTATATTATTAAATTGACTTAATTATCTTCGTATTCTTTGTTGAAAGGGCAGCTATGTACTGCTTGGAGCTAGCTGAACACATCTGGTGAACCAATGAAGGGAGGCATTTGTATGCAGCCACCAATCAGCAGCTAGCTCCCAGTAATTCATTGCTGCTGCTGAGCCTACTTGGGTATCCTTTTCAAATTAAGATACCCAGAGAATGAAGCAGATTTGATAACATAAGTAAATTGGAAAGTTGTTTAAAAGCACTCATTCTGTTTGAATCATGAAATACCCTTTGTTTTATTTGCATGTCCCTTTAAGCAAATTAGATAATAGAAGTAAACTGGAAAGTTGTTTAAAATGGTGTGTTCTATCTAAATCATGAAATCAAATTTTTAGGTTTCATGTCTCTTTAAATGGCCAATATATTTGAAAAATGGTATGACATTCATTAGCAGTGCTCTGCAAGTCCCAAATTGTCACAAATGCACATGCCTAAACAATATATATACTAGGCTTAACTGGTGATTTGTAAGTTAGTTAGGCATAAGACTCCATCTTTTTATGACCCTCTTTATTTTATATTTTGAAAGTTGTTTTTTCTACCTTTCACACACACTCTCTCATTTAATAACATAAATATAATATTCACAACAGATATCACTGTACAATAAAGTACATTAGTAGTAGTTATTAACTATAAACTCTGAGTACTCTCTCTGCTATTCAACTCCCTCTGTGTCTCAAATTCAGCCCTGACTCTGCTTTTCAACTCTCTGTTGTTTAATTGCTCTCTCTCTCTGCAGATCAACTCAGACTTCTTCCGCCTTCTTTTAAACTTGTCCAACACCACAGAATGCAGGGAATTATAGTTCCCTGGCTGCAGAGCTGCTACCAGCTGCAGATATTGCATACCATATCACTGTGATGGACATAACAATAATACCAGCACTTGCATTGATATAATAAAATATGAAATAAGTAACCAGTCATGATAAAAAAAAAATTGGTACGTCCCTTCAAAAGATAAAGGGTGTGTTAAAAAACTCTAGTATTATTTAGCTAGATGGGGACATTTCACACATTATTTCCCTAGTAGGATAAGGATTTGATAAAGTATCTAATAAGTTGTTTGTTGCTATTGAACTCATCTATGTGTATGAAAGGAGCTTTAAAAAAAGGAATTTGCTTTTGGACATAATCATTTGCTCTGACATTGCTATCCAGCTAAAACTAACAGTTTGGCAAAATGTGATGTATCACTGTTCATATGTCACTGGGACCATCCTCACCCTAGAAGGGTTATTTGACATCTGTACTAGTAATTTTATTTCTGCAATAGTGTTTGAAAAGACACTTTACAACGTGGCACTCCAGATGCGCACATCTTTGTGCCATAGGAAAATATTGGCTAGTCCTCTTAGATTTATTTAATGTTCTGTGGTTTGGCCTTTTGCCGACACATATTATATAATTAGATTGGTAAATAGTCCAGAGGACATACATTTATTTTCTGCCAGATAGTTGATATTATGGATTTTAAAGGGAAAAGAGAAATTTGTAGATCCTGGATTAATGTATTGGTAGAGTATTATACAATGCCCCCCTATTGAAATTAGTGGCTTTGTGCCAATACCTAAATCTGGCACACGGTTGTGTCAAATATTGTTGTTCTGAATTATTTCATAATATATAAATCCATTAAAAAAATTATGCTGATTATGATTCAGTGATGATGTAACATTAGCATTATTGCATATGATTATTAATCAGAACTTTGCTATCTGGTTTTATCTGTCAGAAAGTTTTACATATTCTATGGGAGATAACAGCAAACCTTAAGTCTGATAATAATTTCTCAGAATTGTGTAATATTGCTGGATAGGGGTTTAGCATATCTGCTACTTATCACAGTAATTATTTTAAATCAGAGCTTAAAGGGACATTAAACACTAATTACATTTTATAAGCATGGTATTGAGGTTATTGCCCACCTCCCTCTTGTCATGGGCAGCACCGTGTTGTAAATGTACCTTTTAGTACAAAGTAAACGGTTAATGTCACTATGCTGTAAACCACACTTCTATTAAGCCACAGCGGGAAGTGAAGCAATCCTCTAAATCACTCACAATCAGAACACTTGAAAAAAATGTGTTTTTTTCCTAATAACGAGTACTGGAATCATTCTTCAGTAGCAGAGAGAGCTTGAGAAAGGCAACATTAGTCGAAACGCGTTGTTCTTTTGGCCACTTCCAGATTCTGTAGTTTGGTGCACTGAGAAGAATACAGCAGCTAGTTTCAAGGGAGCTAGATGTTTAACCCATATAGAGCAGATCTTTATAGTGAAGGACTGATGAGAGCAGAGTCTATCAGAGGAGCCAAAGATGAAATTGCTGGTCTATCCTTACTGAGACTGTCTCATCTATTTATCAACCACGAAGCCATACGGACATACTGGGATATTGAAGTATTAAACATGTATTAACATCAAGATATAGATTGTGATTTTAAAACTTTTTATGGATTCATTTTAGAACTGTCTATGAATAAAAATATTTAACCTGCACAGAGTTCAACTGGATACTACCGGTATATAGCAAGCTACATGAGTAGCGCTACAACAAATTGATTCAAATGCTAGTGATTGGAAAAAATATTTTTGTAATCTACCTTTCTTTGCATTCCAGTGCTGATAAGTTTGCACATGTGCAGTAACTCTTCTTCTGATACCTGCAGTGTAACCTAAGTTCCAAAATGGCGGCCACTATTATTAGAGTGAGGGCGCTTGAAATGTGTTTAGTGTCCCTTTAATGCTCACCTCTATTGTTAATGATATAAATTTTAGAAGTGCTTCTTGTAAACAAAATGGCACTGGCTACAATATTTTTTAAGACAGATTTGTCTAGGGACTACAGAGAATGTCCACATTCCTGAACTAATTGGTAGGTATCTGTCTGTCTATAAGTCTGTCTGCTCGTCTGTCTATATCAGTCTATCTTCTTTTTTTGAAATACATAACATGGCATCTTTGTTTGAACTCAAGAGTAAAGTTTGTTATAACATGTAGTGGCTTTCTTTTATATCTTCATACAACTAATTTCTATATCTATCTGCATATTCATTTTATCCAAAAAAAAAGTGCATCTACCCCTTGTAAGTGTGAAAACGGCATAATAATGATATGAGGCGCTAGAGCGCAGGGAATCTACCCTTTTATGGGGGTCAGTATCTGATACCATTTATTAGTTTAGCTATTTGCAGTATTTTTTATTACACTGTGTAGACATTCTATTGTATATCGGGAAACACAGCTTTACAAAATATGTTCATACAAAATACATTTAAAAAACCTAAACATTAAAAAAAAATTTTTGGCAAACATAGCCCATTAAGATATACCCCTTGGAATTTCTCTTATATTGTTTCCTGTGGCTAGTAGCACATTTTAGAGATAATTCAGTTTGAATTATAAGTTAAGTAGAACTCACTCTTCAAAAATCTCCAACAGTAAAGAATTTAGAAAACATTTTCTTGTTTCCCACCATCTGTAATTGTTGAAAAATGTCACTGGTGTAGGACATTTCAGAGCCATTAAACACAGTAATGGAAGCCAATCTCATGGTATCCTTCTGAATCTTTAAGGGGACAGTATACACCAATTTTCATATAACTGCGTGTTATAGACACTACTATAAAGAATAATATGCACAGATACTGATATAAAAATCCAGTATAAAACATTTAAAAACTTTCTTAGAAGCTCCCAGTTTAGCACTGTTGATGAGTTTAGGCTGGAACACCCACTGAAAGGGGCTGGGAAAGCAGGATCAGGCAACCACTCCCCCCCCCTCCCCTGCATATGAAAAGACAGATTACACAACCAGAAGTCTGTATACATTAGTATACATCTAAATCTTTGGGGCTTGGTTAGGAGTCTGAAAACCAGCACAATGTTATTTAAGAATAAGCAAAACTATACATTATTACAAAAACACTCCCAGATGGGCTACATAAATGGATCATCTACAAAACATTGTTGCAAAGAAAAATCTAGTGTACAATGTCCCTTTAAAGACAAGAAATGCGTCAAGTACAGGGGACTTAAAAATGCTGTCCAGTAAGAAAGAAAGAAAGAAAAAAAAAAGACACATTTGGAAATGTAAAGTGCTGCTGCCATCAAGGGTATTTCACAAGAGGATTTGATATGCTAAAAGTTATTCTAAACTGTTCAGCTTGCTCATACAGGCCACAGACATAAAAACATATAGACATGAGCAGATCATGGTGTCATCCATGGTCTTTGGACTTTCTATACAAGAGCATTTTCTCTGATCGACATAAATTATTTTCACTGAAGAATATATTGTATTCCACAAATCCCTTTTCTTCTTCTTTATATAAGCAACAGCCCTTTATTCATCTTATTCTAGGTTAAAGGATATGAAACACAAACATTTTATTTTGTGATTCAAACAGAATATACCATTTTAAAAAAAAAGTTTCCAATTTTCTTCTATTACCAAATTTACTTTGTTCTTATCTTGTTCTTTGTTGAAGAGATACCTAGGCAGGTGTCTGTAGCACTGCATGGCAGAAATTGTGCTGCTATATAGTGCTCTTGCAAAACTGCTGCCATATATTGCTCCAGACATGTGCATGCTCCTAAACTTATATCCCTGCTTTTAAACCAAAGATACCAAGAGAATGAAAAATAATTGATAATAGAAATAAATTAGAAAGTTGGGTAAAATTCCATGCGCTTGTGCTATCTGAATCATGAAGGAAACATGTTGGGTTTCATTCCTCTATAAAGGGACACTGTACCCAATTTTTTTCTTTCATGATTCAGATAGAGCATGAAATTTTAAGCAACTTTCTAATTTACTCTTATTATCAAATTTTCTTCGTTCTCTTGCTTTCTTTATTTCAAAAGCAGGAATGTAATTCTTAGCAGCCAGCCCATTTTAGGTTCAGCACCATGGCTAGCGCTTGCTTATTGGAGGCTTACAGTTACCCACCAATAAGCAAGCATAACCCAGGTTCTCAACCAAAAATGGTCCGGCTCATATGCATCACATTCCTGCTTTTGAAATAAAGATAGCAAGAGAACGGGTTTAGTGTCACTTTAAGATATCAAAACTATCTTTATATTATTTTATCAGGATGTTCAGAGCATTTTATTTATTTTTGTTTAAATGTTTTTACATTGGTGCAGTAATTTCTTCAAAATGTCCCACAAAGATACATAAATCAGAAGATCTAAACGTTCTTTTACCTTGTAAAAGTACTTGTAATAGTGATTTGCTTGGCTAGAGCAGTTCAAAAAGGGTTTGCTTTAAATCCTTTCTTTATATTTTCATCAGGATAAGACAATTTTGTATAGTCTGATATTATTTTTTTTTATTAATGGGTTTAAAAAATTTTTTTTATATAGTTAATATAAATACGTATATATTTAGTTTTAAATGATCTAGCTAACCACAGTTGTGGTTGATTTACTTTGACTGTGCTGAAATCGTTTGGTCATAAATTCTTTTTTTCAAAGTCTCATATTTAATGAATGATGAACTAATGTTACATATATTAGACACTATAATTTTTAAATGGAATTTATTACCATCCCTGATTTATTAATGTATTTATTTTTTGCTTTAATAATAATTATTTTTTCTAATCAAGAATTTGATCATTTATTTGGGCACAGACCTCCTGAAAGATAAATAACTTTTATTTTTTTATTTTTTTCAGACTCAAATTAATTTGTGTCCTAAGTGATGATAGTTCAGATATATATTACTGTACATTGATATTAGCATCACATATCTGTGTGTCTTCTGCATTGTATTTAAATGCACTGTCCATCTGGCAGCTAAACGGCCGTACCATGACTTTTCTTACACTTGCTGCCAGACAATGTATATGGGTAAATTAGATCTTTCCTTTTTTTTTGTATAGAAAATCCTTTTTGTCCCCAAAATGCTTAAGATCTCAATTGTGTGCTGCCTAATTTAAGAGTGGTGCATAAGTCTGTGATCTCATTACAGGATTCTTTGATCAGATTTGGGGTTTTAAGTTCTCAAGTGTCTTCAAGCCTCTCCTGCATTTCTAATGCTTCCCAGTGTCTGCTAATGCTATCCATTCTGCTCCATTATCATTCCCACCAGTAAAGGCTACTCATGTTGGTTATGCCCAGTGAAGCATTGTGTGTCGCCCGCATCTTGTGTGATACACAGTTTTATTTTCTGTCTAAGTAGCGGCCTATTGTCCCTGTAGCTTTATTAGTGTGGTAATAAAGGTGACATAACTTGTATTCATTCACTATTCTGGGACGCAATTTTACACCACGACTGAGAAAGATTTCACACAGCGTTATTGTACTTTGACTCCTCCAGTATTTGCACTTGCACAGTCTCAATTTGGTGTGAACGCAAACAAATATATATATATATATATATACAACATATATGTGTGTATGTCTCTTCTACCTGTTCTATCTCTGTCTATCTGTCTATCCCTTCTTTCCTCCATTTGTCACCTATCTATGATCTATTTTAATGGGATATGAAACTCAAACTTTTTAGTTGAGGAGCAGCAATACAATTGTGGGAGCTAGCTGAACACATCCGATGAGCCTATCACAAAAGCCATATGTTTGCAGCCATCAATCAGAAGCTAGCTCCCAGTAGTGCATTGCCCCTCCTAAACCTACCTAAATATGCTTTTCAATAAAAGATACCAAGTGAAAAAAGCAAAATAGATTATAGAAGTAAACTGGAAAGTTGTTTAAAACTGCATGCTCTATCGGAATCACGAAAGTTACATTTTTACTTTACTGTCCCTTTAATAGATAGTGCTTTATTTACTAAACCTGCACATATACAATGTGCTGTCTATATACTCACTTAAATACAATTATACTGACATATACAAGTATACTGATATATATATACACACACACATATACATACAAATATACATTTGCACACCCATTGTACTAACACATATATACATCCAAAACACAGGTAAGGGTAACAGTGTTTTTGTTTGTTTACAATTCTTATACCGTTTATTAGTTGTGAAGGACTAGAGAACAATTTTATGTAATAGTACTAGGGAAAAGTGTATATTTATGTAAGTTATCAAAAGTTGACATACATAAGATGTAACATGTAACCCAGCAATGTGTGTCCCTGTGTGTAACCCAGCAATTTGTGTCCCTGTGTGTAACCCAGCAATGTGTGTCCCTGTGTGTAACCCAGCAATGTGTGTCCCTGTGTGTAATCCAGCAATGTGTGTCCCTGTGTGTAATCCAGCAATGTGTGTCCCTGTGTGTAACCCAGCAATGTGTGTCCCTGTGTGTAACCCAGCAATGTGTGTCCCTGTGTGTAACCCAGCAATGTGTGTCCCTGTGTGTAACCCAGCAATGTGTGTCCCTGTGTGTAACCCAGCAATGTGTGTCCCTGTGTGTAACCCAGCAATGTGTGTCCCTGTGTGTAACCCAGCAATGTGTGTCCCTGTGTGTAACCCAGCAATGTGTGTCCCTGTGTGTAACCCAGCAATGTGTGTCCCTGTGTGTAATCCAGCAATGTGTGTCCCTGTGTGTAACCCAGCAATGTGTGTCCCTGTGTGTTACCCAGCAATGTGTGTCCGTGTGTTACCCAGCAATGTGTGTCCCTGTGTGTAACCCAGCAATGTGTGTCCCTGTGTGTAATCCAGCAATGTGTGTCCCTGTGTGTAATCCAGCAATGTGTGTCCCTGTGTGTAACCCAGCAATGTGTGTCCCTGTGTGTAACCCAGCAATGTTTGTCCCTGTGTGTTACCCAGCAATGTGTGTCCCTGTGTGTTACCCAGCAATGTGTGTCCCTGTGTGTAACCCAGCAATGTGTGTCCCTGTGTGTTACCCAGCAATGTGTGTCCCTGTGTGTTACCCAGCAATGTGTGTCCCTGTGTGTAACCCAGCAATGTGTGTCCCTGTGTGTAACCCAGCAATGTGTGTCCCTGTGTGTAATCCAGCAATTTGTGTCCCTGTGTGTAATCCAGCAATGTGTGTCCCTGTGTGTAACCCAGCAATTTGTGTCCCTGTGTGTAACCCAGCAATTTTTGTCCCAAGTGTAGAAACAGACAAACTTAGAGGTTATAAAGTATATAATATAACAATGCTGGGGAATGGGTATTAAAGGTGTTAGCTATCTTTTTAAACAACAACAAAAAGTCAAGTCAACTCTCCCTTTAACTATGTATTTAATCACTTTATGTGGGTTAAACACATTGATAAATGCAAGCAACAGTGCAATAATAAAATGCTTTAACAAACTGGAACATTTTTGCACCTTTAAAACCCTTTAAGTGCTGCTATAGAGTATTATTTTATGTGTTTTTAAAAATATATATTTTAGTGTGCTTTTTACTTCAGATCCCTATACCCATCTATGTATACACTGAGTCTGAGTTGATTCATTATCTGTGTGTGTGTGTATATGTATGTGTGTATATATATTATATATGTGTGTGTGTATGTGTATATGTATGTATGTATATATATTATATATGTGTGTGTGTGTGTGTATGTATATATACTGTATATTATATATATGTGTGTGTGTATATGTATGTATGTATATATATTATATATGTGTGTGTGTGTGTGTGTATGTGTATATACTGTATATTATATATGTGTGTGTGTATATATATATATGTTGCAGAAACTTGTCTGTGTGCATAAAATAATATTTTAGGTATGTTTAATTGTAATTTTGTGGCCAACATTAATCAGCATTTTTATTTTTTGTGTTTAGTGTTTGGCATCAGTAGCAAGAATAGTCTGATTTTTGTAAGATTCATTTGAATATCCCTTCATAAGGAAAGGCTCGGGTTCCTGCTGTGGTTCTGCTTGGGTGATTCTGACTGTAGCAAGTGAAAAGAACAGTGTTCCCAGAATGTATATGAAATGAACTTTGATACAATCACTTGGATTTTCATGTCAAATAGCAACATTTATTGTGTGTAGTCATAGAAAATAGGAAGTTATGGGGGGTTTTCATTCTCTGTTAGTTTACAAAGGTCGGCCAGTTGGCATTATTCTTTGGGAGCTGAGTTTGAAGATAAAGAAGCTAAGAAAAATACTTTCTCAGGCAGATGCTTTTAAGGGGCAGAAATCATGAATTTTTTTGAATTGCCACCACTTTGGGGGTAGCTACAATGACTTTTTGACAGTGACACTAACTCTGCCTTGTCTATTCCAAGCCCTTCTGTGGCCCATTCAAACAGGAAAGCTGCTTAAGCGCACTTAAGCGCATTAGCATTTGGATGCTACGGGGAGCATATTGACCCTCATTTGGAAAGATTAAATGAGTGAAAGATGGAGCGATTTGTTAGGGCTTTAAAAACCAGCTTTATAAAGCGTCCGGTTTACCGCTTTGGTTTGTTCTTATGCTTGTTCTAATCTGGTGTGTGGTTTAAAGGCAACCAGACTGATCTGTGACACATGAGTCCAAAGGCTTCTTTCTGGGCATGACCCGATTAGCTAATCTGTGCTTTGAATTTGAATACCAGTTATCAGGAGCCATGACTGTTTGGGAACAGCTTGTTTTTGGATTCTTGCAGTCTCCATCCAGTTGTAGGTGGTATATTTGGTAACTACAGAATGTGAGTGGCAAACGGTTGTCATAATAACAGCAAGAAAGGTTTTGTTTAGCAACCATGAAATACTTGAGATTTTGCAGCTCCTCTCCTTAAAGAGGCAGTAAAGTCAGCATGCAACTTCCCAATTTAATTCTGTTATCAAATTAGCTTTGTTCTTATGGAAACTTTTATTGAAGAGTAAACTTAGTTAGGCTCATAAGAGCTCATGAGTGTGCACGTGTCTTTAGTACTCTAAAGCAGCAGTATTTTGCAAAATTATTTGTAGCTTAGTTATACAATGTTGCAAAACACTGCTGCCATAGAGTACTAAAGACACGTGCACACTCCTGAGCTCTTATGAGCCTACCTAGTTTTACTCTTCAATAAAAGTTACCAAGAGAATGAAGCACTTTTGATAATTGGAAAGCTGTTTAAAATTGCATGCTCTATGAATCATGAAAGTTTAATTTTGACTTTACTGTCCCTTTAAGGAGAGGAGCTGCGGAATTCAATAGAGACAATGTTTTTATCCATGCACTGTATACATTAAGCACTGTGTTGCAAATGTTCTGCATACAAAATAAATGTTTTTGTTTATGTTTTTAAACTTTAATTTTAAAGGGATATACAATTGTAAAAAGATATTGTTCTAAATAATCTTTTAGAGCATTTTATTATTGCACTTTTGCTTGCTTATATCTGTGTTTAACCCCCACAAAGTCATGTAAAGTTAAACCCAGCACAAGGAGAGAGAAAAATTGCTGTACAACAGATTAACCTGAATACATATGGTTAACTAATCACTGGGTAACTCCCAATAGGCTTTTCAACAAAGGATACCAAAAGTAATTTGAACAATAGAAGTAATAATGAAACATCTCTTAAAATTGCATGCTCTGTCTGAATCAGGAAAGATTAATTTTAGACTTTCATGTCCCTTTAAATATCAGCTAAATATGTATTGTTTTTCAGTTCAGGGACATACAACTTGAAAGTCCTTTTAATCATGTTTATCCTTTTACCTCTGCTGTGACTGAGAAAACGAATGAGCTTCCCCACTTAAAGGGACAGTCAACACCAAAATTGTTAATGTTTAAAAAGATAGATAAGGCCTTAATATACTTTATAACATTTAAACCTCTAAATTTCTGCCTGTTTCTAAGCCACTACAGACAGCCTCTTATCACATGCTTTTTTATTAGCTTTTCACAACAGGAGACTGCTAGTTCATGTGGGCCATATAGATAACATTGTGCTCTTTCCTGTGCATTGTGGATGACACTACACTTATTGACTAAAATGCAAGTCAATAGATAATAAATAAATAGCCATGTGATTAGGGGGCAGTCTGCAGAGGCTTAGATACAAGGTAATCACAGAGGTAAAAAAGTATATTATTATAACTGTGTTGGTTGTGCAAAACTGGGGAATGGTTAATAAAGGAATTATCTATATTTTTAAACAATAAACATTTTAGTGGTGACTGTCCCTTTAAAGAAATCCTTGCATAGTTGAATTTGTCAGGGTTCCTAGTCACATTAAGTGCAGCCTCTCAAGACTAATCTGGAAGTCACATCTATTTAGTCCAGAAGTTTAAGAGGGAAAAAAACGTTTTGTCAGTGTTTGGATTATTTTGCAGGTATTAAAGTAAAAATGTTTTACTATGATCTAATTTAAAATGTAATCTTTTGTAAAACATTTTGTGATTGATTTTTTGGAAAATACATTTTTTTATTATTAGCATTGCTTTTCTGAACTTTTTCTGCAATGTCTTTTTTTGAGATTGGTCCACAGAACTGCACTCCATACTCAAGGTGAGGTCTTACCAGGGATTTATATAGTGACAGAATTACTTTCCTCCATTGCATCAATGCCTCTTTTAATACATGCTAGTATCTCATTAGCCTTAGAAGCCGCTGCCATGCATTGTAAACCCATCTTTAGCTAGTTATCTATTACAACTCCCAAATCCCTTTCCTCCTCAGTTTTGCTAAGTCTCATCCCATTTAAATAATACATCGCCTGCTTATTTTTACTTCTAAAATGTAGAACCTTGCATTTTCCAGTGTTAAATCTCATTTTCCATTTATCTGCCCATTCTTCTATTTTTTGTAGATCACCTTGTAAAGCAATTTCATCCTGCACTGAACTTATGACCTTACACGAGATGCTGCTATTTAATCCTTGCTCCATTAATACAAATATTAAAAAGAACAGGGCCCAGTACTGATCCTTGCAGGACTCCACTAATTACGTTTGTCTAATCTGAGTTTGATCTGTTTACTACTGCTCATTGTTCCCTGTCTTTTATCTAGTTATTTATCCATGAGCTAACATTTTCAGCTATTCCCAGTTCCTTAATTTTGTACATTAATCTCTCATGTGGCACTGTAACAAACTCTTTTGCAAAATCCAAGTTTATCTCATCAACCGATTCCCCTTTATCTATATTTTTACTTACTACTTTGTAGAATCTTTATCCATTAGTTTGACATGATCTATTTCTAATAAAACCATGCTGATTTATTTACATGAATATACTCATCAATATAATCCCTTCAAGTATCTTCCCCATTATTGATGTCAGACTAACTGGTCTATAGCTTCCTGGATCAGCCCTGCTTCTCTTTTTAAAAAGTGGCACCACATCACCTTTACGCCAGTCCTGGGGTACTATGCCTGAGGTTAATAAATAAAAATTAAGAGTAGAGGTTTGGCCATAACAGTGCTAAATTCCCATAAAATTCCATCTGGGCCTAGAGTTTTATTTACCTTAATATAATCCATTTTTTGCTGATATCCTATAGAGATAACACAATGATATGGGCTTGTATGTTCTAGTTTGTTTCAAAGTATCTCCCATTGGTTCCTCTCTTGTGTAAACTGAAGAAAATAACTGGTTTAGTACCTCAGCCTTCTCCCTGTCACTGTTAATTGTGCTATCCTTCACACATTTTAATGTACCTATATTATATATTATTTAACAAAGTTTTAAATGTTATCTGTTTATCCTCTGTATTTTTAATTGAGAATACTTTGTCTCAATTTTATGTTTTTTAACGATTTCCCTAAATTGAACTTTGCTTTCTTAAAAGTCTTGGTTGAATGCTCATAACACTGCTTATGGAAAGTGATTTCAAACGTGACTATGTTATGATCACTGTTACCCAAATGTTCTTTGACTTTTATGTTTGATATTATATTTGTATTGTTTGATAGCACTAAATCCCTGAGAACATTTAAAAATCTCTCTCCCATTTATGTGCAGCTATAAGCTTCTACCAGCAATAAAAGGCCTGGTTCCACGTGCATTTTCATCTTAAAGGGACGTGAAACCCAAAATATTTATTTCATGTTTCACACCATTTTAGAAAAGTTTCCAATTTGCTTCTATTGTCATATTTTCTTAGTTCTCATGTATTATTTGTTGAAGAGCATACCTACGTAGGTAGCCTGCACATATCTAGAGCACTAAATGACAGAAGTGTTTCCGATCTATAACATTGTTAAAAGCAGTCTTGCAAGACCGTTCCTATATAGTGCACCAGATGTGTTTGCTCCTGATCCTACCTACCTGTATTTTCGACAAAGGATACCACAAGAATAGTAAATCTGATTATAGAAATATATTAGAACTTTTTTTTTTTTAAATTGTAGTCTCTATCTAAATCAAGAAAGAAAACTTTGGGGTTTCATGTCCCTTTAATCTAATGTGCTTTTTTAGACTGTAGGGTTTCTCCTCTGCTTTTTCATTTCATTTAATATTTATTTTATACTTCAAATAACAATATATGATATTGAAATCATAAATAAAAATGAAATATGCAAAAAAAAAAAAATGAAAATGAAGGCAAAGTATTCTGAATATTTTTTGGACTTTTCTTATTTTTGGTGATTCCTATATGACAACGTTACTACAGCTTTATCAGGAGTTTGCAGTCATTTTCTGAGACATTATTTCGGTGATTCTATTTCAGAGTTAAACCTGTTACATTTTCTGACACCGATATTTTAATGGTTCTTCTAACATCTGAAGTGTAAAGTTGAAGCCTGTTGACTTTAAAGGTGTTTTCTGCATACTCAGTTTATTTACATAGTTTCAAGACATTTATTATTCTCTAAGGAACCTAGAGAGACACGTTCCATTTGTGCTTATTATTAATCTGATAACACATTAACATACCTCCCAACTGTCCCGTGTCCTGCAGGATTGTGACGGGTTGGGAGGTATTACCCACTTTCCACCACCAGCCCTTTTAGTGTTGCAGTTTTAAGAGGCTGACGCCCCTGGAATACTATAACACCTACTTCCCAGTGTGGTCCCACCCATTATTTGCCAGAGGGCCAGAGCCCACAAGCTTTTAACCTCTCACAATCCCTAGATAATAAGACAGTAGTTAGGAGGTATGCATTAGAATTACTTGTACTCACCATGTATGTCCTTTTGAGTGTACATTTGTATCAGTAACATAGAAACATAGATTTTGATTATACCAAGTAAGAACCAGAAGGCCCACTGAGTCTCTCCATATTTCCCTCCGAAGTGTAAGCATAATTGATTCCCAAGATAGTTGTATGCCTTATTATAGGCATTTTTGAATTCTATCATAGCATTTGTCCTTACCACCTCTAATTGAAGTCTATCTATTCCATGAATTATCCAGCCTTTCCATAAAATAAGTTCTTATGTCTTGACCATATCCCGCTCTAGCATGAGCCAGCCACCTTCCACTATTTATCTAGTCCTAATTCTCCTGTAAAATATTTTAAAGGGACATTAAACACTTTGAGATGGTAATGTAAAATTATAATATATATATATATATTCTTTTAATGCATCATTCCATCTAGCATTTGTTTAGTTTTTAATGTCCCTTTAATGTACATGAAAATTGAAAGTGATCACCTATTAGCTCCATTTCCTTTTACACTGTAAATTGGGTATTCATTCTTCAAGGGACATTAAACACTAAATAAATGCTAGATAGAATGATGCTTTCAAAGAAATGATTAGTCTGAGAATAACATGTAGATAGATTTTTTAAAGTTTCATTAGCTGTTTAAATAGTTACAAAATAAGAGTAAAGTTTTAATGCCTATAAACCATGGGAGCTGCCATGTTGTAACTTTCTTTCTCTGTTATAGCCAAATACACGACTAGAGTGTGCAGCCAATGGCTGTGTGGAATAACAGTGTTCTGCACTTCCATTTCTAACAGGAACTAAATTGCTCACAATTTCAGAATGGAATTACAGGAAAAGGGGGCAAAATAAATAATGAAAGTATATTGTAAAGTTTATATATATATATATATATATATATATATATATATATATATATATAATTTATCATTTTATATTACCATCTCAAAGTGTTTAATAACCCTTTAATGCCAAAGGGTATATGTTGATATGTTGCTGATGACCCTATGGCTGCAGGAATCTTGCAGGCGACAAAGTCGCCAACATAAATGTTAGTTTCTCAGCTGTATGCAAGGGTCATTGGCCCCCCAAAAACAAGCTGTGAGCAAATGAGGTCCCTAGTCAGAGCACCTGTCCAATTTCAAGGCAAGTCAAATGGTGTACGCTCCCACATATATCATTGCACAAATAAAAACTTGTGCCACCCCATTCCCTCCTTTTGTGCAACCAATTGTGAAAGAGTCAGTTATGACTGGAATCAGTCCAGGATGGTGTGGCTGGGGACATAAGAAGGAGACCACTGCTGTTGGGTACAGGCTTGCTTGAGTGAACCTTAAACACAAAAGTTCAAAGGCTATTTTTACACACAATAAATTGTGAAGGCCATTAACTAGGTTTAGGATTACTGTTTAGATGGCAGATTGGGGTATGTTAGAGGGAACATTATTATTTTTAATATTAGGGATTGGGTTAATGCCTTGGGTACAATGTGTTGCAGATCTCAGGCTTCAGAGGGGTTAATATAAGTTTCCACCCCCTTTGAAATGTTATGATTTGATTGATAGATAGATATGCAGATATATACCCAAAAAAGTTGTTAAGATTATTGCAACATTGTGAAAAAAAAACAGCCTTCATGCATTTCATGGAGAACACTTTTACCCTCTACTCCTACAACCTCACTACATACTTCAGTACAGCTGTAGCATGCAGGGAATAGTAGTTCCCAAGAGTGGGCCAATCAGAGAATGGGGCTGTGTCTAAGTTTCTCATAGCACCTACCCCTGAGGAGATGGGAGACTGCTTAGCCAGGCAGGGAAGCAGCTGCAGTGCTAGTGAATACAATAACTGGCCCTGCTGTAGTTGGAGCCCACTAGAAAAAAACGATGCACTCTTTTCTAAGCTCTGCTGCTTCGCTGTATCAGTGCTCGTCCTTCATTAGGTAAAAAACGTTGAATGTTATGAATGATCTAAAGCAGGGGTGTCAAAACTTTGCTCTCCAGAGGTTTTGGAACTACATTTCCCATGATGCTCAGCTAGATAAAATGCTGGCTGAGCATCATCGGAAATGTAGTTCCAAAACCTATGGAGAACAAATTTTGGACACCCCTGATCTAAAGTATTACAAATATCACTGGTAACTGTTGTTGTTTAAAGTGTAGCATTAACTACTTTTGGGTTTTAGCAGAGATTTGTAAAAAATAAGTAAGTTTAGCACATTGTTTGCGTTGAGTACAGGCCATCCTTTATTGTTTATGTAATAGTTGTTTGTCCAGCTAATGACCTGTAATATTCCCTTTTCTCACTATGTTTTTGGGGTTAATTTGAACTGTACTCAAAAATTCCATGCACACATTGAAAATATATTTTTAACCCACACAAAAAAATAAATGATTATATAATGTTTAAATGTAAATTCTAACTAATCATGCAGTATTGGTTTTGTACTTCCTACTAATTCTCAGCGACTGATCAGGAAAATTTAAAGAGACACTATAGTTTAAATTAAACTGTATAGAGCGTGCAGTTTTAAGAGACATTCCAATTAACTTCTATTATCAGACTGTGCACAGTCTTGTATATGCACACTTTCTGAGGAATTAACTCCTACTGAGCATGTGCAAAAGTGTATAATTGTGATTGGCTGAGGACTGTCACATAATACAGGTGGTCAGTAAATTTAGAATTGCGTTAAAGGACCAGTCAACACATTAGATTTGCATAATCAACAAATGCAAGATAACAAGACAATGCATTAGCACTTAGTCTGAACTTCAAATGAGTAGTAGATTTTTTTATAACAAATTTCAAAGTTATGTATATTTCCACTCCCCTTGTACCATGTGATAGCAATCAGCCAATCACAAATGCATATACGTATAGTCTGTGAATTCTTGCACATGCTCAGTAGGATCTGGTGACTCAAAAATTGTAAATATAAAAGACTGTGCACTTTTTTTTTTAATGAAAGTAAATTGGAAAGTTGTTTAAAATTACATGCTGTATCTGAATCATGAAATTTTAATTTAACCTGAGTGTTCCTTTAAAGAAAATCTACTGGTCATGTAAAGTTCATAGTAAATGCTATTAAATTGTATTTTTATTATACAGGTGTTGATTATGCAGTTCTACTGTATTGAATAGTCATTTAAAAACATTTTTAAAAAAACATACCTTCTTTTGGATGAAACGAGCAAAAAAGTTGACTACCGTGTTCCTTTATGCACACAGTCAAAGTGGCTCACCTAGTACTGTTCATTATCACTGCAAATATGAGGGTATGGCCAGTGCACCAATAAGAAATGGCATATGTACATATCATATTACTGGTTGCATCCTGATCTGGATTGATTTAGGAATATAACTGACCATGTGTTCAACCACTAAGTAGAAGATCAACACATACTGCAAAAAGGGAATGTACTTTTTTTGTTTTGTTTAAAGTCACAAAGAAAAGGACATTTTATTTTTAAACTAGAATGTCTCTTTAATTAAATAGTAAGCTCAATTATAATAAATTTTGTTCTGTAGATGTTATTTTAGAATTACAATGAAAATCAACCTATACTTCTGCAAACATACATTGTAACGTTTTATTTATTCCCTGGGTGACTACAATCCCTGGATGATCAACTCTGTTTTGTTTGATATTAATCTGTGAATTTTATTATTACATTAGTATGTCAGTTTAACTTTGGAATATAGTTACAATCTGAAAATATTGACTATCCACCTACCTGCATGATTTGTAACCATCTATTATATACAATGTATTTTATTAACCTATTTCGTAGCTATCATTTTATTTTTTTATTAATCTGTTATTTTTAACTCCTTTTAACAGACACTTTGTGCAAAAGCAACAATGCAAACGGTTCACGCAACAGACACCAACGCAATAGATAAGGTGATATTCCGAGAATCGGAGAATGACCACAAGGTATGTAGGCAAATTAGTCTATTCTGCAGATAAAAAATAAATGTTTTGATAACCTTGTATTTTGTCATTTGAAATTATCTGTTGAAACTACCATTAATATTGAAACTTTCAATACTGCAGTAATGGCTGTAGAAAAAAAAACTGTGTGTGCAAGAGGTAGCAGTAGAAATCAACCTTTTAGAGTGGCTGGGAGAAATACCAGCCCTTTTGAAAGTGTGTTCAAGCAGCTGCTTTGAATGCAACTAACTCTTATTAGCCACTTGCCTGAGTAAATACCCCCTTGATGTTCAACAAAATATTGCTCCTATTAGTAAAATGAAAATTAATTATTGCATATATATTTACATATTTAAGTATTTCTTCAAATCAGTCTTGTTCATTTTAGGCAGTGGAAGCCGGTGACATAAATTTGTATTGACTCCCCATTGTGAAAGAAATGCTACCCCCAAATATATTAGCCTATTATACAATAGGGGTTCGTTGTATTTAGCTTGGCCTTGCACAAACAATAACACACAATCTGATACTACAAATATTAAAAGCATTTTAATGCACCCCATACTTATTTAGTGTGCCCTGTACTTTTAATGCATAGCATTGGTTTCTTGCCTGCTGTTGTTGGTTAATAACACTTCCTGATTTAGTGCTTTTAAAAACCCGGTGTTAAATATAATCACTTGCTAGTGTGCATAATAAAATGCTATGGAAATAAATGAATGGAGATGAATATAGATGTAATATATAGGAAACAACGGGTTAATAAATAAAAAATAAATAAAAAAGGCTTTGTGGAAGATTTTAATGGGACAGTCTGTGCCAGAATTGTTATTGTTTAAAAAGATAGATAATCCCTTTATTAACCATTTCCTAGTTTTGCCTCCTTTCTCAGTGCTATTTACAGACTTGCCCTTTAGCCCATTAGCGCTGACTCATTCGTAACTCCACAGGAGTGAGCACAATGTTATCTATATGACAGACAAGACATTAGCTAGAACTGTCTTGCTGTCAAAAGCTAATAAAATGCACTTAGATAAAGGCAGCCTGCAGGGATTAGAAACAGGCAGAAATTTAGAGGTTTAGAGGTTATAAAGTATATTAATATAACAATGTTGGTTGTGCAAAGCTGGGGAATGGGTAGTAAACACGTTATCTATCATTTTAAACAATAACAATTTTGGAGTAGACTGTCCCTTTAAAGGTCAAAGGTGTAAGTGTGTGTGTCCTTGAAATAGTATAGCATTGAACTAAATGAAAAACTCCACTTGAGCAGAAATTTTGGTTCAAGTGTTATCTTACATGAATTTTAAAGCATGCACCCAAAGAAATGTATTCTATAAGGGAAATACCTCACCAGCGCTACCCAACAAGAATGTATTATTATTATTATATACTACCGAGTGTGATCTATGCTAGCTAGGGATGTGCATTCATGTGATTTGTTGTGCTACCAATGCCAAATATGTCTGCAAGCTGCCAGATTTCATCTTGTTAAAGCGCTACACACAAAGATCTGGATTTTCACAGATCTTTGTGAAATCCAGCTCTGAAAAAGAACTGAATGCGGCTGCCGGCGGCCATATTTGTCATTTGGTGTACAACAAATCACAGAAATGCACATATCTAATATCCAAGGACTTGTAATATGAGCGCAAAAATACAAGCAGTATGAACGCCCCACACATTTCTATGCACCACTTGTAACTTAGACCGTTACCAGTAGGTCTTCTGATTAATTCCCCAAGAAGCTCATTTTTTAAAATATTATTCAGCTTTTGCTTTTTTTGGCATTTAGATGAAATATGATGTGTGTGACTTTTTTTTCTGTTTTTCTGTCCTAGGTTGTGCTGCAATTAGAAAAGAAATTATTTGATTATTTTAATCAGGAAGTTTTTAGAGATAACAATGGCATTGCGGTAAGTACTTACTGTTGGATTTTACATTTATCGTAAACGTCATGACTGTTTGTATTACATTTTCAGGTGTACACTTTATAGCGGTGTTTCTGCCTACACAATTGTGTTTTTAACATCAGTTTATTCATTAAAAATGTTGACTTTTTGGAATATTTGACTGTAATTAGGTGCTTACCAACGCTCAGTATGTTGAGATAAAGCATAAATCCCAGCTGTCCCACTTTTTGCGCAACAACCAAAATATAAATGAAAACACAAAACAAAAATTTACAAAGATAATCAAAGAGGGAACTAGAAGGGATAACAATTTGTGGAGTGCAGGAGAAAAAGAACACAATGTATTTATATATTTACTGTATATATTTATTGCCAATGCATGTTGAGCCAACTCCTGAGCTTTTTCTTTTATGGGACATTCTTGTAATATTTAATATGTAGATCAGGGCATTTCAGATTTGATTTGCATTTTTGCAGTACTGTTTACCTAGTAAAGTGTTATCACCAGTTTAATAGTAACTATATCTGTGCTCAGTGTGCCGGCGGTGACGTGAGACTAGGCTGTGCATTTGGGGAATATGAATGCACAAGACCTACGGTTGTCTGTTAAGCAGATTGTATGTAGAATAAAAGATACCACTAAAAAAGTTACAACTTTTACTGGGAGCACTTTTGAATATTTTGTGGAAATCGGTTTTAAAATACACTGATGTACATTTCAGATCTGACTATGTTTGATGGTGAATAGACCTGATAGAGAACATTTGGATTTTATGCATATTGTGCTCTGTGACTGAAGCTGCCCAGGATTAATACATTTACCTTTGTAGAAGACGTGGATCAGGTGATCGCTGGCACTGCCTGTCTGTAACCCTTTGGCCTGCCCAGACTCTATCCCGAGCCACCCAGGACATACTGCCTAAAATCCAATGAAGGATTTCTGGGGCCCCTGTCATTCCACTCAGATGGGGAGACTAAATACACACAGAGAGAAGCACACTCACAGGAACGAACAACTGGCTTAATACTATTGTTAGCCTGTTCTATGGCGATTTGCCACCTGGGTGCAGCTTCTTTTAGCCCAGTAATGCTTTTCACAGAGAAGAACTTTCCTGTAGTATATCAGTCTGATCTCGCCTATTACGGTCAGTCCAGTGCCGAAATACCAGGCAATTCCTTTCTGAACAAGGAACACAGCAACCCCAGACTATCGTTTCGGCCTTCATTGGGCCTCGTCAGTGAGGTGTAGCCATATTCCTCTAAGCACACTGAGCAAGGAGTCCACGTCTGGTTTCCCCTTTTTCCCATAGGGAGACTAAATACATACAGAGAGAAGCACACTCACAGGAACAAACAACTGGCTCAATACTATTGTTAGCCTGTTCTATGGCGATTTACCACCTGGGTGCAGCTTCTTTTTCCTGTAGTATATCAGTCTGATCCCACCTATTACTGTCAGTCCAGTGCCGAAATACCAGGTTATTCCTCTCTGACAAAGGAAAACAGCAACCCCAGACGATCGTTTCGTCCTTCATTGGGCCTCGTCAGTGAGGTGTAACAGTATTCCTCTAAGCACACTGAGCAAGGAGTCCACGTCTGGTTTCCCCTTTTTCCCATAGGGAGACTAAATACACACAGAGAGAAGCACACTCACAGGAACGAACAACTGGCTCAATACTATTGTTAGCCTGTTCTATGACGATTTACCACCTGGGTGCAGCTTCTTTTTCCTGTAGTATATCAGTCTGATCCCACCTATTACTGTCAGTCCAGAGCCGAAATACCAGGCAATTCCTTTCTGAACAAGGAACACAGCAACCCCAGACGATCGTTTCGGCCTTCATTGGGCCTCGTCAGTGAGGTGTAGCCATATTCTTCTAAGCACACTGAGCAAGGATTCCACGTCTGGTTTCCCCTTTTTCCACTCAGATGCTCAGACTAAAGCCGGCCAGACAATGCTCCCCATGGTCTATTCTCAAGTTTTTATTTGCATTTATTTGTTGGCATGATTGAAGGTGACTGGTCTGAGAACCACAATCAAAAATGATTGCAAAGAAATTCAGTACTGTAATTTGCTTGAAAGCAGAGTTGATTGTGTATACAAAAACTATGAGAAAAAATAGAGAGGGGAGTTCCTGGTGAGGGTCGATGATAGCTGTGTATTAATGAATAATGCTCTTCAGAAAGTTTACTCTGCCAGCTAGATTTTGTAGCAGCCAACTGTACTGATTTTGCCCAGTTTGAACATATATACCCATGGTGCCTTGGGAGTTTGAAGTTATAAATGCTAAATACATTTAGCAAATAACCATAGTATTGAGATTGTTCCCTGCCCCCTTCTAGTTATAGGTGCTGCCATCCATGTTGAAATCTAGCTTGGACTTGTGTTCCAGTGCAGACGTGTTTGCAAATGTACTGCAACTCTCTTTCAAGTACGTGCAGTGAAACCTAGGTTCCAAATTAGCAGCACCCATAATTAAAGGGACATTAAACACTTTGAGATGGTAATATAAAATGATAAATCGTACATATAAAAAAAGTCTGCAATATACTTTTATTATTTATTTTGTCTCATTTTCCTTTAATTTCATTCTGAAATTGTGAGCTTTTCAGTTCCCGTTAGATGTGCAGAACACTGTTATATTCCACACAGCCATTGGCTGCACACTCTAGTGACCTATTTATAACTGTCCCTAATTGGCCACAGCAGAGAAGGTAACTTAAGTTACAACATGGCAGCTCCCATTGTTTTATAGACACCAAAACTTTACACTTATTTTTGACAATATTTAAACAGCTAATGAAACTTTAAATAATACATCTACATTTTATTCTTAGACTAATCTTTTCTTTGAATGCATCATTCTATCTAGCATTTGTTTAGTGCTTAATGTCCCTTTAAAGGAAGGTGCATAAAATATATTTATTGTTTAATATCCCTTTAACTTCAACGTAAAAAGTACAGTTGAATGTAATATTGATATTTGTATTTATTTTTATTTTTTTCAAATTGTATAGATATTATATAAATATACATTTTCTTTATTCTTCATTGAAAGATCCCAACTGTTTTAATACATCATCTAATAGGTTGAGCAAGGTCATCAGAGTTAAAAATACAGTAAATCACAGAATGACGATAGCCTTTCAAATGGAAATTGATGGAGCCACAACTTCTTTGGATCATATGTGGTCAAACACACGAATCCAGCTCCAGCAAATTATATTTAGAAATCATCTGCCATTCATATTCAAACTCATGGAAGCACGAAATCTTCAAGATCAGCTGTGGTAGCTAAAGATAAATGATTTAATGAGCCTTAGAAGATAATCTAATCTTCATGGTCTAGTTAAACACCCAGCACTGTGATCACTAAAAAACAAACTACCTATCTAAAAGGATAAATGTTCTTACGCCGAATTCAACCCAAAAAATCCATTGCGTTCTTCATCACCCACTGGTCTTGTACCAGCCTGACAGAAATTTAATTCGAGCTGGCTCCAGAAAATAATTATTGTATTTTAAGAGTAGTAATCATTGGGCAGCACATGATTGAATGTGTCCATGTCTATTGACTTTTGCTATGATTTATAGCTGTGTTTAGTCGATATTCCCATCGAAATTGTATAATTAATTATAAGTGGTGCTGTCAGGTCTGCACGATGGAGTACCCTGATGAGTATTTGGGAAGATTAAATTTTCCTTAGCTGTACTGAAACCGAGCTTGGGAATTTTCACAGTACGCTGCTTGTTGGATAAAGATGTTTTTCTATGTGTTTAGCAACTGCTTGAGTTCAAGATGCATTGATTTTCTTGCTTATTTTTTTCTATCTGTGCAGCGTGTCTTCACTAATAGTGGAATTTGTGCAGATTTGACAAGACCTGACAAATATTTATTATACACTACATACTTTATCATTGTCCATGGAGAGATTTTGGCCTGTTTTTTTTTTTTTTTACTTTTTTTTTCTTCTTCAGTGCAATTTAGGAGATAGATGTTCAAAATACATAAAATGTTTTTCATACTTATGAAAAATCTATAATAGATCAAATTTTTTTTTAAGGAGCAGGAATGCAATTTTCATTCTGAAAAGCTTCAGATATGTAGTTTGTTATTTGTAGTTGCAACAGGTATAAAAGGCAATGAGATGAAGGGTGTTTGATTATACTTTTTTTTTTCCCCCGTGAGGGAAGTGTAAATACAATTTCCAAAGTCGTTAATATTTGGGATCTACGTGTATGACAATTCTCAAATGAGGCCTTCATTGATTGGTTTGTTTATTGATAACATTTAAGCAATATATTCCTGTTTTTATGCGATTCGGCACATAAGGACGTAAGAAAAAATTGGCAAAACACTTTTTTTTTTTAACTCACAAATGCATCATTACATTCTTTAGGCTGGAAATAAAATTTTGCATATACACTAAGATCATTTATTCAACTCTGATACAGTACTATGGCTACAGAAAAGCAAATCTTTTGAATTATTTGATTTGATGTCTATAGAAGGTAGTTTACCATATGAGTTTAGCGCCACTTTATAATGAATTATAGGATCAAAACACACCCACTCGCAGGGTTTAAAATGCCTTCCAGACTCTTCTCTCCCATTTTTTTTTTTGTTACTGTTCCTAGATCAAGTAGTTGTTTGATAGTGGCCCTCTGATTTATTTTGTATTTGTACCCAGTTTGGGCTTGTACAGTATATAAGCCATTTAAAGTCTTTGGCCATGGTTCAAAATAATTATTTTTCTCAAATCATACCTCTGAACTTTTTATTTTGGTTGCGATGATGTCACATTCAGTAATGTTTGAGGTCATATATGAAGAATAGACACTTATAAAAGAGCAGACTTTTTCTGTCTTTCTTAAAGAGACATGCTATTTTTCTTGTTTTTTCATTATTTAATCTAAATGATGTCACTGGCGATATCAGGGATTTCCCTAAACTATGTCATTTAGGCCTGATTGCCTGTACACCTATTTTATGCAATAAAACAAATATGAATTCCTTGGGTATAGTCAAAACACCTAGAGTAACACTTAACAAAATTGCAAAATTGGACCAGTCTGATATAAACAAATACATTTAACCAATTGCATTGAATTAACATATTCAGATTAATTAAATTATGTTAGTATTGTTTTATCAGATTTTCCTAATGCAAATCAGTTATTGGTTTTATGTAATACACTTTGACACTGAAAACCATTACTGAAGTTCATACCTTGATGTGTATAAGGGTTTTGTGTACAAGATAGTTTTCTAAAGTGATTCTGGAAACACCTTGAGACTTACATGCACAAATCTGAAACCATTGCTAAATTCAGAAATCTGTAATAGCTCACAAGCACCTACTCACATTGAAACCTTCTCCATTAACTGTTATATTATGTCGATATTCTCTAACAGAGAAATAAGGGTCCTCCTTTGAGGCACAATGAAGAAAGGGGTGAATCCAAAGATTACATTATGTTAATTTATTATATTGTGATAAAGGTTTTTTATGCTTATCTTGCTGTGCATGACAGATGAACAGATGAACATATTTCTATTTTTAGATTTAAGGTGGGAGGATAAATCTTTATATGTTATTGAAAACATTCTAGTTCATTTTGTAAGAAAAAAAATAGGCTTAGCTATTTATCTGTATTTTTACATTTGAATAGAACAACAAATGTTCCTCTTGACATTTGTTCTGCCCTTCAAATATTATAAACCATTGAAATATTACATTTTAGTTTTAAAGTCTTATGAGAATCAAGATTCAGAATGCAAACAGCTTCCCAATTTAATTCTATTATAAAAGTTGCTTTGTTTTCTTGGTATCCTTTGTTGAAAAATAAAGCTTGGCAGGTTGATAGGAGCTTAGGAGCATGCACGTGTCCTTAGTATTCTATACCAGCATTGTTTACAACTATGTTTAACATTGCCATGAACATTTTTGCAAATACTGCCGCCAGGTGGCTAAATACGTGCACGCTCCCGAGCTCACCTAGGATTACTTATTAATAAAGGATACCAAGTGAACTAAACAAAACTGATGATATAAGCAAACTGGAAAGTTGTTTAAAACTTCATGTTCTATCCAATTTACATGTAAGCTTAATTTTGATTTGTCAGACGTCCAACATAAATTTAGAATTAACAACTGCTTCCATCATTTGTTATTTATTATATGTATGTGCCAAAACATTTATCCATTCCTACAACAAAAATGTATTTTTTTTCTACATTGTTTCAAAATGAATATTTTTTTAGTCATTAGAAACATTTTTGTTATTTTAACATCCACAAAATGCAAATACTCTACATCCCTAATGTATGGTTATGCTTATAACCACATTTATATCAATTAACTGTAACCTTAACTTATAAGTCTGTTTTCATTTAGTAAAAATATATTTAATCATGTTGCAAGTTGTCATCTGCAATATTTGTTCTGCAATTCACTTAGATGGTTCTCTATGGTTAATATTGACATATATATACTAATTATCTCTGTAAAGTAACTGTACCATCTTTATTTATGCTGACAAGTAATTCTGCTGTACATTAAACAACATTTCCTGCTAGACACTGCAAAGGGTCAATTGAAGAACTGTCAGGGGGCAATTAGAAGCTTAGTTTAGTTGTCATGTTCTGTAGAAATGGACAGATTGCTTTGTTCAGATCTATTTATGTCAGATGCCCTGCAGGAGAATGTAATGGCTTATCTGTATATCCATTTATCTGAGGGATGGCGCTTGCATTGCACATGAAAAATACAGCAACATTATTTTATTACAGACATTTATATCAATAGCGTGTGCTAAAAATTATCTACATCTTGCGCAGTTATCTATATTGAGCAGTTAGTACTTTATTACTGCATTTTATCTCCATCAGGTAAAACATTATCAAGTGCAGCATTTCCTCAAACTAATTCAGCCACAGAGCTTATGTATACGTTTTTATTTTTTTTGGTCTTTCAAAGTATCCATGCAAACCTTAAAATGTATTTAAAGGCACATGAAACAGGTTTTTTTTTTGTCATGATTTAGGTAGAACATACAATTTTAAACAACTTTCCAGTTTACTTCTATTTTCAAATTTAATTTCAACTTCATTTTTCAACTTCAAATTTCAACTTCATTCACTTGGTATCTTTTGTTGAAGGAGCAGCAATGCACTACTGGGAGCTACCTGTACCTGTACACATGTGAGCCAATGACAAGAGGCATGTATATGCAACCACCTATCTGCAGCTATCTCCCAGTAGTGCATTGTTGCTCCTGTACATACCTGTATGAAGCAAATGACATAACGCAAGTAAATTGGAAAGTTGTTTAAAATGTTGTACTCTATCTGTATCATGAAAGTTTAATTTCCATTTTACTGTCCTTTAAAATAGTGGGCTTAATGTAATCATAGAGACATGGTCTATCATCATCATCTGATGCCATTACTTTTACCTTTAATTTAACTCCAACAGCCCCATATGTGGTTCTGACCCATCTAATCATTATGGTATCTGGGATCTGATAGAATATATGTGGAATTTTGCACATAGAGTTGCACGAGCATAGGCATTTTAACAAATAGGCATACTGGGCATCTTAAAGAGATATTAAAACCACAGTTTTTCATGATTCAGATAGTGCAACAATAAATCAAAAGTAATCTGATAATATTATGAGTTAGGATTTTGACATGGGATAGGGCTAGATAGGAGTAATTTGTTAAAGGGATATTAAACCCAATTTTTTTCTTTTATGATTCAGACAGAGCAGCGATTTTAATTAACTTTCTAATTTACTCCTATTATCAATTTTTCTTTGTTCTCTTGGTATCTTTATTTGAAAAGGCAGGAATGTAAGTTTAGGAGTCAGACCATTTTTTATTAAGCACCTGAGTAGCGTTTGCTGATTGGTGGCTACATTTAGCTCTACTCAGGTGCTGAACCAGAAAATAAGCCAGCTCTTAAGCTTACATTCCTGATTTTCAAATAAAGATACAAAGATAACAAAGAAAAATTGATAATAGGAGTAAATTAGAAAATTGCTTTAAATTGCACGCTCTATCTGAACCACAAAAGAAAAAAATTGGGTTTAATATCCCTTTAACAAATTACTCCTATCTAACCCTATCCCATGTCAAAATCCTAACTCATAATATTATTAGATTACTGCTATCTATAGCCCTTAACAGAGGGGTAAATGCTAGTTTTCTTGGCCAACTTTTCACATGGCTTAAAGGAACATAACTACAAAAAGAAAATGCTCTAATGTCTTAGATAATTTTATTGTTGCACTATTGTTTGTATATAACTATGTGTTTACCCCCTGCAAAGGAGCAGCAGTGCAAAACTAAAACATAGCTAAACACACTATTGTGTCTGTTAAGGAAAAAGTACAAGAAAAGAGCGCATTCACCACTCAGTCACTGTATTTAATATACAAATATCACACAGATAAAATGCACTCACCAAAAGTACAACATGAATATGCAAATCAAAACAGAGGAGAAGTCTACTATTGATGCATGACCATACTATGCCCATGTCCTCTAGTCTCAGTAGGTGAAAAATAGCCATATTTGTTAGGTCCAATTATGAACGTGGATCGAGGTGTGTGCATCAGTAGATGGTTGCCCAAATAAAGATGACTAAACTTCACCGTTTTTCCCCTACGCGTTTCGTCTACAGCTTCACAGACTTTCTCAAGGGTATGCTATTAGCCTCCCATTGGAGGAGCAACGTAATGAGTTACAACCAATTTGACAGGAAGAAGTAAAGCCGGCATATCCAATTCGAACAGCATGCTCTTGAGAAAGTCAGTGAAGCTGCAGACGAAACGCGTAGGAGAATAAAGGACAAGTTTAGGAATCTTTATTTGGTCAACCATCTACTGATGCCCACACCTCTCTCCACGTTCATAATTGGAACTAACAAATACGGCTATTTTTCACCTGCTGAGAGACAAGAGAACGTGGGTGTAGTATGATCATGCATCGATAGTGGACTTTTCATCTGTTTTGATGGGCATATTCATGTTGCACTTTTAGTGAGTGCATTTTATCTTTGTGATATTTGTATATTAAATACGGTGACTTTGAGTCGTGGATGCGTTCTTTTCTTGTACTTTCTCCTTAACAGATGCTTCGTTTTGAGAGCTGCTTCTAGATATTTCAGAGCGATATTGTGTTGAACTCTTCCGCTATACAGGAAGAAAGCTATCTACTGGCTATATCCTTCGATCAAGCAATTTATGAGACTAATTTCTGTGTACTTAACCAAAACGGAAAGGTTTATATGAGATTTTTTTTTAATAGTTTTTATATCCACTCTGTTTAAATATATAAGGGGTTTAAAGAGAGCTTTTTGCAATCTGTATAGCTGAACACACCTGGTGAACTAATGGCAAGAGGCATATGTGTGTAGCCACCAATCACCAGCTAGCTCCTAATAGTGCAGACACTTTGTGGAATTTTGACCATGCAGGATTGATAATAAAGTATTTTTGTTTTTTTAATTTGCTCTCTTGAAGTGCAAGTTATTTTTGTGCCTTTTCCTAATAGTGCATTGCTGCCCCTGTTATGGATTTCAACAAAGTAAATCATACGGACAAAATTCATTAGAATGTTGTTTAAAGGGACATGAAACCCAAAACTTTTCTTTCATGATTTAGGTAGAACATTCAATTTTAAACAGCTTTCAGGTTTACTTCTATTATTAAATTTGCTTCATTCTCTTGGTTTCATTTGTTGAAGGAACAGCAATGCACTACTTGTTTCTAACTGAACACAATGACAATCGGTATATATGCAGCCACCAATCAGCTGCTGGAACCTAGGTTCTTTGCTGCTCCTAAGCTTTCCAAGATAAACCTTTTAGCGAAGGATAACAAGAGAAGGAAGCAAATTAAATCATCAAAGTAAATTGGAAAGTTTTTTAAAATTGTATGTTTTGTCTGAATCACAAATGTCTAATTATGACTTTACTGTCCCTTTAAATTTGTGTGGTCTGTCTGAACATGAAAGTTTAATTTTGACTCTCATGTCCCTTTAACATGGTGCACAGAGTGATGTTCATATGTGTACCCATTTAAATCCATAGATACCAGGTTTTCAACAGTTCTGAGACAACTTCTTGCCTTTTAAAGGGATAGAAAGGTCAAATAGTACATGTGCATAAGTGCATTTCAATTTTAAACTTTATAAAAAAAATTGCAAATACTTCCATTATCAAAATGCGTCTAATAAAAGTTCTTACTGTTTTTCTTCAGCATAAGCACATATTCTGTGAGGGTCCATGCACCAGTGTTCAAACAACACACCTGTTTATGTAAAAGAGCTTCAGAAATAAAATCTGTTTAGATTTCATGTAATAATAACAGGAAGTGCATGTTTGTGCACAACTGATTATTCTCACTAGCTGATAGAGAGCACGCTACGTTATTTAGCACATAAAATTGTATCTAAAAAAAAAATGCACTGAGTTTGAAACATTCTCTTAGATGGAAAAGAGAAAATATTTTGTGTCCAATTCTCCTTCAAACAGAAACACCTTGCAGTACATGAACATACTAGACGAGTGTGAAAGCTTTCTGAATTCATTAACAACTCATTTGCTGCAGTTGTTTTTTCATAAAAAAAAAACTTTCCCGCCACTTGCCCTATTTGAAAGAGCCAATTGGACTTGTTACTGTAATATACACCGCTTGCCACTGCCTTTATGTTGGTAACTGTTACAATTCTGAAGCCAATTAGGGACAGATATGTAGCAGCGTTAAGCTTTATCTAGTTACAATTAAACAGTTTATATTACAATCTCACAATGTTTCATTTCTCCTTTAAGTTGCGTTTGATTTACACAGCTCTAGAAGGCCTTTCAATTGGCAGTGGGTTCCTGGCCCGAGGTTTAGATGCTATAACTGGAATACTGCCTAAGATAACAGCAGTCTAACTGTGCAATCATCATTTTATGGGCAGCTAATAGATGAAGGGGTTCAGAGAATTAATTTCCCCCTTGTCCACTTATCTCATGCAGTGGACACCGGGGAGTGCAGATTTTTTAGCCCTTTTTTCCCAGATAAACTTTAATTTCATGAGTGTATCTAATAGACTTCTGTCTTTTATACAGCATGTACAGTATCTCTCTGATCATAAACCTCATTATTCTGTTGTTGGGCAACTGAATTAGATTTAAATGCGGACTACTGCTGTAAAGTATAATAATAAATAATAATTTATAAGTTAAAACAACATTTAGTCTCCTGTATTTTCAGAAATATAGGCTGCATTTTCTTATTTCTATAATAAACATGTTTTAAAGGGACATTAATGTAAAACATAAATAAATACAATTTGCTCAATTAAATACAATGAAAGTGTAATGTAAAAAAAAAAAAAATTCTCACAATGTATAATTTGTCATTTTTTAGGAAATTAATGTTTCTTCAAAGGGACATGAAACCCAAAAATTTTATTTCATGATTCTGATGGAGAATATAATTTAAAACAACATTCCAATTTACTTCTATTATCTAATTTGCATCATTCTTTAGATATTCTTTGTTGAAAAAATAGCAATGCACATGGCTGAGCCAATCACATGAGACATCTATATGCAGCCACCAATCAGCAGCTACTGAGCCTATTTAGATGTGCTTTTCAACAAAGGATATCAAGGGAATGAAGCAAAATAGATAATAGAAGTAAATTCAAAAGTTGTTTAAAATCGCATGCTCTTTCCAAATCGTGAAAGAAAAAAATTGGGTTTAGTGTCCCTTTAAGATGGTACAAGAGATAGCTTTGATATTTAAAGGACTACTAAATACAGTATAATTGAATAATTGAAAAATATGCAATAAAAAGACCATGCAATAGCACTTTGAATTAGAAATGAGCAGTAGAATATTTGCAAATTTCAAAGTTAATCCATTTTCCCTCCCCTGTATCATGTGACAGGCATCAGCCAATAACAAAATGCATATAAGTATATACTGTGCACTTTTGCACATGCTCAGTAGTAGCTGGAGCCTCAGAAAGTGTGCATATAAAAATAGTGTACATGTTTTGATAATGGAAGTATATTGTAAAGTTTTTTTTAAATTGTATGTTTTATCTGAATCAAGAAATGTTCATTTTAGTCGCCCTTTAAACCCTTAATGGCCAGCACCGTACCCTGTACAGTGCCAATGTCCTGGGCTGTTAGTGCACTTCTGGGTGCTGTGGCAGTGTGCTCACGCTACTTCTTCATGCATCAGAAGTGAGGTAGTGCAGAAATCGCATAAAGGAGGCACCGCAGGCTAGCGATAACAGGGACAGGGTGTCCCTGTGATCCCATGCCTGTTAGGGGGGTGCCTCCATTCATGAGATAAACGCTGCAATCTGCATGTATCTCATACTGCTGCTGGAAGTCTGCACATCAGGATAGCCAGCAGCAGTAGAGTAACTGTCAAAAATGACAGTTTTGTGTATACAATAACTGTAACAGCAAGTCACATTGATTGTGAACTTAAAATGTATCCCAGATACTAGCATGCCCCAGTGCATTCTGGTATCAGGCTCAGTGGCCAATCACTGGATGACTCAGTAGTGAGGCATCCAGTGATTCACCACCTGTCCAGCTACCCTATAATAAACAGATTCCCTTAGTCAGTGGGCTCATCACATTGTATCTTCCAATCTTGCTGATGTCGGCAAAACAGCACTATATCTGGATGCCTTCGGACGAGTGGCTTGCAGTACTAGCACAGCTTTGCCGCTGTCGGTGATGCTGCGCTAGTTAAACCCTTAACAACCACAGATGTACAGGGTATATCGTTCATTAAGGGTTAAAGTGTGGAATGTTGGATTACTTGGCAATAAAGGGCAAATGCACAAAAAGGGGCCTATAGTCATGTGATCAGCCAGTCACAGTGATCACATGTCAAAAATGACAAGCCATTGCTTTTTAACAATGGCTTGTCTTGCTCCCAACCCTTCTGCCCCACATATGGAAAGAAAAGTGTAACATTAATTTTAATAAAGTGTTTTATGTATTTTTTTTTAAATACATTTTATTTTAATAGTTTTTTGTAAATATAATTTTATTTTAATAAAGTGCTCTTTGTGTTTTTACTAAATTTTATTTTTTGCCCTTGGCAATAAAAGGGTTAAACATGTGTCAAAATACCTCTAGATATTTAGCTTACAGTCCAAACAAAGCAAATTGTAGCGCAAGACCAATAATTCCATCTTTGTATTATTTTGTATTTATTTGCTATAAATTACTTGGAAACATAAACATACTACTGTATGTGGTATTCCCAAAATCAGGACAATATAGTGAATTTATTTGGAGATATTTTTCTTTAGCTACACTAGTTATGTAGAAATGGTTATAAAGAGACATGCAAAGAAAGCCCCCCCCCCCCAATTTTCAATATTAAATTCCTATATATTGTTATTTTATCATCTCATATAGGGTATCACTAGAACGCCCTGTTTGTCTGTTAAAAACTGGAGACTGGACAATTAAGGTGAAACCAAGACTGCTAAAATCGTATCTTTTAAGCATGGAAACTGTAAAAAAAAATCTTGGTCCTTAAAGGGATACTAAACCCATTTTTTTTATTTCATGATTCAGATAGAGCTTGTAAATATTTCTAATTTACTCCTATTGAATTCAATTGAAAAAGCAGGAATCTAAGCTAAGGAGCCTGGCCATTTTTGGTTAAATTTAGCCACCAATCAGCAAGCGCTACCCAGGTTCTGAACCAAAAATGGGCCAGCTCCTAACCTTACAGTCTTTCTTTTCAAATAGAGATTCAAAGAGAATGAAGAAATAATAATAGGAATAATTTAGAAAGTTGGTTAAAATTGCTGCTCTGTCTGAATCATGAAATAAAAAAAATTGGGGTTAGTATCCCTTTAAAGGGTTAATTAAGCATCAAGAAATAGTTTTAAATACACAATTACCTATGTATAGTACAACTATTTTATTTCAAAACAAAATAATTCTTCAATGTTTTCATCAGTGTTGCCCTATGCGCTACCAATCATTATAGTATCCCCGTGATTCTTAATGTCTCCAGTTTCATTAAGTGCAGTTAAAAGACTTTGCAATACTTTTTCATTATGTATTTTGTTGTTTTTGTAAAGGGACATGAAACCCATTTTTTTTTTCTATCATGAATCAAATAGAGCATGACATTTTAAATAACTTTCTAATTTATTAATATTATCTAATTTCTTTTGTTCTTTTGTATCTTTCGTTGAAAACTATACCTAGGTAGACGTTGCTGACTGGTGGCTGCACATATATGCCTCTTGTCATTGGCTTTCAGCTAGCTCCCATTACTACACTTTCAATAAAAGATACCAAAGATACCAAGAGAATGAAACAAATTCAATATTAGCAGTAAATTGGAAAATTGTTTGCAATTGTATGATCTATCTGAAACATGAGCTAATTATTTTGGTTTCATGTCCCTTTAAGTACCGCTAAGGTTCTATAAAGTAATGAGCATTACTAAGTTTAAACTTAAACTTTCCCCTTTATCTCTTCTGCTGAGTACAATTAGGGGCAGATATAAAATAGGCAAATAAAGAGAGAGTGCAAACAAGGTTGTGCATAACATAGGATTGTTAAAGTAATTATCTAACAGGGTTTCCACACAGCCTTGTTTGCACAATTTTTTCCCATCCTAATGGGAGGAGAGTCCACTGCTTCATTCATTACTTGTGGGAATTAAGAACCTGGCTACCAGGAGGAGGCAAAGACACCCAAGCCAAATGCTCAAATACCTCCCCCACTCCCCTCATCCCCCAGTCATTCTCTGCCTTTCATCACAGGAGGTTGGCAGAGAAGTGTCAGAAGATTCTGAGTAGTCTCTTATGGAGGGTAGTACTCTTCACAATGGGACTGAAGTTTTAAGTAGTCCTGTCAGCCTCTCAGTCAGAGCATGGGTGAAAGTTAGAGTCCGGAGATGCAAGGGCAGTTCTTCTACGAAACCATCCCAATCAATGGAGTTGTGAGGTTCCGTCCCTAAAAGAATGGCGCTATCTTCACCCTTGCTAAACATGTTACTATCCCGGTTGAGGATAGCTGTTCGTTTTAAGTGCCCATGGATAAAGGATGGAAACTCTGTTAAGACAGTTGTTTTCAACATACAGGATATTTGTTTGAACCGGAGGCGGCCGTTGCCGCGGTTGCAGGAGAAAATACCTTCTGGTGTGACTCCTTATAAGATTGATCGGGGTTAAGAGATCCCCTTGACGTTACTCAGGAAAGATTTACGGCCTTGAGGGTTGCTAATTCTTTTTATCTGTGATGCTATTAGGCAGATTATTCGCCTAAATGCTAAGCCTTTTCTGTTCAGGCCCGTCGGGCTCTGGCTGAAGTCATGGTCTACGGATATGACTTCTAAGTCTAGACTTCTTTCCCTCCCCTTTAAGGGAATAACTTTGTTTGGTCCAGACTTGGACTCAATTATTTCCATGGTCACAGGGGGCAAGGGTGCCCTTCTACCGCAAGAGAATATGAACGAGTCTAAGGACAATTTTCATTCTTTTCGTTTTGATAAAGCCCATGTCAGCAGTCCTCCGCTAAGCCCGAGCAAACCAAGAGCTCTTGGACAATGGCTCAGTCCTGGAATAAATCCAAGCAGAGCAAGAAGCCCGCCGAGTCTAAGTCTTCATGAATGGGCGGTCCCCAGTCCTCTTCTGGATCGTGTAGGACTATCGCTCTTTTCAGTCGCTTGGTTCAGGGACATGCAGGATCCATGGGTCCTGAAGGTCATAGCTCAGGGTCTCAAGATAGCTTTCAAGTTTCTGCCACCCAAGGGCAGTTCAGCCTTTCTGGGGTGTGTACGGGATCTATTCTCTTAGGAGTTATTGTCCCGGTGCCTATCGCAGTGAGAGGTTAGGGATACTATTCAAACCTTTTTGTGGTTCCAAAGAAGGAGGGAAATTTCTGTCCGATTTGGACCTGATGTGCTTAAACAAGTTTTTAAATATCCCCTCGTTCAAAAGGGAGACAAATGGTCCATTCTTCCCCTCGTTTGAGAAGGGCAGTTAATGACCACGATAGATCTGAAGGATGCTCCCTTCACGGAGCAATCCTTAAGGACCACTTCCAGTTCCTAGGGTTTGCGTTCCTGGACCAGCACTTCCAGTTTATTGATCTTCTGTTTGGTCTAGCTGGTATAGTGGGGAACATAACTGCCTTCCAAGTAGCTGACCCGGGGTTGATCCCGGCCAACGCGGCATTCTCCAAGAAGTTTTTCGGAGAGTGTACCATTCGGAATTTCTCCTCTGTCTTCTTCGATCCCATGGATGGAAGATAAATCTAGAGTGGTTTCTTGTATCGAGTACCAGGGTGTAATTCCCGGGTACTATAATAGTCTCCATAGACATAAGAATTTTTCTAACAGACCAGAGACATTGCAAGCTAGCTTCAACATGTCTTGCCCTCCAGACCTCCTTAAAGGGCCACTGTAAGTAAATATTTTCTATGCCTGTTACTCACTAACTACCCCAAATACGCTTTTTATCAATAGCATTTCATTAACATATCTCTACCGTATATCAGAAATCTTGTCTGCAAATTTAATTGTTTTCCAAACCCACTCCGTGGGTATCCTTTGGTTTCAAAATGGCGCTTTAAACACAAAGTTATTGGTTTAAGTATTTTGAACACGCAGTGCTGAAAATAGTGGGCAGGATAACGTTACATCATCGGCGAATAAAAGATATAACTTTTAGAACGTTATCCTCAGGCAGAGCTAACAGATGCATTAGTGGTGCCTTGGAGGTTCAATCTAATTTATATTTTATGGCCGTTACCACTACTTCCTAGTGTAGTGGCTCGAATCAAGCAGGCGTCAGTGATACTGATTGCTCCATCTAACTAACTACCCCAAATACGCTTTTTATCAATAGCATTTCATTAACATATCTCTACCGTATATCAGAAATCTTGTCTGCAAATTTAATTGTTTTCCAAACCCACTCCATGGGTATCCTTTGGTCTGTACCAATCTGTTTACAATACCTAGGTTTCAAAATGGCGCTTTAAACACAAAGTTATTGGTTTAAGTATTTTGAACACGCAGTGCTGAAAATAGTGGGCAGGATAACTTTTAGAACGTTATGAAACTTCGTTTTGGAGAAAATATAGGTCAGTAGGTTTTAATTAATGTTTATTAACTTTAATATGTTAGTTGTTTAGCTTAAAAATTATAACAGAAAGTAATCCTTTAATGCCATCTATGGCTCGGTGTATGGAGGTGATTGGTCTCATGGTGTCCAGCATGGACATCATTTCCTTGCCAGGTTTCACCTCAGACTGTTACAACTGCGCATGCTGAAGCAGTGGAACGGCGATCATTCGGATCTGTCTCAACAGATTTCTCTGGACAACAGATCGAGAGAATAGTTCTCTGGGGTTTTTGTCCGGATCACTTGTCCCAAGGGATGTCTGTCTCAAGACCATCATGGGTGATTGTGACTATGATTGCGAGTCTGTCTGGAAGGGCCTATGGACTCAGGAGGAAACGCTCCTTCCTGATCGCATTTTGGATCTTCGGGCAATATACAATGCTCTGAAGGCTTGGCCTTTGCTGGGTTCGTCCCAGTTTATCAGATTCCAATCAGACAATACATCCTCGGTGGCTTATATCAACCATCAGGGGGGAACAAGAAGCTCCCTAGCTATGAGGTAAGTATCTCGGATTCTGGAGTGGGCGGAGACCCACATTTGTTCGCTGTCAGCGATCCACATTCCGGGTGTGGACAACTGGCAAGGGGATTTTCTCAGCAGACAATACTTTAATCTGGGGGATTGGTCTCTCCATCCCGAGTGTTTGCAGAGATTTGCAAGAGGAAGATCTTATAACGTCTCATTACCTAGTTACCCAGATATGGGTCGAGGTACAGGGATCCTCAGGCAGAGCTAACAGATGCATTAGTGGTGCCTTGGAGGTTCAATCAAATTTATATTTTACGGCTGTTACCACTACTTCCTAGTGTAGTGGCTTGAATCAAGCAGGCGTCAGTGATACTGATTGCTCCATCTTGGCCGCGAAGGATATGGTTTGCGGACTAGTGGGGATGTCGTTATCTCCTCCATGGAAGTTACCTTGTCACAGGGTTCTGCTGACCATGTTCTTTTTGTTCATCTATGTCTAGATTTCTGAGGCTGACTGCTTGGAGATTGAATGCTTAGTCCTAGCCAAGAGAGGGTTGGTTGAGAGTGTTATTTTTACTCTCACTCAAGCTCATAGCTGGTTGCTCGTCGCATCTATCATAAGGTGTGGAGGACCTACTTATTCTGTTCTCCAGGATAAACTGGAGAAGGGCTTTTCTACAAGTCCCCTGAGGGGTCAGATTTCAGCCCTATCTGTGTTACTGCACAAGAGGTTCGCTAAGAGCTTCCTGATGTGCAGACACTTGTTAAGGCTCTGCTAAAATCAGACCTGTGTTTAGATCTATTGCTCCTCCTTGGAGTTTAAATCTTGTTCTTTAGGTTTTGCACGGGCTCCGTTGGATCCTATGCATGACGTAGACATTAAACAATGTCTTGGAAGGTTCCTTTTCTACGGGCTATTGCTTCTGCGCACAAAGTATCTGTGATTACTGCTTTGCAATGCGTCCCTCCTTATCTGGCTTTCCATGCTGATAAGGTTGTTCTACGAATCAAGTTAGGTTTTCTTCCTAAGGTTTTGTCAATTCACAACACCAATCAAGAGATTATGGTTCCTTTCAACATAATTCTGGCTGTGGTATGTGCCTTGAAGTCCTATCTTCAGGCTACGTAGGAATTTAGACAAACTTCTTTATCTGTTTGTTCTCTTTCCGGGAAGCGTTGGGGGTCAGAGGGCCTCTTCGACTTCCTTATCTTTTGGCTGATGAGTCTTCTCAGTTTCGCATTTAGACGGGGGGACATAAGCCTCCTCTGAGGATTACGTCTCATTCTGGGCCTTTAAGAACGAGGCTTCTATGGAGCAGATTTGTAAGGCAGATACTTGGTCCTCTTTACATTCTTTTGCAACATTTTACATATTTGTAAATATCAATATAGGGTCCTCCTCCTTTTACCCTCCCATTTTCTTCATTCAGTGTACTCTAGAGCTTGGGTATTTTTCCCCACAAATAATGAATGAAGCAGTGGACTCTCCTCGCATTAAGATGGAAAATATAAATTATGCTTACCTGATAATTTCATTTCCATCTGTGGGAGGAGAGTCCACTCACCCGCCCGTTTCTCCGGGGGGCGGACCTAAATTTTATATTGTTCTTCTGGCACACCATTTATACCCTGATATTTCTCCTACTGTTCCTTGTTCCCTTGGCAGAATGACTGGGGGATGAGGGGAGTGGGGGAGGTATTTGAGCTTTTGGCTGGGGTGTGTCTGCCTCCTCCTGGTGGCCAGGTTCTTAATTCCCACAAGTAATGAATGAAGCAGTGGACTCTCCTCATACAGATGGAAATGAAATGATCAGGTAAGCATAATTTATGTTATTGCATGTTTTATATGTTTCTGCTTGTCCTCTATGGAAGAGATAGATAAGGGAGAAAACTTACATTTAAACACGCTGGATCCCCATTATTTTATAGAAACTAAAGTACTTTATAGAAGATACACCTTTACATATATATCTTTAATATTTACACAACTAATCTAACTGTAAAAAAATATGGGCTCCTCCAAATAAGGAAAGTGGTGAGTAAAGTTTGACCATTGAAAACCTACTGCAGCAAGCAAGGTGGTAATTAATTCTAATGTCTTTCAGACTCTGCTGGTATTTTAATCTATTGGAATACTGCAGAATTGTTTTGTAATTTCCAGGTGTTAAATATCCCTTTAAGATATTTAAACTAATAACTTCTTACCTCTTGACACTGTGATAATATTATATCTTCCTGCATATATCCCCTCTGTTTCCGGGGTGTTCTCTCTCTGCTTTTAGTCTTGAACCTAATTTCCCTTCCACAGCTGTGAATTCTCTGGTGGACGCTGTAGATGGATTTGATAAATGCTGCTAATATCACCTCCTGATCTAACAATGCTCTGACTTTGGTCTGCAGGTCCTGATGAGTAATTGCTGTTGTTCTACTCCAATGACTGAATTAAGTTGCCCTGTTATAAAGGGTTCATACTACAGTGATTTTAGCCCAGGCAGCTCATGGCCACGTCCCAGTGGACAGTGACCTTTTGCTGGGTATCTTTCTACTTCTAGATAAAATAGCCTAAATTGTTTTCTATTGACTGAGGTTTCTTACATTGTGTATAAATCTATCACACAGACTTAACACGGTGATACCAAACCAGTGATACAAGTTCAAGATTTGCTCAGTTTTAAGCACTAAGATTTGAATTAAAAATACATTCCCCAGCAAACAAATAATGTTATTTGTTATATTGTTAATTTATTTATTTTATTTTTAAAGGGGCAGTATACGCTAATTTTCATTTAATTGCATGTAATAGACAGTAAGAATAATATGCACAGATACTGATATAAAAAGCCAGTGTAAAACCTTTTAAAAACTTACTTAGAAGCTCCCAATTTAACACTGTTAATGAGATAAGCCTGGGACACCTACTGAAAGGGGCTGATAGAGGAAACTCCCCCCTCCCCTGCAAATGAAAGACCCATTATACAAAGAGAAGCAGTCTGAAGTCTGTATACATCAGTAAACATCTAAAACTTCAGGGCTTGGTTAGGAGTCTGAAAATCAGCAAAATGTTATTTACAAATAAGCAAAACTATAAATTTTTACCAAAACACACATAGATGGGCTATATAAATGGATCATCTGCAAAATATTTATGTAAAGACAAATCTAGTGTACAATGCCCCTTATGAGATTTAAGTTCTTTTTAATAAGAGCTATTTAGAGTATGGTTTCTACTATAATTTTATAAGCAGCAGAGGGATTTCTGGCTGCCATTTTTTGTGAGAGTTTGTCTTTACAAGGATAGAAGACACATACTAACACAGCTATGTTTGCAGTTAGAAGTAACAATATGAAGCAGAATTAGTACTACAGAGTAGAACAAGTTAATGTCTGATATTTTAGTCTATGACATAATTACTAACAGGCCTTTTGCAAGGTTCTGCCCACAGATCTCATCTTTAAATGATTAGTTAGAAACCTGATAGAAAAGTAAAATCTCAATCAATGCACAATATCAGTAGATACTAAGAGATATATAATTGTTGTATTGAAAATTAGCAAATCTAGGCAAGTATCCCCACTTGCTTTATCCCAGAAGTACTCTCGATCCATTGTTACCGATGCAACTGGGTAAGATTTGCAAATTAGATATACAATATCTCATGTTTTTTTGCTTTCAAGTTTGGATTTAAGTGCAGGAATCCCCTTTATTGGGTTGGATACAGCAAGAGAAACCACTTCTGGACAACTGTTGTGGAGTTTTTTTGGCTTTTATCAGCAGAAGATAGGTTTACCTTGCTGCTTGGTGAAGCTTCTTTCCAGAGAAAAAGCAATGCTAATTTGAGTTATGGTGGAGATAAATTTTGAAACTGTTTAATGATCATCAAATTAAATTTAATTTGCAATTGCTGGAGGTTTTGCTGTATTAGCTTTTGTATTGATTTACCAAAATAAGATAAAATTAAACTTAAAGGGATACTAAACTGCAAAATTTTATTTTATGATTTAGATAGAAAATACAATTTTAAACAACTTCCCAATTTAATTCTATTATCAAATTTTTTTCATTCTCTTGTTATCCATTGCTGAAGGGACAGCATTGCACTACTGACAGGAAGCTGAAAATATCTACTTAGCCAATCACAAGAGACAAATGTGTGCAGGCACCAATTAGCAGCAGCTCCCACTAGTGTATGATATGTGCGTATTCATTTTTTTCACAAGGGATACTAAGAGAACTGAGCACATTTGAAAATAGAAGTGAATTTAAAAGTGTCTTAAAATGACATGCTCTATCTGAATCATGCAAGTTTAATTTTGACTTTCCTATACCTTTAAACAATATTTTCTATGTTTACTTGAAATAATCTATAAAAAAGGGACATTCTTGTATAATAGTGAAATTATTTTGCAAGGGGGTTAACACAAATATAAAATTGTTCTTCAGACTCAATTCAATGCCACTTAAAGGGACAGTATACACCATTTTCATATAACTGCATGTAATTGACACTACTAAAAAAAGAATACTATGCACAGATACTGATATAAAAATCCAGTATAAAACTGTTTAAAAACGTACTTAGAAGCTCCCAGTTTAGCTCTGTTGAAAAGTTTAACTGCAACACCCACTGCAAGTGGGTGTATAGAAAAACAACAGACACTCACCCCCTCCCCCTTTCTCTGCATATGAAAATACTCTTTACACAAACAGGAACAAGCTGGAGTAGGTATACATCAGTATACTTCTAAAACGTTGGGGCTTGGTTATGAGTCTGAAAAACAGTGCAATGTTATTTAAAAATAAACAAAACTATACATTTTGAAAAACAAACAAACCTGTATAGGCTGTATAAATAGATCATCTATATATCTACATTTATGCAAAGAAAAATCTAGTGTATAATGTCCCTTTAAGCCAATTAGTAATGGCATATTTAACTATGCACCAAACACTGGTTATGTTCTGGCACAGGAGCACGCCTGGTATGCAACTTTAACTATGTTTACCCAATTTTCTAATGAGAAACATATAACGAGAAATTAGAATACAAAGTCGTTTTAATTCTTATAAAAATAGTAATTTTTTTTTTTTTTTTTTTTTTTTTTTTTATTTTAAATAAGTTTTTATTAATAAGTGGGGTACATAAACCAAAAAACAACACAAATAGCATTTGACATAAATCGAAATGAGGTTACACGCTGTCAAGTAGAGGAGGAATGAGTTACAATCAGGAACAATGCATCTAGGATAAAACTCATAAACATAATAAAGATATTGCCTAATGCGTGCCGAATATATCTGTTGTGATGTTTTGGTCATTCTAAGGAACCATTAAAGTTTCATATTTTAATTAAAGTATCGCAGTGTATGCCATACTTAAGATGTCTGACAGTCATGTGCGAAAACTAATAGGTGTTCATAATAAATATGTATGATAGGTGGAGTGCGAGGATCTACTCTATATATCCTCACATGAAAAAGGGGGGGGGGGGGTAGGGGAAAGGGAAGGAATCAGAGGTGGGAGGGGGGGGGGGGGGAATTTTGTGTCTCGGTATCTCAGCTCAGTAACAGCGGGGCACATCCCGCAGGACGACTAGGGACCCAGCCAGAACAGGCCAACAATGGCCAAGGGAAGGGGGAGTTACGTAGCCAATTTAAGGAGTGTTTCCCAAGGTTCCCATATCTGACTAAAGATAGCAGATTGGTTGTGTATGCGGAAGACATAGTCTTCCATTGATTTGATGTAGTGCAAATGGTCAACCACTGCTTGCCATCGTGGGGGCTGTTGTTTCTTCCAGTTTCTGGCTATCAGCATCTTTACAGATGTCAGCAGGTAGACCAACAGATATCTCTTATATTTCGGAATCTTTTTTATCCCTATATGTAAAAGGGCTAGGCTCGGGGCATCAGGTGTCGGGAGCTCCAGTGCTGCGCAAATCGCAGAGGTCTTAGACCAGAGCGGTCTCAGTCGATCACACGACCACCACACATGTAGTGGTGTGCCAATCTCGCCACATTCTCTCCAACACAGGGGAGAGTGGCTAGGGTATATAGTGCGAAGCTTGGTCGGCACCAGGTGCCATCTGGTAATGATCTTGAAGTAAAGTTCGTATAGAGTGACACAATGGAGAGCAGCTTTGGTTAGTTGTATAGCCCTAGACCAGTCCAACGGAGTGAAGGTCAATCCCAATTCAGCTTCCCAGGAGATCATATGCCTTGTCTTTACAAGGGTAGGGAGCCCTAGAAGAGATTGGTAGTGAGCAGTCAGGGGTTTGTATAGTTGTTGGTTAGTTTTCCATCTTATCTCCCAGATGGTGGGGGCCCTAATCTTGTCAGTCAGAAATCCCCAAGCCTTCATAAGGGATCTAAGTCTCGTGAGGTCAAAGTCTAGCTGACGAGGGATGCCAAATCTGGCTATCATATCTTGGTTTGTGAGGAGGGTTTCATTCTGGTAAAAGTCACCCAGGGAGGTAATCTCATGGGTTCTCCAGAGAGCTAGCTTGACATTAGGTAGTTCCCGTAGGAGTGACAGGACAGGATGAATGGGGGACGGATGCGGGGCTATCAATTGGTTGTGTCTCAGTTGGAACCAAGTTGTTTGGCAACCTTTGATAAGCTGGTTTGAGACTGGTATTCGAGTAGCTAAATGTTGGGGGACCCAGAGTAGGTCTGAAAGATCAATGTATGCCGGGAGGGAAGCTTGTTCTAGTTCCCTCCACCTAGTAGGAGGTAAGGTAGGTCCCCACGCTGAGACATGCGTAAGCATGGCCGCCTGATGATATAGCTGAACGTTAGGTAGGCCCAGCCCACCTCTGGTTACTGGGGCCTGCAACGTGGCTGCCGCTACTCTCTGTCTCTTGCCTTCCCAAACATATGAGTTGAATAAGGTTTGGAAACCGCGTAAGATCCGTTCTGGGACTGGGATGGGGATGCACCTCATGATGTAGGTTAATTTGGGGAGGATCATCATTTTAAGGGCAGCTATTCTGCCCATCCATGAGATTTCCTCGTATTTCTTAGACTTCAGCTTAGGGTCTAATCTCTTTAGTAGAGTTGCATAATTCTCCTGTATCACTGTGTCCTTTACATGGGACAGAAATATCCCTAAGTGTTTGATACCGATCGTAGACCACTTAAATGAATAAGACCTCCTAAGATGTCTCTGTTCCTTCTCTCCAACAAATATCGTGTAGGCCTCTGTTTTAGCGACATTAATTTTGTAGTTTGATATTTTACCAAAGGTATCAATAATTTCAAGGAGAGGGGGCAAAGAGTCTAGCGGGTTTGTTAAGAAGAGGGTGAGGTCATCGGCGAAAAGCGCTACCTTCTGCAGGGTATCATGTATCTGAAGGCCTTGGACTCCTATATTTTCCCTAATTGCCTCTGCTAGCGGCTCCATAACTAGGGCGAAAAGAAGCGGGGACAGGGGGCACCCCTGCCTGGTCCCGTTGCTAATGGGAAATTTAGGTGAACAGAAACCCAATCCTTTAACCACCGCCGTCGGGCAGGTGTAGAGGGCTGCGACAGCAGTCTGGAACACTCTGGGGAGCCCAAAACGCTCCATAGTGCAGAACATGTATTCCCACCTCACCCTGTCAAACGCTTTTTCTGCATCCAGGGACAGGGTGAGGAGGGGCAATTCCATATCAGCTGCTTCCATAAATATATTTAGGAGTCTACGGGTGTTATCAGTACCTTGCCTGCCCTGGATAAATCCCACTTGGTCCAAATGGATAAGTGAGGGTAGATGTTTTCCAAGTCTAGTTGCCAAGACTTTGGCATAGACCTTGACGTCGACATTAATTAGCGAAATTGGTCTGTAGCTCTCGCAGAACGAGGGATCTTTCCCATCTTTGGGAATGGCCAGAATGCTAGCCTCCAGGTATTCGGGAAGGAAAGTTCCAGTTTCTGCAACTTCCTGGTAGAGGCGTAGTAGAACCGGGGATAAGAGGTGGACAAGATTACGGTAGAATAGACCCGTGAACCCATCGGGGCCAGGTGCTTTATGAGGCTTCAAAGCGAGGATAGCCGCCTTTACCTCCTCTATGTCAAACGGGGCGAGTAGATCATCAACTGATTCTACATTCAAAGAAGGGAGGTTTAATTTTGCCAGGAACTGCTGGATAGCCAGTCTGTCTACCTCAATCCTTGAGGATTCATTTTTTAAATTGTATAGGGATGTGTAATAGGCAGCAAATGCCTTCCCTATGGCTTTTGGAGAACGAACTACGCCCGCAGGTGTGGTTATCCGGGGGATTCTAGCTTGAACCGCACGGTCTCGAAGTTTACGGGCAAGTAACCTGTCAGCTCTATTCCCTTTGTAGAAATATAACTGTTTAAGTCTCACTAGATTGGCTTGGACCCGAAGCTGCTCTCTCTTGTTGATTTGTTCTCTGATGGAACCTATCTGTTCAGCTAGGGTAGGCAAAGGAGCATTTTTGTTACTCAATTCGGTTTGCCTCAATTCAGCATATAATTTTGCAAGGGGGAGTTTGTTTTTAGCCTTCTGGATTGAGCTCATTTTAATAAAGTGACCCCTAAGATAGGCTTTAAATGAGGCCCACAATATTTCCTGGCTTGTGTCGCCCGTGTCGTTGAGTCTTAGAAAGTCTGAGACGGTCTCAATAATTTGAGGGATTTCTGTTTCAGAGAGAAAGTGGTCTGGGAGTTTCCAGGAGGGCCTACTGTCGGGGGGGCGCAAGTCCAAGCATCCAACACTTACCAAATCATGGTCAGACCATGGGCACGGTCGTATACGTGGGGTGCAGAATTGGTCTAACGTCCAGGAGTCACAAAGCAAGTAATCAATCCTGGAGTAGGAGTTGTGTGGTTTAGAGTGATGGGTGTAGTCCCTGTTAGTTGGGGCGAGGCAGCGCCAGATGTCGTAGAGACCATGTTGGTACATGAGCTTGCGCAGTGCATTGGATTGAGTATTAAGGTTGCGGTCAGTAGGATAAGCTTTAGGAGTCTTTTTGTCTAAGATGGGGTCCCAAACCAAGTTCAGGTCCCCTCCTATCAACAGGTGGCCTCTCCTAACTTCACTCAATCTCCTTAGAAACTTTCTCAAAAAGGGTATCTGCTTAACGTTTGGGGTATAGATTGAAGCCAGGGTATATAAGATACCGTTTAGGGTACAAATCAAAATCAGATATCTACCTTCGGGGTCACGTTCTATGTACTCCGTAGTACAGCAGACATCTCTGTGAAGTAGGATCGCTACTCCTCTTTTTTTTTCAGTGAAAGATGCAGTTTCACATATGGGATAGTGAGCTGGGTTACGATAAGGTCTAAGTTCTTTATTCCAGTGTGTCTCTTGGAGAAAAACAATGTGTAATCTATGGGCATTCAAAAAATTGGACAGGAGACTTCGCTTAGTAGGGGAATTTAAGCCCTGGACATTCAGGGTGGCTACAGTGATAGGAGCCATAGGGTTCGCAGAGTAGAGGTCTCTTTTGGGTAGAGGAGAGGGGAGGGGGGGTAAGGAGGGAAAAGCAGGTTGCAGGAGGGGGAGTAGTTGTGGGGAAGGAGGTAGATAAGGTGTTGAAAGGAAGATAAGCTTCGCTCTCCTACTTAAGGGTAATGTATAGTGTCACAAAGACTGTCAAGACTTAGTGTGATGTGTATATTACACTATCTCAATGAGTGCTCTTGCTAGCGATAGCAAGGGAACACAACTATCAAGGTGGGGGGGGAGGCCAAGTGTGAGGCCTAACCCCAGTCAGCCATTTGTGGCTCGTGCTTCTGATCTAAACTAGCATTGGGGTTCTTCTACCGGCGTCTAATAAATCTTATTACTTGGAGTGTGTGATGGCTCAAGCATAGTAAATACATAACTCAAGATAGGTCAAGCATTGGTGAAATTCAATATACCTAAACATGGCAGTCCAACTATAAACAAATAACAATCATTGGTAAAGGTAATATGGTAAGAATGGAGCTCATGCAAGACCCTATAACGTGGTGAAGGGAGGGCGGGGAGGACGAAGTCAGATAGTAACAAACGGTGGACCAAAGTCCAATTTCGTCTGATTACCCCCCGCATTCCCCACCACCCATAGTGTGTGGCAGCCCTCAGATGACAAGAGCAAAATTCCTAGAGAAAGGAAACATAAAATGAAAAAAAAAAGAAAAAAAACAAACAATAGTGACATTACAAAGTTCTCAGGACATCTGAATATGCATTTGGGAATGGCGAAAAAGTCATAAACAGTGGCGGTAAGGACATCCTGAATAATAGCAAATTACGTTACTTCTGAACCGGTTGGTAAAACTGTAAATACATAACAATCAACGAAGGGGTAGTATCCCAACAGATCAACACTTGAGTGACACTTCAGCGTGGCGAGGGGAGCATGGGGAGGACAAAGTTAGGTGGTGATACGACTAAATTATAGTCAAGCTTCGTCTAATTACACCCCAGGCCCCACATCGCCTACGATGCGTGGCAGTCAACTTGCGGATAGAGCAAAGCTTAGGGAAAGCAAACTCTCTAAAATGTCAGTATGTTTGAATATGTTATCAAAATAGGGAACAATCCACAATCAATAGTAATGATATCATTTTGACACTCTAAGGCAGTAATTGAAATATGAAGGTAGAGAAACCTGATAAACAAAATTTTGCTGAAATTATCCATGAGCAGTCGTGAAGGTGGCTTTAGAGGGGGAAGATAGCCCCTAGAGGGGATATCTAAACTCTCAAAGGAAAGTACAGTAACTCCCTACACAGGGTGCGGGAGGAAGAGCTTAGTAAAGGGGATCTTAAGTTGTGTGAGGCTCAACAGTGGCACTACTGGTAGACGGGGTCTGGCCCGATCGCTGTTGATGTTTCTTCTGG